>NW_022196896.1:71341499-71364998 GCF_008632895.1 Mastomys coucha | reverse complement strand
AAAAAAAAAAAAAAAAAAGTACAACATACCCAAGATACAGTCCACAGAACTCAAAAAGGTCAAGAAGCTGAAGTGCCCAAGTGATGACACCTCAGTCCCACTTGAGGGAGAAGAAAGCAATCACAAGTGGGGAGGGAGGGAGGGACCTGGGAAAGAAAGTGGATGGGAGGTGGGGGTGGAGAGTAAGGGGAACTTGATCTGGTATTGGGTGAGAAAAAAGGACTGAATCCCTGAGGGCCAGCAAAAAGAGGAAACAGGCAACCTAGGCAGGCAGGAGGGTGGGAGGACCCTCCAGAATGCACCAGAGACCTGTGAGGTGAGAGACTCTCAGGACTCAAAGGGAGGGACCTTAGATGAAATGCCAGACAGTAGGGAGAGGGAAATTATAGAGCCCACCTCCAGCAGGAAGACAGGGCATCAAATGAGGGAGAGGCAGGCCATCCCACAGTTATAACTCTGACCAATAATTGTTCCTGTCTGAAAGAATTACAGGGATAGAAATGGAGAGGAGCCTGAGGAAAAGAAGCCCCAAAGAGGGATCCTGCTCAAGTGGAGGCCCCAAGGCCTGACACTATTACTGAGGCTATGGAGTGCCCACAAAAAGGGACCTAACATGACCGTACTCCGGAGAACCCAACAAGCAGCTGAAAGAGTCAGATGCAGATATTTGCACCTAACCAATGGACAGAAGCAGCTGACCGCTGTTGTTGAATTAAGGAAAGACTGAAAGAAGCTGAGGAGGAGGGTGATCCTGTAGGAGGACAATCGTATAGGAGGACCAGCAGTCTCAATTAATCTAGACCCCGGAGATTTCTCAAACACTGGACCACCAAACAGGCAGCATACACCATCTGATATGAAGACCCCAACACACATACAGCAGAGGATTACATCATTCAGAGAAGATGTACCTAACCCTCAAGAAATTGGAGCCCTCAGGGAGTTTAGAGGTCAAGTGGGGTGGGGGGTAGGGACATCCACGTGGAGACGGGGGTGGGAGGTGGGGGGGTAGGTGGGGAGGAGGTATGGGATGTGAAGCAGTTGGAGGGTGGATAGTGGGGGGAGATGAGAAATAAAATATTGAGTGTAAAAAATTAATTAATTAATTAATTAATTAATTTTTAAAAAGAAAAAGAAAAGAAACACTATACCCCGCCTACCACCCTCTGAGGACACATTTCAAGACCCTTACTGCATGCCTGAAAGCATGAAGTGACCTCCCAATCCTATACACACTCATAACACAATACACAAGAGCTGGTCTCACACCGAAATGGCTTCTGGGAGGGAGGCTATACCACACAGACACACTGGACAAAAGGGCAATTCACATCCTGAGTAGGGTATAAAGTGGAAAACTGAATGTATTATTTCTGAAATTTCTACTTATTTTTTTCTGAGAATGGTTGAGTATAGGTAACAAACTACAGAGAAATGAAACCTCAAATAAGAGAGGGACATTTTCTTTTAAAACATAAATAGAATATTAGTTACTCATATTCTATAATCAGTTATGCAAAGAAGATGAATATGGGCAGACTTGATTTTTTTGTTTTGTTTTGTTTTTTGTTTTTTGTTTTTCGAAACAGGGTTTCTCTGTATAGCCCTGGCTGTCCTGGAACTCACTCTGTAGACCAGGCTGGCCTCGAACTCAGAAATCTGCCTGCCTCTGCCTCCCAAGTGCTGGGATTGAAGGCGTGCGCCACCACTGCCCAGCCAGACTTGATTTTTAAAAACTATGTTTCTCTAGTTTTCTAGGAAGCCGTAGTATAGGTGTATCAGTGAAGACAGGCATAAGAAAATGATCATTTCACTGGCCACATAGAAAGGTTAAAAAGCTGTACCTTTAAATGTGAAAAGCTATCCTCCTAAAAGGGATCAGTGGCAGTGCTACCATACAAGTGGCTACTGAACACCAAAGCCCTTGTTGCTTCTGTGGATAATTTTGTCAGGGCAGGTCTGACTGTAAGTTGGAAATCACTTGTCTAAGAGGACCCTAAGCACCTAGGCCTATGGGGTTAAGCAGCCTTCAAAATTACCTTAGCCCAACTCAGAACTGCTTTTGATGCCTCCCTCCCACTCTGTCTGTCTGTCCATCCGCCCGCCCGTCCGTCTGTCCGTCCCTCCCTCCCTCCTACTACTTTCCTTCAGTTTCTGAAAGGACTTTTCAACTTCTACTTACTAGCTGGAGATTTTCTTATGAAGATAGGAATGAGGGATAAGGGAACAAAAATTAAAGTTGATATAAAAATGAAAGGTTTGGGGGCAGGGGAGGACATTCTCAGTCTCCTGAGACACCTATGAGCACTAAGCTCTGGCCAAGGCATTTGTCTCTCAAAGCCTTGAGTCCAGGTTTAAGGTAACCACACAGTTGTCACTGTCATCTCCAAGACATCAGGAATGGTTAACGTTAGGAGAGGGAGGAAGTCCAGCTTTTAAGCAGCAAACCTTGGTTCAAATGCTAACTGCTGACCTATTCATCTAGCAAACGAAGTAATTCAACTGCAGTAAAAGCCAGAGGCGCACCAGAGAGGGCAAACCTCGTACCAACCCTACCAGGCAGGGTTCCACAACCATTCCATTATGGTAACTATAGAAGGGGCAATGCCACAGGGCTTTTGTATGCAGCTCTGTTTTCCAAGCAATTAATCAATTATTACAGATCTATTGACTCTAAGACCCAAGGTATCAAATGCTGTTGTCCTTTCTTGGCCCTAGAAATCACCCTAGACAGGAAGAAATTGGTCCAAGCTGCAGAGACTGTGGCCTGGACTCTCATGGCCTCTTCTGTTTCTGCAGAAACTCAAAGAGTCATTTCCAGACATGCAGGGACCTCCACCCAGAGAGAAAGGGAGGGAGGAGGTAGGGAGGGAGGGAGGGAGGGAGGGAGGGAGGGAGGGAGAGAGAGAGAGAGAGAGAGAGAGAGAGAGAGAGAGACAGAGAGAGACAGAGAGAGAGACAGAGAGACAGAGACAGAGAGAGAGAGAGAGACAGAGAGAGAGAGAGACAGAGACAGAGACAGAGACAGAGACAGAGAGAGAGAGAGAGAGAGAGAGAGAGAACACCAGCTGTACATCTGCAGCAGCAGCTGGAACCCTAAAAACTTAAGTACCCATCAACCAGTTTCATCTGCAAAGAGCCTTTCTGCATAAACCCTGGGCACTGGGCAAAGTCACTTACTAGCGACCTCCAAAACAACAAATGTGGGGCCAGGCTAACAATAAGGAACGAACCAATCCAAGGCATATTTTCTGTCGCTATGGTTTGGATGTGGGTTGAGGCTCCTCTTAGGGTTCAGGTGTTGAAATCGCTGTTGGGAGGTACTAAGGGGGCCTCAATTTAACCTATGACACTTAAGGGGATTGCCTGGGATTAGACATCATCGTCGAAGCGCAGATCCATGCACGAATGCTGGTGGCTTTTAACAAAAAAGGAGACGAACAGATGTACTGTCTCTCACATGTTCGTGTGATGTCGTGCACAGCCTTGCACTCTGCCAGCAAGGTCATCACAGCTGAAGCACCCACAACTGTCAGCTAAACAAGCTTCCTTCTCCCAGCCTCTGGAATTCTGTTGCAATAATACAAAACAGACTGATAGATGTTAAGCTCGAGGAAAATATGCTTTTATATAAATCAAGTATAATGTGAATGTTAAGTAGTGAAACTTTTCCTTATTAAAGAAAGACTGCTGGATAGTACTCTTAGTATTAATGTAAGGGTAATCGACAGGCTTGGGGTATTATTTTCTCCTGTACTGTAGTACCTGTGCTGGAGGAAAGGGATGTGCAGAGCATCACAGCTGGCATTGATATCTCAACATAATCCTAGCAGCCACTACGGCCACTAGCTAGTGAGGTCCTAGCTGGTGAGATCCAGGGAAGGTAGCTCTCCCTTCAGTATAGCACACGAAAGTCTCACAGCATCCACCCCACTAAACAACAGCCACCTCCATCAACATGAAATTTCTGTTTTCAAGTGAAATGCTGGGAGTGATCATGAGGAGACTGTGAAAAGGGTATGTGAGCATCCTATCTCCGTGGTCTGCATTCTCCTAGTGGGCAGGTCAGAGGTCTCCAAATGTGTCTTTACTTTAATGAAATAAGACAATGGGCCGGGAAAAGACAGCCCCAGAAATGAGCTCTGAGACCCCCACTATCCTCTAACTGCTCCTCAACCCAGCCCACATAGCCCAGGCCTAGTAACTTGGTATATTCCTTGGGTACCCAGTAACTAGGGAATACATCCAAGACCACCATCTCAATCACCACTCTTCTAGACAGCATTACACTGGTGTCCCTCTGGCACACTGTTGATGCTGTCCAGCCATTGTTGTTTCCTACTGGCACTTCAAAAGATCACTGACCAGAAAACACATGGCTAGCCCCAGACACTACTCCCTCTAGCACTCAAACCCACCTGCCCTGTGCCAAGCAGACTCTTAAGTCTCTACCCATGTGTCCTTTCATTCCTTCAAACTGGTTCCACTGTAACCCCTCCAGGGCTTTCCTAGACTCCTTTCCAAAGGGCAGTGCTTTCATGCCCCAGACAGACTGGCTATAGATACACACTAAAAACCTGTGTAATCTAACTGGTCCTACAAGAGCTCCAGCCCTAGCCAGCCAGGACATGAGGAAGTCTGGAAGCACATTTTATGTTTTTGAAGCTACTAAAAGACAGTGCTAAAATAATCCTAGCAAAATGGCTTCGAATGTGGTCAGTGCTCGCAGTGTTTATTACACAGCTGCTACCACTCTAAATGACAAAATTAAATGCTTTCTGTATAGATCTCATCCCTTATGAAATAAACATGGCCCCTGAAATCACTGCCTGGCCGGTGTAATGCACCCTGCTGAGTATGCAGGCTGGTCCAGAGCCAGGAGCCAGAATAGTGCTCTCCCTCCTCAATGCAAGCTCTAACTGTCAACGTCACGCCACTGATTCATCATTAAAAACTTCTTCATAATCAGTGCCAGTCTATTCCTGGTGAATTATTAATGAATTCTGGCGACCAGATCTGAGAAGCTCTAATTTCTAGCTTATATGCCCATGAAATTTGACAAATGGATTGATAGGTGAACATTCACAGATTGCTTGAGTCTAATAAGGCCCCACTTCAATGGCCATTTCTAAATCACTGGAGTTTGAGAGGCTTCCTTTGTAAGCAAATCTGCCATGCTGGGGATGCTCCTTACTCCCCCATGGGCTTGTCCTGAGGTGGGTGGGGATCCTTGTGAAGGCAGAGAGCTCAACAGCGCTCTCTGTGTGCAATGATGGGATAACAATCTTGGGGAGGGCTGAGAATCCAGTTCTAAAGCCTGAGCATCAACTATGGATTCCAGGATAGCATCTAGTTCTGAATCCGCCTCACACACCCCGCATATCTGGGACAATGAGCCACTTTCTCCATAGGAAACTATAAAGACATCAATGTAAAGTGCTAGGGTACTTCATTAACTATACCCTCATGAAATACAGCATATCAACATTATGGCATTCCAAATAGCACTTACTGTACCAGGCAGAATCAAGGACATGAACAAGTTTCTAGACAAGTGTTTTAGAAAGCATCAAGGTGGAAACAGTAAAGGGTTTCAGTGATCACTGTAGACCAAATGAAAGAGAATTCTAACTCACATGAAAGTACATTCACAGAAATTATTATGCCAGACTCCACAGACCAAATAATAGATTCGAGACCATCCTAAGACAACCGAAATGACAGAGATAATATGAGATTTGTGGGAAAGGGAAGGATGGCAGGTAGGTGTTATCCCTGAAATTCTGAGGTGGTACTCTACAAATGACAATACACATTCTCACAAGGTGTTTCTTGCTGTCAGCCAGAGGGAACACTGGATGAGCTGCGCCACATCCAAAGTCAAAGGCTACAAGTTATCAGTCATGGCTGAGATATATTTGTGAGCTGGGGATATATAGTTCAGGTATGGAATGCCTATCTTTCAGGTACCCATGCCAGCAACACCACACGCACGCACGCGCACACACACACACACACATGCACGCACACAAGCATGGTCTCTCTCGATCTCTCTGTCTCTCTGTCTCTGTTTCTCTCTAATACACTTCTGTTACATAACCACATCTTTGTCCACCAATATCACTTTGGGGGCTCCAGGATCCCGGCTTCACAAGGTTAATTAAAGTCAGCACTTCTTTTTATTATAGCTTGAACACATCTCTCATACAAACTTGTGAAACAGTCCTAGGAATCTTTATTGATTTGAACTTCATTCTCATGTGAACTTATCTTCTTAGCACCAAGATGGACTTGAACTTGACCAGACTAGAGACGGAGTAGCCTCCCTGCTGTAAGCTTCTGGTCCCTAGCATATAGGCAACCTCAGCTCAGAACAGGTTCCAGAACCTCACTGCATAGAAGGAAGCTGTCTACTGGTCTGTATACTTACTTCTATCTAAATGTTCTAAACCACCTACTCTCAGGTTGGAACAGTGACAACCTGGTGTTTGAACTACGACCCTTAAAAGCTTAAATTTAATGGAGTTCCATAAACTAGGGCCATTCCTACTGCCATTATTACTAATTTAATAACTACTATGCAGGGGTCTGGATAGACGGCTCATTGGTTAAGAACACTTGCTACTCTTGCATTTGGTTCCCAGTGCCCACACTATGGCTCACAACCATCCATAACTTCAGTTCCAGGGCATCTGACACTTACTTTTGGCCTCACACACATGGTACATTCATTCATATACATACAGGCAAAGCACTCATACACGAAAAATAAAAAAATCTGAATTTTTTTAAAAAAAAAAAAAAACGACTGGGCAAATTAAGTTTTTTGTTTTTTTGTTTTTTTGTGTTTTTTTGTTTTTTTGTTTTGTTTTGTTTTGTTTGAGACAGGGTTTCTCTGTGTATTCTTGGCTGTCCTGGAACTCACTCTGTAGACCAGGCTGGCCTTGAATTCAGAAATCCACCTACCTCTGCCTCCCAAGTGCTGAGATTAAAGGCGTGTGCCACCACCACCCAGCACAAATTAAATTTTTAAGGCAAGCAAACCAAAACAAAAAACAAAGGAACAAAAAAACCAGCCAAGCCCCTTATATGCAGAAATGTATTGGCTTACCTTTGGCACACAGTTACAAGAGGTGACTGGAAAAATTGTAGCACTCTTCAGAAAGATGAGGTTTTCTGCTGTCTGAGGACACCTTGAAGGTGACAGAGCTACAGTGATCCTCCACGCTCTTAAGCCAGCTGGGATGACACTATAGGAGAGGAACCTGGGGGATCTGTGGAGAAATTAAAAAGAACACATATTAGGTATGCTTGCTTGTTTGAGTTCAATTATCCATTTCAAAGAAAAAAAGACACGGGTGCCCAGTTTAAAGCGATTACTGCTCTTGCAGAGGACCAGCGTTTGGTTCCCAGCACCCATATTGGAGGCGCACAACTGCTTGTAACTACAACCCCTAGGAGATTCAATATCTTCTTCTGGGCTTAGACACCTGCTCTCACAGGCAGAAACACACATACACACACACATACACACTCTCTTGTCTTGTACATATGCGAGCACACACACACACACACACACACACACACACACACACAGCACACAGGCACACTACACTGCATGAGCAGCAAGTAAAGAAATCTTAGTGGGGGAGAGGCTCCCAAGTACCCCCAGGCCTCTTCTCCACTACTACACACTGCCACAGACGGAAGGAAAGCTTCCAGAGGCAACAGAGGCAAGCTCACAGGAAGAGGGCCACACAGAGCCATATGTGACAAGTCTTGCACTGTCATCTGCCCAGGTGTCACCAACCGAAATCCCAATCCTAAGGCTAAAAGCATCCCCTGCCCATACCAGGCAATCAGAGACTAGCACCTCAAAGCTACATGGTAGTTTAGAGGCAAGCAGCTAACACAGGTGCCCACGCTCCGTCCTGCTTGTGGAATTGGCAGTGCACTCCCTGGGCACACACTTGGGCAAACATGTCTGGTTTCCTCTGGCATTTTCAAGGGAACTCTGGTGTACTCTGCAGATTCCCAAGAGAGTTCATTGGCATCTTTAATCATTTCAAACCCTGAGGGGATCTGCCTTGACAGTTCGCTTAGAAGAGATCTATTAATTCATCCCTAGGATGACTATGTCCCCAAAATGTTAAAAGCCTCACAGAAAAAAAAAAAAATGAATTCTATTTTACTCAAATAGGAAGTGATAATTCAAGCAGGACTATCATGAAGGGTTACAAGGCAAGTTCATAAATTTTGATTTAAAAACGAATCCCTCTTTACGCATTCTCTAACTCTATCTCAAGAGTCAGATGGTTTTAACAGTATGATTTACTACAAGGAAAAACCCATAAGCAAACACAGTGAGGATATGTAATTTCTCTCTTTCTGTGGGTGTTTACTGTAAGATGAAATGAAGCGCCGCTATCTGGACTCAAGTTCTCACTCCTCCTGCTGAAACGACAGACTTCATTACCTATGTGACTTGGCCATGGCCCTACCAACCACCTCTATATTTCTAAGTTCCAGATCTATCCTAGAAGAAAGTTAGATTTTTTTTTTTTTAAAAAGATTTTAATTGATCGAGAACTTGTCTGAAGTCAGGCTTTCTAAAGAATACTTGTGCAGCTATTGGGTCTAACTACCTTCCAGGACATACATGAATTTTACAAAGCATTAATTCCCTTGGGGAGTGTGTAGGTCAGCTTTCTATTGCTATGACGAAATACCTAAGGAAAATAATTGACTTCGACAGTGGAAAGATTTATTACGGCTCAGGATTTTATAGAGCACTTAATCCATAGCTGGCTCCATTGTTTTTGGGCCTACGGCAAGACAGAACACCATGGAAGGAATACATGATATAACAACGTTGCTAACCTCACATGGGATAGGAAGTAGAAGAGAAAGTGGCTCGGCGACCTAATGTCCTTCTTAGAAACCAGTGGTTCTTAACCTTCCTAATGCTGCGGCCTTTAAAACAGTTCTTCATGTTGTGGTGACCGCAACCACTAAATCATCTTTGTTGCTACTTCGTAAGTATAATTTTGCTACTGCTATGAATTATAATGTAAGTATCTGTGTCCTCCTCCACTGCCATATCACAACCATGTTTAAACACATGCAACAGTAGACACAATATATGTCCACCCCATATGCACTGCCATCCAGCCTCAACCATCACAGGCACATTCCTCTCCAGGTGAGTGTGAAGCAAATCATACACACAACCTAACTGGCCCGGACAACTCGGCACACCCCAAAAGAACCAAGTACAACTCTATTACCAAATCAAAGTGACTATTCATTCCTTAATATAAATTTACCACCTCCATTGTACATAATAGTCTTTGTATAGCTAATTCATTACAATGAGGGTGCAAAGTCATGTTTACAAAGTACAAACTACAATTTCTGGTCTGTCTCCTAAAGCCACTTTCACTCTTATTTCATTCAAATGATGGTGCTATGGTGCTAAGCTGTCCATCCTGCAGAGCTGGGGCATTCTGCACCATGTGGACTCAGGCTGGTGTTTTCCACATATTGTCCAATCCCTGACATTTCTAGTATGTTAGTAGTTATGCCTAGAGACCCCTTAGATGGGAGAGATTATCTTGAGGGAGGAAGCTTGGCTCTGAGTGAGGGCTAGACATGGAGAATTGCCTGTTTATTTGGTGCCCGAGCAAATGGGAGCAATCCACCCTTCCCTTGTCCTTGCCCTACCCTACCCCTATCCTTACTTAAAAAGACTTCCCTGTGGGCCAAGTCTCTGTTCTTTCTTTCCTCTCGGCTTAGAGGTCCTTCTAGAAAGAAGTAAGTATATACTGTATTTTTCTAGCTGGGTAAAGGCACAAAAGGCTAAAAATTACAAAATCACCTGAAACATTGATGACGTCAGGTTTCTCTGTTTTTAACCATACCAAGGGGCCAATAAGCCTCTGCAGAGGCTGGAGAACTACAGAGAGTGATTCAGGGATGCCTACAGAAAACCCACACCACCTTGGAAAAGTGGAATTTTATGTCCCCAAATGACCTTACTAAGAAACACAACGCCATTCATGTCAAATTATATGTTGATGTTATCTCTACACAGCAAAACTACTTCCTTCCCTTTCCTACTATTCTTAAAAGACAGCCTCCCCAAAAAGCTCAGGTTGGCCTTGAGCTCACTATGCAATCCAGACTGGCCCCAAACTCACGACCCTGATTCTGCCACCCTAGTTCAAGGGTTAGAGGTATACTACTGTGCCTGGCATTCTCTCTTGTTTTTTTTCTAGGAATAAAAAGTCAAATCCTTTTTTTTTCCACACAAAGAATATTTTATTGCCTTATATAAACCCAAGAGTTTCCCTATAGCCCACAGTTAATCAAACCAGAAACCTCACAACCTTTTCAGTAAGAGCGCCTGCATGTTATTTGAGAGCATGTATTAATTTAGCCAGGCAAGTACTGAGCCTGTAGAGCCTGCCAGCCACACATCCGGGCATCCCAGAGTGGAAACAATCCAGAGCCCTGTGCTGTTCAGGACCCAGGTTCTCATTAACTCGGGATTAAGGCACTGAGCCTCCAGGTAAAAGGGTTAGGAAGTCAGGGTGGGAAGTGCTGTTGGACCTCTACCCTTTTTCTACATCACACTGCTACATAAGCTGCTATGGTCTGGATCAGGCTTCTGTGTCAAGTTTGCACTATTAAGTAGTAATAGAGCCTTTAAAAATCTCAACGCGAATAAAAATAAGAAAATAGTGTCCACTGAGAGATGAATGGGCAGTAAAGCATGAGATATGTGCACACTGTTTAATAGCCCAACAAAGGGGGACTATCACACATGCTACAACATGGATAACTTGGAGGACTTCGTGGTCAGTGAAAAATCCCAGGTGCAGAAAGTCTAACGCTGCTGTCTCAACACATAGAACAGTAGGAAGCTGGTTGCCTGGGAGCCTGGATGAGGATTTGTGCCAACAGGTAACATCAGTAAAAATAAGTTCTGTAGCTCTAATTTAAATTTATAATTAAAAAAGCAAATGAAGTTTTAAAATGCTAATGGGTATAAAAATTTAACATGGAGGTTTCTAATTATTATAACTGAATTAAAATTTAATACATTGTGCTTATACTTAGCCATTTTAAAATACTCTGAATATTGGCTGAGCATAAGCGCCCACATTCATTTCTTCATGCCAGACCTCTGAGTGTCTGCAGTGTCTTCTCTCTCTTGGAAACATCTCTGCTTTCAGTTCCCGACATCATTGCCCAACCAAACCCTCCTTGTTGAGGCACAAACTCCAAGAGGGTCTTCTGGAAGATCACCTTCCATTCCCATAAAAATCATAGACCACAGCCTAACATTTAAACAAATGTTTAAACTATGCAGAAAACTTTCAGGTTTTTGGTTCTGTTTTTTTTTTTTTTCCGGAGGGAGGGGGTGCTGTTGTTTTGTTTTATTTTGGGGGGGATGCTGGTACTGTTTGTTGTCTGCCTGTTCTGGTTGTGTTTGCTTTCGAGACAGGGTCTCACTTTAGTCCAGGCTATCCCAGAACTTTATATAGCTTAGCTGGACCCCAAACTCAGTCCTACATGAACCTCTCCAGTGCTGCTGAGCCTACATGAGTTAGCACACTCAGAGAACTGTCGCTTCTCAATTACAGCTCAAGATCCACTGTCAATACCCAAATGGCCTGAAGCAGGCAGTATTACTTCCGGCCCTAGATCTTCTCATTTCAAAGGTTTAATCCCATACAGACTAGACTCTTGAATCAGGCTGTGAATAGCCACATGAACCTAGAATTTAGAAAATAACACAAATAAAGCACAACCAAAGGACAGTTACACTTACAAACTGTATTTCTTACCTATCAGGTTCTCATTCTCTTCATCTCTCTTCCCCTTTGAGACATGGTCTCATTATGTGGCTCTGGCTGTCCTGGAGCTCACTATGTACATTAGGCTAGTCCGGGACTCAGATCTACCTGCCTCTGCCTTCTGATGCTGTAATTAAGGTATGCACAACATACCTAGCCTATTTATTGTTCTCTAGTATGTCTCCCTTGATTTTCTGTCTTTTGAGATAGGGTGTTCCTCTTTAACCTGAAATAGCCTAATAGCCTGGAATTCACTATGCAGCTCAGAGTAGTCTCAAACGTACAGTAATTGTCTTGCCTCAGCTTCCCTACAGAGATGAGCTACCACATCCTACAATATTTCATTTATTATAGAAATTAGCAACAAGCCAATGAAAAGGACTGAATCATAGCATTTCTAAATTCTGATGTCTCTCTCTCCCTCCCTTTCTCCCTCTGTGTGTGTGGTGGGGGAGGTGCGGGGGGGGGGGGGAAACTTCCTATGGCAGTAGCCCAATTAATGCAATTCATAAAGAACCATTCAGATACTGTGTCTGGGCTGAAATCCAATTAAGCCATTTCTGTGTGAATATCCCCAAAGAGACACCCACTGAGCTTCAAGTGGTAATAGGCATAAATACCCAGATTAGCTGTGTCAGCACTTCTGAACCGGAACTCAGACAAGAACACAGAGATGGAGGTGGCGAGCCTTTTAGCCAGGCACAAAGGACCGACAGGCATGTCAAAAACCACCTGGCACCAGACCAAACCCCATCCTTGTCCAACCAGGTCTCAGATAATCCTCATCCCATGTAAATCCATGCATTTACACATTCTGAAATGACCAACTTCACCTCCACACAGCAATGTGGTATACTGGAGAAACATAGTCAAGAATAGATTTTGGCTGGGCAGTGGTGGCACATGCCTTTAATCCCAGCACTTGGGAGGCAGAGGCAGTTTGAAGCCAGCCTGGTCTACAGAGTGAGTTCCAGGACAGCCAGGGCTACACAGAGAAACCCTGTCTCAAAAAAACAAGACTAGATTTTGAACTCTCTCTGAATTCATAATTTTACCCATCAACCTTATGAAGTATAGTCTTGAAATTAGTCTCACAAGAAAATGTTCAAGCAAAGCCAAAACAAAACAAAGAAAACCCCAACAAAACCAAAACCAGAAAAACCTGAGGCAGAGATTTGGGAAACGGTCCAATAATGAATTAAATTACCCCTTCGCTTTGCCGTCCAACTCAGAACTGGTAAAGCAGAGTATCTGCAGGTTACACGAGGAGGAAGACGAGTGCGGCAAGTAGGCACTCAAGAAGCAGGAACACTCCACTTGCAGCCCATCTTTATCCTAAGCAAATCCTACCTGAGACCTACAGAATTAGAACCAGGCACATGCTGCTGACCAAAGGTCGCAGTGTTCACCAGTGGTTAGAGCAAAGAGGAGGAAATGAACGAAAGCCAACTGGAGACACCTCAAACTATGAACAGAATGACTGACTGGCCTGCCTGAGGCACGGGATGCAGAGGACTCAAGCGGTCTTGCCCTGCACTCTGGGCCAACACCTTGGTTTTTGCGAAATCCCTGGTCTAAGGTCTGCAGGTATAGGATGCTGAGGCTGCTACTCAGGTATAAAGCCAGGGGTCCTCAGAGACGACATCAGTCACCTTGTTGGCAGAACCACATGAGGAGGCTTACTTATTAAGGCAAGCGTACTGCATGCCTGCTGAGCGAAAACACTGCAGAAAAGGCACCTCACAGACACTGCCCTTCCCTTCTGAATAAGCCCAGAAGAGTGGAGGTCAGAGTTAATTACAGGAACACACAGCCTGGCTTCTCAATTTTATTTGCTATAAGAAAATCTGTCTATTAAAAAAAAAAAACAACAACAACAACAACAACAAAAAAAAACTAAACTTCTAGGTTGCTTCTAAAACTGCTCTGAGTTATACAAACTATCAATCAGCCTTACAGTAAACATCTATGAAGACAACACCAGTAACTTTACTTTATATTAACATGATTATCTTAGATAAAAATCTAAGAAAGTATATCTAATCTTCCTTTGCAGAGACTGACATCTAAAACAAAAGGAACCATGACATTTCCTAGAGTCTCGCAGACGAAAACTTTCCTAACTTGCCGTCCCAAGTGTCATCATGCTAACCCTATTCTGCCACCCGACGAGCATTACAGAACCAGTACCGGATGCTATCGACCTTCACATGCACAAATGCAGAAAGACAAGGCTGCTATCTGACACCAGAGCACACACTGAGTGAGATGCTTCAACAGATATCTAAGTCTAAAACTGAGTTAGAAAGTAAACTTTCCTCACGTGATATGGAGAATAAAGAGAAAGGATTGTCTTGCTTTTTTGTAAACGTGAAATAGCATAGAATGAACCCAGTAAATGCCAGGCATATAGGGGTTCTATTGCTGTAAGACAACACCACGAGCAAAAGAAACTCGGGGAGGAAAGGATTTACCTCAGCTTATAGTCTCACTCCACCACTAAGGGATGTCGGGGCAAGAACGTGGAGGAAGGAACTGATTCACAGGCCATAGAGGGGTACTGCTTACTGGCTTGCTCCTCATGGCTTGCTCGGCCTTTCTTATACCATCCAGGACCACCTGCCCACAAGGGGCAGGACCCTACCACATAAATCATCAATCTAGCAAATGCCCTAGAGACTTAATTACAAGCTAATCCAACAGACGCATTTTCTCAATTAATATCCTTTTTTCTCAAATGACCCTAGTTTGTGTCAAATTGACAAAACACTTGCCACCACAGGATCCAACCCTAGTTGACTCTACTCTGAGATCAAAGCACTGCACCAGAGTCAGGAAACACAGAGGGTCAATAAATTTACCAGGCTGAAATCTGTTAGAAAATGTTCTACTGTCTCTTTTCGGATTCTGTCATTTTTTTTTCATTGAGAAAAAGAGAACGTTTGCATGGCTCTACTCTCCAGGCACTCCTCTCCAAGGTCCCTCAGACAACACCACAGGGATGCCACCTTGCCCCTGAAGAACAGGGAACTCACTCATTTCGCAGCCCAAAGTTCAAGGGCTCTCCTATGAAAACAAGTTCCCCTTGAATTTCTATTCCTTCTCCATGCTCTGCTTTGAAGATCACTCCTACCCACAGACAACAAAAACCCAGATGACTTACCACACTCCTGCTGCGGCAGATGGTATAAGTCTGCTTTCTGTTACTGTGCTAAAATATCTGAGAAAAGAAACTTCAAAGAAGCAAAGGTTTATTCTGGTTCATCTTCAGAGCTCAGGCCTTGGTCAGTTGCTTTTGCATGACATAATATGCCATAGTTAGGGCTATAATTGCTATCCTAAAACACCATGACCAAAAGCTAGTTGGAGAAGAAAGGGCTTATTGGACATAGACTTCCACATTACAGTCCATCACTGAAGGAAGTCAGACAGGAACTCCACCAAGGCCCAAACCTAGAGCCAAGAGCTGATGCAGAGGCCATGACAGAGTGCTGCTTACTGGCTTGCTCGGCCTACTTTCCTATAGAAACCAGGACCACCAGCCCAAGGATGGCACCACCCACAATGGGTTGGGCCTTTCCCCATTGATCACTAATTAAGAAAACGCTCTATAGCAGGATCTTATGAAGGCATTTTCTCAACTGAGGTTTCCTCTTTTCTCAATTCTAGTTCATGTCAAGATGACATAAAACTAGCCAGGACATGACTAATACAGATGTAGAGGCTCACAGCCATCCACTGAACTGAGTACAGGGTCCCCAATGAAGGAGTTAGAGAAAGAACCAAAGGAGCTGAAGGGTTGGCAGCCCCTTAGGACGAACAACAATATGAACTAACTAGTACCCTCAGAGCTCCCAGGGACTCAACCACCAACCAAGGACTATACATGGTGGGACTGATTTCTGGCAGCATGTGTATAGTAGAGGATTGCAATTTGATCATCAATAGGAGGAGAGGCCCTTGGCCCTGTGAAGGTTCTGTGCCCCAGTGTAGGGGAATGCCAGGGCCAATAAGTGGGAGAGGGTGGGGTGGCAACAGGGATTTGTTCTTGTTGTTTTTGTTTGTTTGTTTGTTTGTTTGGAGGGGAAACTGGGAAAGGAGGAATCATATGACATGTAAATAAAGAAAATATCTAATTTTAAAACAAACAAACAAACAAACAAACAAAAAAACTAGAGAGAAAAACCACAGAGAACAGAGGTGAAACAAGGATGCTCACTCCATGGAATCAGAAAACTAAAAACAAAATGCAAGAGCTTGGAGTTTGTGTCCCCATGTCCTCTTCAGGGGTATGCCCCAATAACTTAACTTGCTTCCTTTAGAAGGTTCTATCTAACACTTTAAGGTTCTACTGGAAAAGGCTCTACCACTTCAAGTAGCACAGATCAAAGGCAGACAGAACTTCCTCTCAGACCTAAGCTGAGTTTCACCCTTCTGCATGCTAATCACATACATATATGCCTTGGTTTGTGGTACTGGGGTCTCTCAGGATCTCTCATACATAACACTAAGTGCGCTAGTGCCCATTATCCAAGAATTCACTTCCTGTAGTTTCAGTCACGTCCAATTAACCACAGTGTAAAATTACTGTCTTGACTCAAGAGAGAGGCCAATTTTATTACAGAATGAGGTTGCAAAGGTTCTATCTTATTAGCTACTGCTATTAATCTCTTACTGTGCATAATTTGTAAGTTAAGTCTTATTGTATGATGCATACATGCAGAAAAAAAAAACCTAGTATAACAGTGTTTGATACTAGTCAGTGTTGGTATTCTGTCTGGACTCCACCCCCAGTTACCTGGCAACAGCCAAGTAGACCTGACCCTATAAAAGGAGCTGCTTGCCCCCTCCTCTCTCTCTTGCCTCTTGCCTGTTGCCCCCTTGCTCCCCTTCTTCTCCCATTCCCTTCCCCCCTCTCTCACGTGGCCATGGCCAGCCTTTACTTCTCTACTCTCTCCTTCTCTCTGCCTTTCTCTGTCTCTGCTACCCTCTTAGTGCCCCTCACCATGCCCTAAAAAAAACTCTGTTCTATACCATACCGTCCTGTGGCTGGTCTCTCAGGGGGAAGGGATGCCTTGGCAAGGGCCTGCTGAGGCACTCCCTTCCCCCACACTCCGCCAGAATATATCTTAATAGCTCTTTCTCTTTTTATGATCACAACAGCCAGTTTCAGATGTGGGCCGGGTTTCTTAGAACATATCTGCTGAAGACAAAGCAGATGTTCTCCTTGCCGTCTGGCACTCAAGTTATATCTTGGGAACTATGTACTTCAGGGTTCACAGGCTAAATAGGAGAAATAGACCTTGACGCTAGTCACTTACTGAACATGACCGGGGTGCCATGGATATAACATTACTACATTCAGTTGACACCTCATCCCACCCATTCACAGAACAGAACTTAGATAATTGCAGAGGGCTACTAGAAACAGGTGGCAAAGTCAGAATCTGGTGCCTGCTGCCTTCAGTGCGTGACCTTTTTCTGTGCTCGTGGCCCCAGTGTAAACCTGGAGACGAAAGGGGACAGATTACACAGATGGCCACCACACTAACTCCTCCTGCCACGGAGTGTATCGGAGGAGGAAACACAAAAAGGAGCTCCATCAAACACTGGTGCAGACACATCTAATGACATCTTGCAAATGGTGTGCCCAAATGAGACTCTCTTGTGTCACTGCCACACACTGCATAGGAACGTCAGGGATGCTTACAGCCTTTGTACAATGTGTTTGGCTTGGCTCTTAGCTTCTCTCTTCTAAAATGCCATTTAATCTTTCTAACCACATTTCTCCCAGGTATCCTTAACTTGCTTCTACAGCTAAGAATACAGGAGAAGTGGGCAAGGATGAGTCCAGGTAGAGACCAACGGCTTCGAGCGATGAATGTACGTAGCCTGCTAGACTGGAGATAAAGAGAAACATCTGCTTCCTTTCCTAGGCTACCCTGATTCAGTGGCCTTCAGGCCGCTATTATCTTGCTTTCTTATAGGTCATCATGGAACAGCAGGTTCTTAGTATTCGTGGAAGGCTGTTTTCAGGATCTCTTGGCTATCAAAACTATCAGATATTAAAATTTTATACATGATGGGTACAAAATATTATGTCATATTTACATGTAACATACACGCACTCTCCATACATATTCTTAAATCATTTATTCAATGGTACTACAAAAGTAATGATACCATTTATGGAAAACAGAGGACATGTCTTCAGTAGACTCAGTTTTTTGATCCAAATATTTATATCTATCTGAGGTTGGCTGCAAATTGGTAATACAGTGAGCAAACCAAGAAAACAATGGCAGATGAAAACAAAAACACACGGCTGGTCAACCGAGAGAAGGCTGGCCTCACAACAGAGACATCAACTCAAATGTCACCAAGACTTTCTGCCCAGCCATCAACAGAACACCCACATGACCCCTTCCAAGGGTTAGAGACTATCATAGGAGAAGGAGGGAAAAGACGATGGGAAGGAGGACCTTGAGGTTTTCTGGGCATGACATGGCTCCTGCATCCACGAGAATACAGGCCTGCACAAGACTGGATCTATCAACATTCAATCAGATAATGGAGGGGCTCATGGGAGCCCCAGCCACTCCCCAAGGAGAGGGATTGGCAGTTTATGATTTGGGATGGCAGGGGTAGGGGCTGTCATTGTTACCTATGCTTCAGTGAGTCACAAAACAAAGAAAAAAAAAGTCTGGTTGGTGGCATACACCTTTAATCTGAGCACTTGGGTAACAGAGGTGTGTAGATCTCTGAATTCAAGGCCAACCTGGTTTACTAAGCAAGTTTAGGGCCAGGGCTACCTAACAGGACCCTGTTTCAAAAACGAAACAAAACAAAAAAACCTAAACCCCAAAAGACAAGATACCAGGAAGACTTGGTGAGAAAATGGGGGCTTGATACACAGGGGATATAAAAGTTTGGAGTGGTGAATGGAACCAGAATGTATTATATGCATGAACAAACTTTCAAAGAATAAACTAATGAGAAGAGATATCACCTCTCACCTGTCAAACTGACAGAGATGAGGTACAATGACCAGGACCTGCACCACTTCCAGAAGAGCTTGGAAGGGAGTAGTTAGGAATTCTCTCAAGTATTCCAGCAACGTTTTTTATATCTAAACTTATTTCAAAACAAAAATGTAAAAAAAAATTTTAAAAAATGAGGGAAAAAATATTTCAGGCATGAGAATGTTACGGTGCCCAGGCTGGAGAGACCAGTCTCATTTGTGGGGTAACAGCAGAGCAGACAGGCCAGGGGCAGTCACAGGCTGAGATAAGTTGGAACAGAAGCAGCTGAATGCCTGTTAGCAGGTGGCAGCACTGGTAGGCTGGGACACTACCCACCATAAAAGTGTTCCGGTTTCCAAACAGGAGACCATCCCAAAGGCAGGTGAACCACTATTGTTTTCCTCAAACATATCTGCCCAGGAAAGTGTAACTAGCGCTTCGCTCCTTGCTTGAGCAACATCACAGTGTGTTGCCATCTTATCCTCATCCAGATTCATTAATCCATGAGCATTTAATTACTGTAATATCAATGGGCTCACTCCAGGCTTCCTATCTAGGCAATACATGAAAACATTTTTAAATCTAAAATGGACAGATCTCTTGGGAGCCTCAAAAAAGACTTTTATTTAGTCTCCTAAATTGGTCTTTAAATTTTAAAGGTACATTTTATTGACCTGAAGAGTACTTCATATAGCATTAAGAAAATGTCATTTGAAAATGAGCAGGGTATGGTAGTGTAGCCCTTTAATCCTGCTACTCAAGAGGCAGAGGCAGGCAGATCTTTGAATTCAAGACCAGCCTGGACCTATGTATCAAATTCAGGACAACTAGGACTACAAAGTCAGACCCTGTCTTTAAAAAGATAAAAAGTGTACAATTCAGTAATCTTATTTATTTATAAAAAAGCTTTGGTGTACAAATTCTCTATAAAAAGAAATCAGAGAGCTGCATGTAAGAAATAATGAACTTGGCTTCTGGTGCCAGGAACAGCAAGTTCAAAGTGTAGCTTATATTAATATGTTATTCTTCCAAATAAAATGTTTTTCAGCAAAATATCCACAGTAGGCGGAAGAGAATAAACCGTTCAAACTCCCTTTGAAATCCTAAGGACATCTGTGTTCACAGTTCTCTTGGAGGCCAAATGACTAATACTGGCTCTGAAAAAGACAGAGCACTCCTAAACGAGTTTGTTATAATTGTGTTCTAGGAAATAGATTGAATCAGATTAAAGCAGCCGTCCCCATAGCCCTGCTCAGACGGTTACACTGCTTAAACTTCCTTCCAAGTTCCGCCAGCTTAGGAAACTTGTGAAGCAATACATTAACGACAAATTAATAAGCAGAGTTCACAGCAAACCACCAAATTTCTGAGTAGCAGGTTTACAAGTGGTTTCTTCTTGTTGAAAGAGCACGTTGTTTGTATGGAAAAACAAAGGCAGACAGGAGGCTGACATGTGGACACTCTGTCTCGGCTGTTGATGGCTGGGAAAGATTGGGCATCTGCTTGCCTCACTGCTGGGAATCACAATGAAGCAGTCTGTCTTGCAGTCTTACATAAAATTCAAGGATGGACATCCCTCTCCTAAAGGCCTCACCAGAAGCCGAACAAAGAAAGCATGGCTGCCTGGCCCTCACATGGTCCATCAAAAAGCACCGAAGAAGCCTTCCATTTGTCTCCTTCCCCTTAGAAAGTCCAGGGGACCATCTCTGTCCCTGTACCACTATCATAATGGTGTACCACCATCACAATGGGCTGGTGAGCCCTTCCTCGACCAGGACTGTGACATTAGCTCTGTCACTCAGGACTGTAAAAACATCCCCTATTGTAGAAATGTCCTCAAATCTTGTCATGTTTAGAGATTCATCAAAAATCCCACAAAGGGATTAAAAAGAGTAGTAGGACCTTTTCAAGATTCTGAGTTTGACCAGACAAAACAGTCTAGAAAGAGCTTTCTTTCTTGTGAGACAAGCCAGAAGATGCGGAGATTTTAAAAAGGTTGGTAATATATACTGGGAGGCAAAAGCCTAAGAATGAGTACTTTTTTTTTTTTTTTAATTTTGTCTTGGGACATACATTCAAAATGACAGATTTTGAGGATGAAAGCCATTTCTTAACGACTCCCTGGAAACCAGCAGCACAGTGCTCACCTGGCAGGTACACGAGTACTGAAACCTACTGGGAAGAGCCTCCTGATACTAACCAGAAAATCAACACCCGGAGGAAAGGACGCGCATGCCAGTGAGCTTCCACCTCCGTGTCAGTCACGTTCCTATTCATATAGGCCCTTCGTGCATACGCAAGTTGTACTGCGCTTACTTTTGTCAAAGAGAAATGCTAACCCGATGAGATTTGCTTGCCAAACCCTCCACTTCATTACCAAACCTAGGGGAAACATCCCAGCAAAGCCCTAAGCTCTCAAAGGATGACCAAACAGAGCAGCCCTGGCACGTGCACCCTCTTCATGTCTACCATGCCCAGACACGGTCTGTGCAACTAAGCTGAACTGCCAATACTTCCAGCACACCTTCCCATCCATGTTTATATACATGACTAAACTACTGACTCGATTTAAATGAAATTGAGTAGAGTCACTTAACGGGGGGGGTGGGGGGGACAAGATATCTAAGAAATATCGTACTAGGTGATTTCCTCACTGACCGAAATACCTACCATCTAGGCAATGTAACCCAATGAGCCCACAATCACGTATGTGGCTTCTCACTGATGGAAGTGTAGGCATGGCTTGGTTGTGTTTTATGAGATAGTAAAAGCAGGGCAACAGGAAACAGAGAGAGAAAGAAAGGGAATGCATACCTCAACCCAGAGTTCTCCAAGTACTCACAAGAGCAGGTCACACGCACTTATATGCGACACTGAATGAATTCCAGGGGAGAATACCTCAAAATCAGCCCTGAAGCCGCAGAACCTACAATGCTGCCCATGTATGCCGAGGTGCGAGTGGACCTACCTACCCCCAACTGATGTATACACCTAACTTAGCCTGCTTCCGTGAGATGCCTGTGATCAACCGAGATTAGCTTTCACAAACCACTTGTTTACATATATAGCTTATCCCAAAAAACCCAGCACAGCTCATGTGATAGTTGTTTTTCTCTTTATGAACCTGGGCAAAGGACAGCATTGATGTTCCCAGGACTATCCATTTTAAATGACTGGTGTCTTCACACAGTCCTAGCTGTAAACGCCTGGTTTTGCTGAAAGAGCAGCAAAGTGAAAAGGAAGGAAGACAGGAAGGAAGTGGGGGTTAGGGGTAGGTCTGGAAGAAGACACAAGCCCTCAAACGCCTGGTTGAACCTGACAAGTTTTCTCGGCCCCAGCATATCGTCACTTGGGAACAAGTGGAACTGTGTTAGAGACTGTCCCAGCACTGGGTATTTAACAGCAGCTTCCACTCTCCTTTGCATGTGGGCAATCAAAAACGTCCCAGATGTTGCCAAATATCCTTTGGGTGTTAAAATCATCCCCGTGGGAACTACTGAACCAGATGACATGTAAATTACAGAAACAGAAATAAGCAGACAGGGATACTCATGTAGTTTCTAACTATCTTTGCATATGATTAAAGTATTTAGACAGATGTAGCTGTAATTATCCCTTCTAAAATAACTGAATAAATAGCATATTCAGTGGCTCAATGTCAGGATTAACTCAATTACAATATGCCAGAATTAGGAGCATGTCTTGCCACCCTAGCTTGGGCAAAGTATATGAGGGGTGTTAGGTTTTTGTTTTGTTTGTTTTTCTTTAACTTAGGAAATATATATTTATATTTAAGAATATTGTATATTATCCCTATATATTTAGGAAATATATAATTAGGAAATAAATACTTAAATTAGGATATTTTTCCCCTAGAAAAAAAAATGTCCAAATCCATGAAATGTACCACACAAAAACTGAGCCTCAAAGTAGACTATGGTTCCTGGGTTGGTAAAGTGTATCTGTGTAGGTTCAACAACTTCACAACGGTCAGCCGCCTTGGCATTGATCGTGGGAGAGGGGATAGACCTGCTCAAGTCCCTATAAAAAAAGAGCTATGGATGCATCCTATTCACATCATCCTAGATTCTATTTTAAATTCTCTCTACCTTAGAGTTAATATGTGTGCGTGTGTGTGTGTGTGTGTGTGTGTGTGTGTGTGTGTGTGCTTGCACGTGCGTGTGCTGTGGAAAGTTGTTAAAATACATGGCCTAGAGAATAACAAGAAAGTCTTGAGTGAGTATAGGTTAGTCACCATACGCCCAGCTGCATATCCATCAGCAGAAAATGTGCATAGATGCAGAACCCGCAGATAAAGATGGCTGTCTGTTATAGTACACGAAACTTCTCTGAAAACACCTCGTTTGGCTTTGGAACCACACAGTGATCATAATGACTGGGTGAATGTCTGAAAACTAAAAGCAGAATGAAATAACTAAATTATATGTTGAGTTGGTAGCATAAATACAGAGAAATCATTCTGAATAACCTGGAATACAATAATCTGTCTATGCTCCCCAGTGAGATAAATCCTAAAGACAAAGTATTTTCAGCTATTTCTGGTACTCACTTGTTAGCAGTAACACTGATAGCTGCTTGAAACATACATATATATA
>NW_022196896.1:71338618-71341489 GCF_008632895.1 Mastomys coucha | reverse complement strand
TATATATATATATAAAATATATATAAAATGTATAAATAAAATGTAATTATCAACCAAGAAATAATTATGTAAATATACCTAGTTATTATTTTCAAGAGGAAGCACATACAAATATAAAACTAAGAATTTATATTTTGAATTACAAATGTCAAATGAATTTATATATATTTCAAAACAAACAACAATATTTTTAAATTTTATTTATTTATTTAATATATATGATGAGTACACTGTAGCTGTCTTTCAGACACACCAGAAGAGGGCATCAGATCCCATTACTGATGGCTGTAGGCCACTATGTGGTTGCTGGGAACTGAACTCATGACCTTTGGAAGAGCAGTCAGTGCTCTTAACCTCTGAGCCATCTCTCTAGCCCACAAACAACAATTTTTAAAGAAATCCTTTGTCAGCTGAAAAGGTCTAGCCACAATGACCATGCAGGGGCAACAAGAATTCTCAATTCCTAATGTAGTTCCAAATTCCTTTTATAATTCTACAACACAATTGCTCTTTCTAGGACTACAGCCTCTGTCTGAGGTGGGCTCCATCTGCAGGCCTCTAAGGTAGCTTTAGAGCATTCATACCTTGCAGCTCTCACTAGCCAAGTCTGAGGCACTCTGAAGAGTGGTCAACCTCAGTGGATGAAAATACTTCAGAAGTATCTGATTCTTTTTTTATTTGAGGTTATACTACAAGTAAGTCCCCTGTAAAATACACATACTTCAAGTTAAAAATGCAATCACCATACCACCACAGCACACCCTGCCCAGCACATCAACACAATGCATGCAAGGGTCTCCACAGCGAGTCCCAGAAGAGGTCACATTCAATATTCAAAGTACAGTTTCTCCTGACTGTGCATCACTTCTGTACTACCCTAAAGCCAAGAGTCGGTCAAGCAATCCTAATTCTGGAAGACTGTCTTCCAAAAAGCAGACATGCTTCAGGTGTCAGGAGATACTGTGAAGCCACAATCACAAACTGAAATTTTCTAGGCCAAGTACAAGACCTTCCTGGGCATCTGTATGTTCAGGATCCTCCAATTCTTGAGTAGCAAATATGGGAGGGAGACACCAGTCATGAATGGAGGCTCTGTCAACCAGGCTATCGACAGGGCCACTCATTTCAGTACAGACCACACACACACACACACACACACACACACACACACACACACACCTCTCACATACTGGAAGATAAAGTCATGACAGATAACCAATCAGATCAGCCTTAGATCTGGTCAACTGTTTCTAGAAGATCTAGTCACCAAATGCCAGCCTATAGGAAAACCAAAGAATAAATTTATCAACATAAATCAATTAGCCATGCAAGAAAAATTGTACTAAAAAAAAAAATCAATGAGACATTCAATTGAAATCAACAGACTCTATTTGCAACTTGATTTGAACTATACATACGCCCTTGAAGACAGTTGAGAAAATTGTTACCGAAATACCAAAATATTTACAGATGACATGAACTGGCATCTGAATTCCCTTTAAAAATCACATGTGGGCTTAACATACGGAACAAGATAATGAAAGAAAAAAAAAACCTAAGTAATACTAGCCATGGTTGGTAATTGCTGATACTGGGAGATTTGTTCCATAATTCAGCTTTTAAAACTAATGCTAGATGGGATACTAATAAGCCAGAAATCACAAGAGCCAAAGTCACCATGTATTGTGACAGCCTATAGGGCTTAAAGAAACAAACAAACAAACAAACAAACAATCCCACCAGGCCAACCACTTTCTACAACCAAGGACCGGCAGAACAAAAACCCCACCTACAGCAGAGCCACAGCTGATGGTGAGGCTAAACCGGGAACCTAGAGCTTCCACAATCTTTAGCCACCAGTAGTGGTCAAGACAGAAGGCATGACTGGGCCTGGAAGTCACTAGGGAAGGTGTCAGGTGAGCATGTACAAAGCCGTAGCATGCCGTACCTTAGCTGGCTTCTTAGAGTTAGTTTACTAGGACAAGGACAAGACATGGAAGCTTTTCCAGGTCTCATAATCTAAACTCCCCTCACTAAAGATAGAATAGTGAGTTCACTCTATAAAGTCCTGAGACTTTATTCTCATAGTATACATACACAGCTGATACACAATCATTCAGTGTCCCAGAAAAGCACACTATCAGTAACGATCCAGTCACGGATCCATAAGGATCAAACAACACCCACAGTTCAAAGGCTGTGAGAAGAACGATGTCGCAGTTTTGCCTGAATTATGGAATGGGAAAATTAAAGCCCATAGCAGCACCAGGTTATCCCAATCAACTGTATTATGACATGCCAGCCAGAAAGTTGCCTTAGGAAACGTATCAGTGTACTGTAGGAGCATACAACAAGCCACTGTGTGAGGGCGTAAAGAAATACTAAGGACGGCCCAAAGACCACAAGCAAGGACAAGCCACAGGACCACAACAGCCGGTACAGATGTACTAGGACAGGGGCATTCTCTGGACTGTTTTTAAGCACTGTCTATCCTTTGCTCCTGCCTGCCCAAAAGAACAACCAGAAGCTTCACTCCAGACAGGCCTTCTTTTCTTTCAGGGAAGTAAAAGGAAGCATAAACTGACAACCTTTGGAGGAGGAGGAAAACGACCCATTTCAATGTGGCTGGGACCGGCATCACTTCCTCAGGCTTCTCTAGAAGAAACGTAACTAGAGTTTGAATCCTGAAGGGAAGGATTAAAGATCTGAGGCTCCAAGGTCTTCATTTAGCAAATAAGAAAATGAAGGTGCAGAAGTGGTGGAGCCCAGGCCACTCGAGTCCCCCTGTACACTAACGGCTCTTCCACTCACATTAGCCAGTGCATGTCCACTTATATTTCCAGAGCCCTGAAATGTGGCTTCCTGCGCTGT
>NW_022196896.1:71261646-71338608 GCF_008632895.1 Mastomys coucha | reverse complement strand
AAACCTCAAGTACCACAAACTCTTACTATCCAATTCTTACCAAGTTCAAATGGCAAAAGCATGGCCCGAAAGGCTTCCATCTAGGGTTGATGAAAAGAGACTGAAATGTGGTGGCTTTTAAAATCCAGTCCTGTGGCCACAGGAACAAGTGGGCAGCCATGTGGGGCACCAGCTGTCTAGCCCACACCTTCTTCTGACACATCTCAGAAGTCAACATTCCAACCAAGTCTTTCTTCTGGACATCTGCTGGAGGCAAAGACACCTGTCTGGTAGCCTTCAAGGAGGAGGCAGAGCCCAGCAACCACAAACTCCACCTTGGCATACTTCTCCCTGGGTGTGCTGAGAGTGGAGGCTGGAGCACCGGTGTTCTAATAGTTTGCCCTGAGATGAAGACAGATAAGGATTCACGCGTGTGTACTATGGACTGCTAGGGCCAGGCAAGGAGCACAACCTGTCCTGTTTCTTAGGGAAGCAGAGACTGCATTTGTGGTTCCTCTCAGGTGCCTGGAGGGAAGGAAGTAGGCTCACATTCAGAGGCTCTCTAGCTTTCACAGTGCCAAGGCCTACCCCTACCAGCCTGTGATACCCCCCAGTCCCTGCTCTGAATCATGCAAGATGACCTAGAAATAGGTAGAGAGCAATTACGCAAGCTGCAGAAGTCCAAAAGGGGTCTATACAGTGATCCAATCAAGGAATTCTAATGACAAGGACAATTTCTTTCTTTCTTTCCTTCTTTCTTTCTTTCTTTCCTTCTTTCTTTCTTTCTTTCTCTCTTTTTTCTTTCCTTCTTAATGGTTTTATTGCCTAAATTCCTTTTCTTTTCCTTTTATTGAAAATATACCTTTTTCTTCTCCATGACATATCTTGATTATGGTTTCCCCTCCCTCGTCCTTGGATCCCTTTCCATGCTCTCCTTAGAAAATTAGAAAACAAGTTTCGAAGGCAGTGGTTCTCAACCTGTGGGTCGAGACCCCAGGGGAGGTTGGATGACCCTTTCACGGGGGTTGCCTGAGACCATCCTGAATATTTACATTATGATTCATAGCAGTAGCAGAATTATAGTTATGAAGTAGCAAGCATATCAGATATTTACATTACAGTTTATAGCAGTAGCAAAATTATACTTATTAAGTAGCAACAAAAATAATTTTATGGCTGGGGGAATCATCACAACATAAGGAACCTTAGTAAAGGGTTGCAACATTAGAAAGGTTGAGAACCACTGTTCTAAGGGATAACAATAAAGTAAAATAAGAGAGAACAAAAGCCAAGACATCAGAATAGGACAAAATAAACAAATAGAAGGGGAAAAAAGCCTCCCAAAAGGCACAAGAAACAGAGATCCACTCATTCACACATTAAAGAATACCACAAAAACAAACAAACAAACAAACAAAAAAACAACCTGGAAGCTATAATGTACCTACAAAGGACCAGTAGGGTAACACAAGAGAAAAAAAAAAACATACAAATACACATATCCACATAATAAAATAGAAAAAATAAGATTTTTTTTTAAAAGGCCTAACAGTACATTATGAGACAGGGAACCTCCAAAGATGGCACTGAGTTTGTTTTGTTTTCTGATGGCTATCTACTGCTGGGCATCCGGCATATAATTAAGAGTAATTTGTTGCCGAGCGGTGATGGTGCACGCCTTTAATCCCAGCACTTGGGAGGCAGAGGCAGGCGGATCTCTGAGTTCGAGGCCAGCCTGGTCTACAGAGTGAGTTCCAGGACAGCCAAGGCTACACAGAGAAACCCTGTCTCAAAAACAAAAACAAAAACAAAAACAAAAACAAAAAAAAGAGTAATTTTTTAACCCAGAGAGATTCCCTTGGAGAAAATAAATTCTCTTTGAGAATCTATTTTGTTAACTATTGGAGATAGCTACTGAGTTAAGAATAGAAGCTTGAATCTACTTCTCCTTTCAGCCTCCATGCAGGACCTGTGAATGTTGCCTCCGCCTCTGTGAGCTCCTATGTGTGTTGATCCTGTTGAATTAGAGGGCCTTGATGCCTTGGTGTCCTCAGTCCGTTCTGGCTCTTATACTCAGGGTTAGGGTTAGGATTAGCTGCCTCTTCTACAAGGGGAGGAATTTGAGACATTACATTTAGGGCTTAGGGCTATATGTTCCAAGGTCTATCTCAAGAACAGTTCCTTAAATGAAGTGCCACTGTCAGGGCCACATGCTCATGTCTACAATGAGCTTTAAGGAAGAAGAAATGGTTTACTGTATTTGGGGCTCATAAATCAGCTTTCAACCCTTCCTGTCCTACAAACAGAAACAGCATTCTACACAGGGGAGGCAGTCGGCATGTTTAGAATGTATAGAATGTAAAGAAGTGGATTCTGCTCCCTAGCAGAAAATACATGAGACCTTAACTGTTCCACCCTCATTCACATCCTCCTCCTCCTCCAAGGGGAAGGCTTGGCTCAGGGCTCATTGTAGAATTTTGTTACAGACTATGCCAATCTACTCCTTATTTCTGTGAATGAGGGGAAAGCAGTGCTATGACTTTTCAGCCCTTTCACCACCTAGGGAGATTTCAGAAATGTAAATTACCAGGGACCACTCCCAAAACTAGATGTGAGTAGGTGGTTTTAGAAGACCTCCTGTATGGGCTGGTAAGATGGGTCCATGAGCAAAAGTGCTGCTACCAGACCTGACAACCAAGAGACCCTAGAGCCTACATGGTGTAAAGAGAGAACTGACAGCTACAAGGTGTCTGTTCTCTGACTGTCACGTGCACACACACCATGGCACATGGACACATACACAAAATAAGCAACAAAGTATATGTTAAAAGGAGAACGAGGAGGAGGATGAAAACAAGGAGGAGAAGAAAGGAAGGAAGAAGAAAGGGAGGGAGGGAGGGAGGGAGGAAGGCAGGAAGGAAGGAAGGGAGGAAGGAAGGAAGGAAGGAAGGAAGGAAGGAAGGAAGGAAGGAAGGAAGGGTACGTGGGTGTGATTTAGAGAAAACCACCTTTGAGAATCCCAAACTACAAGGTGGGTCCTCAAAGGCAAACTGTGACCAGTAACACATGCTTCACAGCACCAGTTGACTCTCACCAGGACTTATCTTGCAAGAGAATCATTGCCATCATTAAGACTCAATATTTCCTCAGTTGAAAAGAGCTCCCATATCTAGGATCCAAAGAAACAAGTATTCCTCCTTACATGTTTACAAGACACCTGGCCTCTTACTGTCCAGAGGAAGAGGAAGCTAGAGCTAAAGTCCTTCTTAGTCAGCTGAGATATTATTATAATAATAATTAATAACATATTCTAGTAAGAAAGGGTCTATATCCATTTAGAATTCTAAGACAATGATTGTAACTGGAATAAAGAAGCATGCACTGGCACAAACCAGCAAATCAAAGATTTCCTTCCCTGCTCATGATAATCTTGTCATAAACAACAGAATTAGTACAGATGGCTTTCAATTTAAAGCACCAAGCACTGAATTACAATGGCCAGTGGCCAAGTTTATTTAAGAATGAAGACAAGGAGTGAAACTAGAAGTGAACAAATAGCATTGAAAACAAACAAACAAACAAACAATGAAGCAGAAAACTCCAGGAGGAAGCACTGGAGGAAGACCAGTAAGATCTACAGGCCACCTGCAGCATCCAGCAGCTGTAATACACAGTACCATGTCAGCATTGCACAGGAAAAATTTTTAAAATCTCTATTGCTTACACTACTTGTCAAAGGGCACTAGAGATAATAGTAAACTCGTGAAAATCTGCCCCTGTAATAATTACAAGCACGGACAATTCCAGCTCAGTGTAATGACTTTGACCTTTGGATGTGGTGAAAGTGACAGTACTGACAGGAGGAATGATACATTAAAAAGAGAAATTAAAGATAGTCTTTTGGCTATCAACTATTGAGACCACAGATTCCAAAGAACTGGGATTCTCCAGGAGCTGGACAGTGAAGCTCACTGCCAACCATCCAGGAGAGAATTCCTATCCCAGGAGGTTTCATAGTTCTGACAACTTTATAAGGCAAGCCAGGAGCCCTGGCAATGGTGGACAAAACTGCACCTTGACAGAGACTGCTTAACAATACACACCTCCTGAAGTGTATTCCTATCTAAACCTTCTCGTATCAGGCCCTCAAAATAGACTTGGGGATCGCTCTCTCTCTGTACGTGTGTTCCTCTTACCAATGTGGCTACACCGAATAACTTTTTCTTTCTCTGCTTTTTTACCTCTTCTAATGTGTCCAAGTGGCCTACTAAGGATGGTGTCTGACCCCAGCCACTTAAGGTTACCAGGGTACAGCTGTGATCTAAAAACTCCTGTAAGAAAAGCAACATGCACTGAATAGAAACCAAACTTCAAATATAGATCTTTCCCTAAGCTAGCAACATGCAATGCAACCCTCTCTGGGGAGGATGGCCAGTGGTCATCACTTAGGGAAACCCCCAAACTAGGACACTATTGCCAGCATTATTTTAGACATGATAGTTAAATTACAATTTAAATTATAAATTTAATAAATTCCATGAGATGTTCCACAGAATAAAACTAGCTTTCTGTTAGACGGGTCTGTCCAACAGGGTGCTGATGCAAGAGTTATTAGCTCATTGAAGATAATCCAGGCTAAGATATTCAGTAGGGTAGATGTGTTCAGTACATTTTTAACTTACATAGTCTCTCAACTTCAACTTAGAATGGGCTGACTGAGAAGTAACACCATAAACCGAAAAGCATCTGTATTCAATCCAGAGGAGAGAAGAAGCCAAGCCTACCCGGAGAAAAGGCTGAAAGCCATCATTTCAACTGTGATGGACAAGATGAAGCAGAAACGCCCCTCCCTTCCATGGCCTTTGGCCTTCCTTTGCACTGTGGGCTTTATCCCACCAAAGAATGTTTTATGGGTGAGTTAGTTTCAGGGTGGTAGGTGCCCTTTAAATCAACCAATGACAGCTATAGTGTCTAGATTTTCTAGCTTTTGTTTCCAATTTACATAACTGATTAAAAGACACACATTACGAAGTACTGCCTCCCTCTTCCCAACCTCCCACTCCTACCCTTTCCAGTAATTCAGATAAACAAACGAAAGCAAGCAAAACTTTAGACATGTTCAAAGTCATCACTTTTGCATCCTAGAAGCAAGACTAGCCTCAGAAAAAGAGTTCATCCCAGCTGTGTCATGCCTAGTGGCAGACGGAGGACAGGAAAAGGGGGGAGAATAAATAACCAGCAGAAAATCCCCGGTCCATTTCGTCCAATAGACCCTGGCGTAGTATATGTCAGGGGTCTGCATGTGAGACTCTATTAGAATGAATTCAGCTTACAACATAGACACAGATCAAAATTAAAACAAAAAGTGATGGTCTCATTAGCCTCCCAATGCAACCCCTCGATGACATCAAGGAAAGCAAGCAGAGTTTTGTCCCCTGGCGTGGAGAAGTCTAGCCCACAGGCACAGTAGTACTTCAGAACTCCTAAAACGACATCATCACCACAGCAAAAACCAAGAGGGGCTCACTGACTTACTCAGCTAAGGTTCTATCAAAAGTGATGGACTGGGGCCTTAAACAAAAGGCATCACAGCTCAGGTGTGTACCTGTGTACCAAGTCTGCGAGTCCAGGGTCGCTGCAGGCAGCTCCTGGTAGTTTTTCCTCATCCTGGTTCACGATGGCCTTTTCCAATGTCCTCAAGTGGTATAGAGGCAAAGATCAAAACTCTACTCCACTGTGTTTTGTTTGTTTAAGGCAGGTTCTCACTCTATAGCTCTAACTAGCCTAGAACTCAAAAATATATCTGCCCTAGCCCCACAAGTGCCAGGATTACAGGTCTGCACCCCCATGTCTGGTTAGTATGACTTCTGAAAGGTGCTAATCTCAATATCTGAGCTTCACTTACTTAACTTTTGCCCAATAGGCCCCATCTAAAAATACAGCCATTCACCTCCTCCATCTGACTTTTGAGGACTCTAACATTTTGATCCACTGCATTCACTGGTAAAGGATTCAGCAGAGGCTCTAAATGGCAAGCTCAATAGAACTGGGTCTGTGCTTTACGCTGTGGTGAGCTAGGTTTTTTGGTTTTTTTTTTTCAGTTTAACAAGGAAAAATCATCCAAGATGAGAAAGAACCAAGTGACTCAGAGCTGACCATAAGGGCAGAGAACAGCAGTGGAGCTAGCTGCCTTGTGTCCCTGTGGCATCAATCCACAGCAGGACCAGAGAGGAGTTCAGATGAGACATCTTCCCATCAGGAGTCTCTGAGCTGCTGGGGCTGGTCATGTGTCAACACTTCACGATCTTAAAGGATGGTATTGGCATTCCCACAGAAACAAGGGACTGAGCCATAGATGGCAGAGATGTAACATGTGCTCAAGACCAGGCAACACCTCAAGGATGAGGGTGACAATGGTGAAAATGGCCCACGGCAGGAAGAAAGGAAGGAATCCAGGAGCATGGTTTGAGGGAGGTCAAGTCCGCCAAAGTGAGACCAGGAACATGGCAGTGATAGAGATAGGAAATCGAACTCGAGACCCACACAAGAGGGGAAACCAAGCTACAGCCACCACGGGCAGACATGACACATCGCCAAGCCTCCCCGCACTGACACCTTCTGAACATTTTACCAAAGGATTTCAGGTCAAATTCCCATGCCCTGTGGTTTGTCTTCCTTCTTGTGCTTGAATATATGGACAAGGCTCTAAGCTGGGGGCTGGCTTGATACGTCATGCATAGGGAGGAACAGACAAGGATGCAAGAGAAGACCAGAGCCAACTCTAAGGCGGAGGCCAAGGCTCCGACAGAGACCTATTCTGGTCTGGCACTGACTGTGCTCAGAATGAATGGACCTGTACTTAGAAGACCACTCACATACACCTAGTGCTCAGGTCCTGCAAACTCAAACAAGTGGCACCTGTCTTTCAGACGTCGTTACATTTGCCATTATTCCTGCGCCTGCTGCTAACAACTGACTGTTCTGTCTACAACACCAATCACAGTGCCCCAAACAAGAAGGAATCAATAAAAGGCTGGCTGGATGAATGTATTAACTAACCAACAGAGAGAAATGCACTGGAAGGTACAGACATTTGAAGAGGCAAATAAGGCAGAAGACAAATGAGGAATAGGTAAACAGGCATGAGCAGACCCACATACACACACATTTGCAGGTCTCAAATGTATATATATATACTTATGCCTATAGGCAAATGTAGGAAGGATAACGATAGCCCAGTTTAAGAATTCGTGTCTCTCCAGAGAATCATCTGAACCAAAAATATAGCACCACGCCAGCTGTAATATTTATTTGCTTCAGCACACCAGATAAAAACAGATAAATAAAAAGATATAGCACTTACTAAGAATTATGGATCTGGCACCCAGCCTCCAGCTAGGATCTAGAGTGACATTTGTGTGCAGTCAAGTTCTCCCAGACTATCCTTACAAAGAACAAAAGCAAACATGACCACATGTAGAGCAGCACAGGACTCACAGGCAACCTGAGCAGACACAAGTAACATTGTTCAACGTCTGCTCTCCTGTGTGTGTGAGGAACGCCAGCCTGTGGGCACATCTGGGCTCTAACCTAGCCTGTGGGCACATCTGGGTTCTAACCTAGCCTGTGGGCACATCTGGGTTCTAACCCAGCCTGTGGGCACATCTGGGTTCTAACCCAGCCTGTGGGCACATCTGGGCTCTAACCTAGCCTGTGAGCACATCTGGGCTCTAACCTAGCCTGTGGGCACATCTGGGCTCTAACCTAGCCTGTGGGCACATCTGGGCTCTAACCCAGCCTGTGGGCACATCTGGGCTCTAACCTAGCCTGTGGGCACATCTGGGTTCTAAGCCAGCCTGTGGGCTCATCTGGGTTTTGAACTCACAAGGAACCATGTAAATATGGTTTCTTGGCTGTCTTCTGAATGAGACAGTTTCAATTCTATCCTTCTGAATGGCAGTGATTTCTTTCATGTCTCCCCACATGACAAACACCAGGGTGACTTTCTCCTGTGTCCACAGAAATCTCAAGGGCTAATATCTCCCAATGAGGATCAATATGTAACTCTGCCTTTTTCCAAGTGGACTCAAAAGACCATGGCCTCACCAGGAGCCAAGTAACACTACATACAAATGATTGCCTGCTTCAGAGGATATCCTGAGGTGCTGGGGGCATCCACACGCTCCTTGCCTCACCCATGTACCCTGGGGCTGCATTTTAAGTTGCATGATTTCTGCACATAATAAGAATGTTGAAATGGCAAACACTAAAATCACCAGTGACTTGTAAACACTCAGGACCTGAAATAGCAGCTGAACAGCAGGCCTGAGCAAGGAGACACACAGTTCCTCCAAGGACAAACTTTTTTCCGTTCTTTTAAAACTCCAGATTCTATAGTGGGAAGCAATCAGAACGGTGGGGGTGGGATCTACAAACATACTTGATTTAAATGATAGTGATTATCAGAGTACATATAAGAAAGGTACAAGAGAAAGACACTCATCTACATTCTAAAGACCTGAAAACCAGTTTCATCTGCATACTCCTTAGCCCTTCCCCATAGTGCAAGAAAAGGCGAGCAGGGTATGTCTGGCATTTTTCACTGTGCTTTGAACACCCAGTAGAAACACAAACGTTCCTGGAATTGAACATGTCCCTTTCCTTACACAAAACCAGCACTAACAGAATTAGCCTAGAGAGGCTGCTTCAAACTGTGAAAGATACACAAGTAGCTCCTCCAGCCGGATTCACCCAGACATATCCACTCAACGGGTCGAAACTCTACTCTCAGGAATACCGCTGTCCCAGGACACAGGATGGCAAATTTCTACTAGAATTAATGCAGTCAAGGCTTCCCTGACTCAACATGACTTACATCACTATCAAACACCATACACTGAGTTGTAAAGCATGAGCAGCATGGCAGAGGTCACAGAAGGAAAACTGCCCCCAAGCTAACATAAGGCTCCAATGACAGTAACAAAATGATCCTGTAATGACTATTCCTGGTTGTCAACCTGACTATATCTGGAATGAGCTACAATCCAGAATTGGGGTGGGGGGTTAACCGGTGACCCAGATCTTGAGGTTGGAAGACACAAATTTCTGATCTGGACCATGGCATGGAGATCTTGAAGCATAGTGCTCATGAAAAGCTTAGGCCCAGGCAAGGTAGTACACGCCTTTAATCCCAGGAGACTGAGGCAAGGAGATCTCTGAGAAGGTCAGCCTGGGACAAAGCAAGGCCCAGATCAAGGTGTGGTGGTACACATCTCTAACTTTGGCCACACTTTCTGCTGGAGGCCTACATAAGGACACTGGAATAAGGAAGACTCTTCTTCGCCTGCTTGCACTTACTTGCCAGCACATCCGTTGGAACCTACTTTTACAGAAGATCAGCTGAAACAACTAGCCTCATGGGACTGAGCAACTACTAGATTCTTGGACTTCCCATTCACAGCTGCCCATTGTTGGGTTAGTTGGACTACAGACTGTAAGTCACCACAATAAATTCCCTCAATATAGAGACAACATACGTTCTGTGACGCTAGAGAACGCTGACTAATTCAGACTCAAACCACTGTTCTCTGTGTGCAGCAGGAAAAGAAGTTCTGTGTTACCCTGCGAATCCCCAATCTATCTACATTTCTGTTACAAGGCAGTGATATTCAGGCAGGGAGGGAAAGGCTTCACTTTCTGGAAAGTTCCACTGGTGAATCCCCTTTGAGTCACAGGATATCATGGATGAGCTGCAACTGGCTACCCCGCTGTTTCCCTCTTAAAAAAAATAAATAAATAAAACCATGAGGATTGAATTTATAGCCTGTTCCTAGGGATGGAGGGAGCATGAGATAATCTGAGCACATGTATGCAGGGCTATTACACAGTGCATTTATTGAGTTTCCTCATGCCTGCATATTTTATAATCCTCAAAGGAAAAAACTGAATAAAGTCACCATTGTTTACCCGTAATGGGTATCCCACCAGCTACTGTGCCCACTGTGGGAACTACTACACATCAGTACAGACTACAGTGTACAGTCTGCCCCACTAGGGGATGCGGGCGGCAGAGGGGTTACTTAGCTACTCTTGCTGTAAGTAAATATGCATTAGGAACTGAAAAGATGATTCAGGGAGTAAAAGCAACTGCTGCATAAGTTTAAAGACTTGACTTCAATCCCAAGATGGAAATAGCTGCCCCTGCACCCCTCCTTACCCTCCACACCAAGCATGCTCTGTATGAACGCAACGGCAATGGAACATGGGCATCCCTTCATGCCTACTTCTGCTTTTTCCTTTCACACAACCAACAGTAAAGCATATATCTACTGTAACATCTCATAGGGACACACAGGCACAGAGGTTCCATCAGCTCTGCTTCCTATCCTGCAGATCTTGGCTTCCCTTCTAGTCTAACATATGACAATAGCATCTTGCTCTACTTTTAAAATAGCTTGAGTTTCTTCACCTCGTTCCCAGTTTCAGGTGTCAATTTCATTTACAAAACCTCTAGCAGCTGTGCCCAAGCCCCAAGGATGAGAAAGCAGCTGGCCTAGGCATGTACAGCACGACTCTTAACTTGTTTCCTTCTCAGAGATGCTCATCCATTTTCTTAACCAGGAAACTGGGCTTGTCAAAATGTGAGGATTTCTCAAAGTGTCAGAACTGCCCAGAAGGGCAATCAGGGCTATGAGTTCAGTTTCAAAAAGATAAGCATCCACCTAGTTCCCTAAAACTCTAAATGACACTCTCAGACCATACTCAACTCTCTGGCTGGACACAAATCTGCTCTCCTGAGAACTTCTACTATCTCAGTATAGCCACACAGGTCCTCCATCCCATATAGCTCAGTCCACCCAGTGTTCTATGCTAACCACACCACGAGAAGGAACAGTGTCCACATGTTGTGAACAGCAGGTCACTATGGTCCTTCATCCATGAGCCACTGATTAAGGAACTGACTTCTAAATTCCAAAGGTTCCAAAACCCACATACTCCGGTACCTTATTTTAAACCCACCCATGCCCTCCCACAAAAACACTTATATGATTTCTAAGTAACTTACACCCAACACAATGTAAATGCAACAGTTATTATAGTATAGTTTAGAAGATGACAAAAATAAACCACCTGTCCAAGTTAATCATAGCTATAATGTGTAAAGATCTTGTACCTATAGACTACATAGCTCAAGGTTTCCCTGCCCTTAGCAAGGGGCTGCCAGACCTGTTTCCTCCCTTCCTGAGAGTCCCACATAGGCCCTCAGGGCATGTCTCACAATGACCCCCCAATGGCTCCCACCTCTTTGATTCCACCTGTCTTAAAAGTCTCAAGCCCAGCAGGACCTAGCAAGCAAGCCTCAGTCAAAGGTGAGACAGGTCATCCTGTAAGTAGCCCTAAGAGGTGCCAAGTTCCCCTTGCCAGACACTATTATTCAAACTGTTGCTTAATAAGAATCTCAAAAACTTCATGTCTTTTCCTGTGAAAGGAGGGTGGCACTGAGGGTCACAGTGTGTCACTGCTACATGGAATCAAGGCACAAAAAGCAGTGAGATAAGCATCCCACTGAGACCTTTATTACCAACCTTAAGCTGTGACCTTAGAGCACCCTAGAGGGAAGCAGACCCAGTGTCCCTGCCTGCTCAGCCTCGAAAAACTGAGGGGTTGATAGACAAGGCTTGTAGAACACACCTGTAACCCCAGCTACTCAAGATCTCAGGTACAAGAACCTAGATTCAAGGATATCCTAGTCAAAGTGAGGCATTGTCTCAACATGAAAAGTAAAGACAAGGTCAGGGGTGTAGCTCAGTGGTAGAGTGCTTGCCTAGCATATGTAAAGATGGAGGTTCAATCCCCAGTATGGGAGGAAAAAAATAAGATGACAAGGAAGGGGGTGGTGGTCAAGGGATTAAGAACAAACACGCTGATGCCCCTCATAAAAAAAATAGAGTTGAAGTTAAGCTCTGGATGGTCCCAGACAGACTGTATGTGGCTCATGCCAGACCAGTATGCCTGGCCACCAAAGAACACCGAAGGCCTGGAAAGAGGGGGAAGGCAATGCATGGAGAAGCTAATATTCTGTAAGGAGGACCCTGTGTAGATAAATATGCAAGTGTACCTCCTCTCATGCCCAAGCATAGCAGATGGGGGTCAAACAAAGATGGAGAAGTTGAGGGTGCATGGCCCACCCAATGCTATATGTACAGGTCAGCTAAAAACCAGGAAATGTCTTCAGAGAGAGAGGACAAGCCCAGCCAAGCCGGGCCAGGAGAAAGAAGATAGTAAGCAGGGGACACAAGCAAAAGAAGCTGAGACCAGTGTGGACAGCCTGGGGAGCAATTATTCTGTCTACCACAAGGTGATCTGTCTAGTGGTCTGGACCTATGTGACTTTTATAATTAAAACATAAGCCTCGCTAACAGAAAATGGAAAAAAAAAACAACCCCTAAATGAGCCCCAAGGTATCCTTTAGCTCCTAAATATGCCTTAAGCATTCCTGATCCAGGCCGGTCAGTTCTGACATCACCCAAGAAGTCTGAGAAAAGGTGTGTTTTCCCTAAGAACCGTGGCCCATTTCAACCCATCAATTTCCAAAGCACCAGGTTCATAATTGCTCTTCTCAAAAACTCTAAGTAAGGAGTACAGGCATGGGCAAGAACATGTACTCCTATTGCTTGCTAAAGACCAAACACAGCTTATAATGTTGGGCATTTAAGTAACAGGTCTGTAGAAGTGTCTAGAACCCACAGGTCTCAAGGATGCCATGGCCAGGGCTGTGAGTGAAGGAGACTCAGCCAACTCTCGTTCCACGTAAGCCAGACAAGGCAAACCATTTAGGTGAGGTATTTTTATTTTCAGTAAAGAAATTTAACTATACTGGTACAGCAGCAGATTCATAAAGATGCCGAATGTTTTTCTTCTAGCAGATGGAGACTGACCTTCTTCATAATGACCCCACATTCAGCCTGAAAGTCGATCAGCACAGTGAGGATCTCCTCCAGGTGTCCCTGCCATGGAGCAGATGCACTACAGACAGACCAGCAACCAACAGGAAAACCATCATGGGCACTGACAGACTTGATCAATGGCATTCTATCGCAGCCAAAGCACACTGGTTGGGCCACCAGTCCAGTATGATGTGTCCTTCAAAGGATGGTTATGTTTAGCAGACATGAAATGTTCCACCTACAAGCCAAAGGCCAGAGCTGTCCAGCGAAGCACAGAGGGGAAGTGAAGCAAAGACTGCCAAAGGATGCAGAGGGGAACCAACCCCCGAAGGTCCCCCGATCTCCTTGCTGTTGAAGGATGAATTTTATTCCAAAATGGACTAGCCTCTAAGACTCTGCAGAATCACCCACCCTGATTTCCATCCGGTTTTAGAATTAAAACTGCTGCTAAAATAAGTACCACCCCTGGGCAGATGGTCTTGTGTTGTCTAAGAAAGCTGGCTGTAAAGGTCACAGGAGCAATCTAGCAAGCACGGTTCCTCCATAGCCTCTTCTTCAGTTCCTGCTTCTAGGTTGCTGTCTTGAGTTCCTGTCGTGACTTCCCTTGATGATAGATTGTGACCTGAGAAGTTAGAGGATGAAATAAAACTTTTCTTCCCAATCTGCTTTTTTGGGCGTGGTGTTTTAACCCAACAACAGAGAACCCTAAGACAGCAGCTTTTCAGGAAATTTAGTTAAGAGTGCTTTCTGCACAGCTGTGAGGACAGCAAGTTAGGATCCCAGCACCTGTGTAAGAAGCAGGCAGTGGTCACCAATGCACCTGTAACTCCAGTGTTGTTGGGGGCACTGACAGGAAAATCACTAAGACCTGCTGGCTATCAGTCTAGCTGAAAATTTAAATTCAAGGTTCAGGGAGACAGATATTCTGTGTCAAAGGAATAAGGAGAAGAACAAAAGAAGAGGAGTCTTTATGCCCTCTTCTGGCCTCTGCACACATACACATATGCATACACAATATATAAACATATAAAATTTTAAAAAACATATATCTATACCGATGGTGTCAGAATAACATCAGCACCAGAAAAAAATTACTAATATATATTATTTTATTATATATACAACGGACACACAGGAATACAGCATGCAGAGCAGCTGAGAAGCTCCAAGCACTATTCAGGAATGGCTGGGAGTAGGCATACTCATCCCAAGCTAACTGTGACAGGAAGCACTGACAGCTCTTAACTGGCAATGACGGCCCTGCACAGACCACCACATGCTACTCCATGCTCTGGCAAGAATGATCCAAACCGTCAACCCTCACCCTCGTCCTCAGTCGGCGGACAAGCACCTAGCACATAGCTGTTATATTAAACCGCCATTTGATGGTGCTTTCAAAGCAGCTAAAAGTCTCTACTATCATCTGGACTCAGTATACCTGGATGAATTTAAGGGTTTGGTATGTGAAAAGCCTGGTCTTCAAACAGATGTTGGGAGGTAGTGGGATGCTTAAAAGGTAGTTTTAGTGAAAGGTCATCTGGGTGCTTCCCTCAGAAGGAACTGCATTATTCTCATGAAGTCTGAGATCAGGCTCTGTAACACAGAGTTGTTTTCCATAAGCCTGGCTCCTCCCAATCCTGGCTTTCTGTGGTAATCTCCGAGTCACATGGTATCACCTGACATGCTATCACTAGCAGGGTGCTTTCTCCACAAACGACTAGCCAACCAACCTCAGACTTTCAACCTCCTGAATTAAGGTAAGTGTAAGACCTTTTTTCTTAATAAAGCAGCTAGCCTTGGACATCCCATTTTTATAATGGAAAACAGACTAAGACAGTCCCTACCAGGTAATCCCTAAGGTTGACATCAACATTTCTGAAGACGTTATGTGGAGCCAGAGAAGTCGACTCAACTGCTAACTCAGGTCTGTGGGAGATGTCATCCAGCTTCCCAGATGAGCACAGCTTTAACTTTCAAACATAAGGGAGAAAGCAAGCCACTAACTAACCGCTCCGGGGACACAGGGACAGGACATCTCAGCCTGGAAGGCAGACCACAGCACTCACAGTGACTTTACAGCCATTTCCTTCCATTTCCACAAACCATTACCTTTCACTTTAAAGAAATCCTCCAGGAGCTGGTTCTAAGCACACCCAGGACATAAGCCCGTTTTGCTTAGCCAGCAGTTTAGACAAGAGAGCAAGGGGGAACTCAGGAGGCTATGGAAACCATGCTTGCAGAGTTGTCATTTTCTGTAACTCTCTAACTTGCCTGCAAGCCCCAACAAGGCAATTTCCACCATCATGTCCAAAACTACAGCCCTGCCACCAGCAGCAGCACCAGAGCCACTGATGATCAGGGGCACACCACTGCCTTCTCTGTCCATCAGGGCTGCCACCAGACAGCATATCTGGCAGGCTGGGTTGTTTCTCAGTTCGGAGGCTAAAATTCCATGTCTGGTGGCCACATCCTAGTTTATAAACCAGCACCTCCTCTCTGTGTTATATGGGCAAGAGGGTGAGAGAGTGAGTCCATTCACTGGGACTCCACACTCAAATGCTTTAAACACCTCCCAAAGGTCCCCCTCCTAACACCATCACTCTGCATCTAGACTCCCAACATCTGGACTGCAGAGGGACAAACTCTCAGCTACACAATGATCATACACTGCCTGGTAACCGTTTTTCTCCATGGTCAATGGCTTCCAGGCACACAAACTAGGGAAATCACATTATTCAACATCCATATCAACATGACAGAGGCCATGAAGAAATGAGGATAAACATTAGAACTTAAATCCAAACTCAAAAGTAAAACAGCATGTATGAAACTGTCATAATAAAACCCACCATTCTGAGACAGGCATGGTGGCACAAGATGTTAATTAATCCCAGCACAGGGGAGGCAGAAGCAGGCAGATCTCTGAGTTTGAGGCCAGTCTGATCTACAGAGTGAGTTCCAGGATAGCCAGGGCTACTCAGAGAAACCCTGTCTCAAAAAACAAAATAAACAAAACAAAAACCAAAAACCCACCATTCTGAATAGTTAACATGTACTAATGGAAAGAAAAGGAAAGGTGTATTTCTTTTGGATCCGTTAACATATTTGAAAGTTATGAGGAAATAAGCATATGAAAAATATCTAAATATTTGAGCATATGAAAAATATCTAAATATTTATAACTCTTAGGACCCAAGCAAATGTAGTATCTAAAAAGCAAAGACCTTAATATTGAAATTTTCACTGTAAAGGTTATTCAAACAGTCTATAATAATTACTATTCTACATTTATCTTGCAACCAGAACCTTAAAGTATGCTTTTGTTTCTAATACATATAAAATATGTTTAGTTAAAATAACACCATATAAAAGGCAAAAGGTGAACTAAACAAATGAGAAGGGTAATTTAATTTATGAGTAGAAATGAATTAAAGAATTGAAGGAACACAGCCACTGAGACTCAGTGAGTCTGATCATGGTAGGGTGAATGGATGTGTAGAAACATCATGTGGCAGGTGAGTGGGGATGGGCCACCCCCTACTTCACAAATCCCGGAGAACCCTCATGCTGGTCTTCCCAGGTCAGTTCCACCTTCCCAGGTCAGTTCCACTGTACTTTTTGTACAGTCAAAGAAATGAATGCCGCACTCTGAATGGAGGAACCCACAAAGCAAAATCTCTACTAAGGAATTACTATGTGCATGAGGGTGCAGTTTAAACTAACTGGTCCCATGCGAAGGCTACATTATAATAAATGCAACACAACTGTACTTCTGTTCCCCTCCCCAACCTGCACCATGCTCGAGCAACTTCCCTTTTCCATGTGCCTAGCAAAAGTCAAGCGTGGTGTACAGAACACAAACCCCTTCTTCAAGGGCCCAATCTAGCCCGAGAAAGTGAAGACTACAGTATGATGGTAAAAGGGTGAAGTTACAATATTCTGGCAGTTAAAACCTCTACAAAGAAATTAACATGAAGCAGCCTTTTGTTATGATGTGGATATGGTTTAAATATGTTCCCCAAGGGCTACTGTGTTAAAACTGAATCTCTTCACTGTGAGGTATTGATGAGAAGGGAAGAGGAGGTGGTACAGATCAGAATACCCCTTAATTTGACCATAGCAGTTAGAGGTGAGGATCACTGAGGGGTGATTAGTAAGAACAATGATTTAGTCATCCAGCTGCAGCCATTATGACTGAACCTGGATTACTTTCTAAACTTACTAAGACGGACCAGAGGACACATCACACACACACACACACACACACACACACACACACAGACACACACATACCAACATGCTATGCTCTAATTTACACCCAAGACCACCCTGGGACCTCTAGAGCTCTTGAGTCAGGACAAACTTTTATTATTCTGTTATTAGCAATAGGAAACAGATCAAGACATCCTTAAATTAACTGGCCTGAGTTTGGGTCCCTTTTTTCTTCAGAAGAGATTCTAACAGATACATTTACTATCAATTCTTAGTACAAATTAGTCTTACTACTCAAAACTGATATTAGAAGGCAAGTTTCATTGTAAGTTTAAAAGGATACAATCTCAGACCAAGTTCTTGAAGCTCATGGGCTTTTTAAATTTTTTCCAAAACCATAAGCTGATGCACACATTCATCAAGTCCCAGCCTAGGGAGGTACACAGAGGCACCAGGTAAGGGTGACCATGACTGACAGTCACTGAATTCTTGATCACCTGTGACAAGGGTATCACTTGTTTTGTGGGTAAATCCCACTGGGCTCTGTCTAGTGGGTCTCTTTCTGGCCACTGCTTTGGCCCTCCGCTTAGTTCCTGGCAATAATCAGGGCAGGTGTATTCCAGGAAGCCGTCAGGAGACTGCCTCAGAGTGGCGACTATTAAACTAGGGCAAAGATGGCCCCCCCAAAGGGTAGAATATCAAACAGATGAGGAAAGTTTTGGCCTCTGCTGCATATATGTGCCTCTAAGCTCTAGATGGAGGCCATATGCCACCACATACAATGAGAGAGGGACAGTCAGCCTATTAAAGCAATAGTGTTGTTACTGTAAGGTGCCAATGGTTTCACCAGGTTCCTGAAACCCACTTCAGTACTAGGACACTGAACCAGCAAGGCCTGTCAAGAGCCATGTTTTCAGCTTTGACAGGTTTGTCTCTCTGTATCATTAGCATATTTTCCATAGCACAATTACACTGACCCATACAATGATAGGCAATCTATCCACTCCGACCAGATGTTGGAACATTAGGTCCACCCACACTTAAAAGAATCTGAGTGCCAGGTGTGGGCTAGAATCAGGATCTCACAGGCAATTCTCCATATGGCTGAAGCTGAGGGCCTGAAAGCTGTATTTCACCGGGCCTTGTCAGCTGGATTCTGGCTTGGGGCTCTGCCAGAGGCCCTGGTGTGATCGTAGAAGACAACAGGAGAGACAAAGCCCTGCTTCCCTTCCCCACCTCCACTCACGCCATGCCCAAGAACAGCAGCTTCCTGTGGAGGGGAATACAAGCAGCAGCTGCACCCAGTGAGCCAGGGCTTCTACTTGGTGATAGCAGCAGAGAGACAGGCCTGAAGGCGGGAGCTGGGAATCCCCTGTCCTTGTTCTGAGCCCCAGCTACAGGCAGCTCTCTTACTTTCTGATCTTTGCTTCCCCAAGCCCTTCACAGTTTCATAGCCAGCCCCTGTATTAGACTTTGCCTGCACAAAATCTCTACAAGGCTTCTACTTACTAATGAAGGCCAGAGCAGTGAGGCAGAGGTCATCTGAGAAATGCAGCTACAAGTGATGACTCATATTTAGTCAAAACAGAAAGAAACCCGGGGGCTGTGCCATTCCTCAAAGAGTTGCTGTGGCATGACTTAGAAACATCCCTAGAGCCGAAGCAGAAGTTGGCCCTGCTGGGGCAGCTGGGCTGGAACCAGCTGGGCCAGCTGGAAGAGGAAGGCAGCTGGGTAGCCTGCTCCACCAGTCGCTGAACAGAGATGACAATTCACGAGTTTCTTTTTCTGGTCATGTCAAAAATGCCCTCAAGTAGATCAGGAGACAACCCAAGGCAGATTGCAGCAGCCTTCCATGGGCAGGTGGTACCTACCACACCACAAGCAGAACTTGGCAAGCAGGCATCCTATTCTGTCAGTCTCCACAACAAAGGCCTGCTTATATCTCTAACCCTCCACAAGCTGCTGTTGGTTCATGGCATCTGATAGTTGTGGAAATGGGCAAAAGGAGGAAGCTGTAGGTGTCACAGTGTGACAGAAACTAGAACCTGAACTATGGAGATGCATAGGAAGTAGGAGCTGATAAATGTCAACCCTACCCAATAAAGTGAGCCCTGAAGATCACTGGAGAAAACCCAGGCCTGATCACATGGGCATCTAAGGGACAGTGCCTCACCCAAGTGGGGCAAAAGAAACATCCAAGGACAAGCCAGTACCTCTATAAGCAGTTTTAGCCAGCTTTATGTCTTGCTCTGTTCATTCTCTGGTAACCAAAAAGAAATCTGGAACGAGCAGGCCTCAAGCTCTCATTTATACATAAGAAGACAAGCATTATTTGTACGTACACGTACACACACACACACATACACACACACACACACACACACACACACACACAGTAGCTCAATGTAGCTGAGACAGCCCAGCCCGGACCCAGAGTGTGCTGCTCCTGTTGTAACTGCTGAGAGGATGAGAAGAGAAAGAGGTGGGGGAACTAATTTTCAAACTGATTAATTAGCTGATTCTCTTACTTAGAAGGCAGCATGAAAAAGCTACCTTGTTGATAGTAGAGTCTGTTTAAGGTAAGCTATAAAACAACTGAAAAGGAGACAAGGAAAAAAGGAAGGTACTACATGGCATCGGGGAAAATAAGAAAATCATAGGGGGAAATATTCAAACAAAGCCAATTTGCAATTAAATCATAAAAAATGGCATCTGGCTACAGATGATTTCAAAAAGTTATCTTGCATATGGGTCTAGAATGTACTTAGATAACCTAACACAAAATGAACAGAAACCAGACAAGGAGAGGGGATAAGGGATAAAGGTGGTCACAACTCCACCCTGCTTCTGCCGACCCAAGTCACAGAACAATTTCACTTTTCCAAAAATTAAGAAAAAAAGCAAAAACGCATACAAAAATAGTCAAATTCTCTTTGAGGAAGAAGCCACATGCCACACCCACATGAATAAACGCTAGACTAAAATGTAAACCCACCCCTCAAAATCTGTCACAACCATTTTTTAAAAAACCAAGTTTTTTAGAAAACCAAATGAGCACTCAGATGACAGGGTATTTATTTCTAAACAAGCACAATTAGTAATGATTTTAGAAACCATTTTTTAATAGCACTCCATGTAAAACTTCTTGGGCCACACTTCTTTCATCATATATACAATCAAGAAGGGTGGCTTTAGAGATGAGCACACACAGATATTCTTCAATGCCTTCATGGAGTCTGTAGATTCAGGATACACTCTCCCACCAGAACACAATCCCAAATTGCTCAAGTCCCTTATAATAAAATGGTACAGCATTTGTAAAGAACTTACACATGCTCTCCGATACTACAGATAATACCTAACAGAGTGTAATTAATGCTATGTAGATAGCATATGAGAATATATTCTTTAAGGAATCATGACAAGAAAAAGGTCTCAAGTACACATGGAAACAATTGTGTTAGATCTAAGTACACTGTCCAGGTTATAACATTTTCCATTTGAGCCTGCCTGAATCTGGATTTCAGAGGCATGGTTCATACCATAGGCTACTTTCCAGAGAAGGAAAGACATCTTGTTTGAAGAAGCACACATGACAAGTACCATGTGATTAGCTTAATTTCCTGTTGCTATTAAAAAAAAAAAAAACTGACAAAAGCTTCTTAAGGGAGAAAGGTTTTATTTGGCTCAGAATTCCTCATTCCCATCCATCACTGAGGGAAGTCAAGAAGACAAGCACCTGAAGCAGCTGGTCATATCGCAGGCATATATAAAACATATATAAAGCAGACAGCAATGACTCAACATGTGCATGCTAGTGCAGTTTTGTTTTCCATTTTTAGTCCAAAGCCAAGCCCATGAAATGGTACCACCCACACTCAGGGTGGGTCTTCTTCCTACCTCAATTAACTCAATTAAGAAAATCCCTCACAACAGGCCCAGGAATCACGCCAATCTAGACATTGCCTTATTGAGACTGGTCAGGTGACTCAGACTGTGTCAGCCACCAAACCACTGTAGTACTTCCATTCAAACTGGTCACCTGCCCCAGCGGCTCCAGGTACAGGGCAGGGTAACACAGAGGTGAGACAGAGCAAACACACCCGGGTGAAGCAATGGCCTGAGGAAAACAGAAACTCTTCACCTAGGTGAGAAGGCAGATCTGCTTAGAGCAGGGAACAATTTGTTGGTGAAGAAATGAAAGCTTGTTAAGAAGAAAGCCTTTGTAATAACTGAAAGGAAGGGGAAGTCCCACACAAGGGACAGGAGATGACAGCAGAGGCAGCCAGAAGGTGGGATTAGGAGTCTGGCGTGCAGGAGAGGGCAAGGAAGTCTCAGGCTCTGAGGCAATATTTTTGTCACTGTCCTTTGCATGTCCTCTATACTGATGACTGTATGCTAAGCCATCAGTGACATGCAAGCCTTAATTCAGTACTGCCCAGTACACTGGCCAGTCCCAGCGCTGGGTAAGAGGGAATGCAGACAGGAGACATCAGGTCACTCTTGGAAAAGTTGGTATGAGACATGGTCCCTAGCTAAAGATGAAGTCTAAGTAGGGTTACAGTGAAATACCGAACAATGCTGTGTGCCCCAGGGAGAAACACAACAAACGTTTTCCTTTATCTCAGCTTTCTACTTATTAAACACTGGCAGATGATGCGGTCTGTGTTATGCATGCAAGAGCTGAGTGTGTCCTCCTCTGGGACCAAGTCTGCAAGCTCACTCAGGAGCTGAGTCTGGAGGAGGTCAAAGTCAAGAGTCCCACTAAGGCTTTGGTTTCCAAACTAGAGATTAAAGAGAGCAAGCATGCCCTGAGAGGTTCCGAAAGGCTACTAGTAGGGGAGATACCAGAATGAATCACTCAGCCCCCCCCCCCCAAGCCACCACATTGCCATCCTTAACAGTATCTGCCTGCATGCCTCTCCTCTGCCTCCAGGAGAGTGAGTGAAAAGGGGGATTTTACAAGTCAAAGTTCCCCAAAACTAGGAGGTGAGGGAGTTCCCAGACATCTCACAAGCCTGAACTGAGGGAAGGGGAAGTGATAGGTAGCCCTGAGAGTGCCCATGGACAGGGGAAGTTGAAGCCCCGGGGGGTTCTGGGAACAGCTGTAGGGAAAATATAGATTTGAATGACAGGCAGCCTTGGGACCAAGACCTTGACTTTGGGCAGAAGACAATGGCTACGCATCAAGCTTTTTCTAGAAAGGTTTATGGACACTAAGAAAAGTCTCAACTGCCTCCTTTTTAGAAATATTAGCTTTAAACATTTTTCTTTTAGTATTAACAAAATACTGGCTTCTACCTAAGGGGCATGAGAAGAGTGGAAGTCCTCTTGAAGAATCTGCCCAAACCAGGTCCCACTAGAAAGAATCAGAGTTATAAAAGGACAGAAGCATGGTGTTAACAACAAATCTGATAACGAAGGGTCAAGAAGCAAGTCAGATGCCAGGCTAGCACACGAAGCCCAGACCACTACTTAGAATGACTTCCTTCAATAGCTGAACTACTTTATAAGGCCAAAAATCATCCCAATATTTAAGATAATGAAAACTAATTCATTAGCCAGGGAAAAATGGCTCAGTGGGTAAAAAACACTTGCTGAGCCAAAAAAGGAAGGTGCTGACTTAAGATCCCTAGCACCCAGGTAAAACAGGCCAGGCATGATGGAGCATGCCTAAATTCCCAGTGTTGGAGAAAGCATGGCGTGAATGGGCGGATCCTGGGGTGGTCAGCTGATCTAGCCAATCAGTGAGACCCTGTGGAGAGCAAACTGGGAAGATGGCTGACATTGACTTTGGCCTCCACTGGGCATACACAGGCATGCATACCCATCCACCGACACACACACACACACACACACACACCCCACTAGGAACAACTCAGTTTACTTTTGCTGTTCACATCCCAGGAACTACTGCCTGCCGTGATACCACAGGCAGTCTAATTCTGAGTCATGTCAGGACTGTTTTATGGCTCCTTGGCCTTTCTACAGCAGATCTACTAACCTTCTGCTTCTAAAGCAGATTCTGCAGCCTCCTGCCTCCACTGGCACTATTTTAAATACCATCATTTACACAAACACACTCACATACAGTGTAAGTTCCGTGCCTCTTAATTCTGGAAAAACAACCACGCTGTGTACTTTACCCACTAGCAAAGTAGAAGCCAGGCACAAATATGATTCTTCATAAGGATCTCCGCCTTAGAAGGAGGTCCCAAGTGTGCTTCTTCCCGAAGCTGTAAGACACTCAGAGGCCATTTCAGCCACCCTCTTCAGTTTTAAAGAATCTGTGCAAAGCCATGTTCAGAATATGAAATGCTTAAACCTCTCAGACATCCCTCTAGCAGCCATGCTCCACTCAGTTCCACAGAGGTTCTTCGCCAGTCTCTTCTATTGCGACACCGATTCCTGTGAAAATGCTTAAATAAGCCTCTGCCCAAGGCGCCGCTCGGCTGTCTTGTTCTGGGTTTGTTCTGTGGCACTACAGCTGGACCCCAGAGCCTCACATGAGTTAAACAAATGTTCTACCCTGCCTTATCCATATTCTAACTATCCATCTACAGACCTTCACTCCTAGAGAAAGAAACTGAAACATCAAGAAACAATCTACATGATACAGGGTGACTAAAGAAGGCAAGAATCTGAGACAGAGCTCAGGCTCCTGAGTCTGAATGCAGCTTCAGATAAAAACCTAAAAAATAAACATTAAAATGCCAAGTGACTGTAGCTTAGCCAGCTTCTATTCCCAACATGAGGGGTTAAAAAAAAAATGCATGCAGAAGCATCACACAAGGCAAAGAGAGGTTAAAGACAACACAGAGAACGTAAAGCCCTCTGCTACATTAACTTTACCAGCAGCACCTCGAAGCACACATCCTATCCACCTAACCTGGCTAGATGAGGCCAAGCAGTCTCTCAGATCCAGAGCTCTACGGCTATGAGACAAGCTCCCATGTCAGCCCACAAGGACAGCGGGCAGGATGGAGAGCATTTTAGCTACATAACCTATTTCTCAGAAAACCCACAGGGAAACTTATCTTCCACAGCTCAGCTATTCTTCAGCAAGTTATTGTGAGCACAGTCACAATGCTACATTTAAAGATCCCTAGTAATGCTGCTATATTTTCCTGCACTTGCTTCCTGAGACCCAAGATGTGGGGGAGTTACCAGTGCAGTCAGATTCACAACTACTCAGACAAGGGCAAGGGAGTGTTTTAAATAGGTCTCAGCAGCTGGGGAATGGGTGGGCCTTGAGTTAGTACTGCCCTGTCATGGAAATAATACAAAAAAAGTATCTCGGAGCTGTGTTCTGGCTCCTGACACAGTTCCCAGAAAACCTCAGGATTTCCAGAGTGATAGCTGATCCTGAACCACAACCAGTCACAACTGAGCCTGTGCGAATGAAGGGACGTAATATGGGGGTCTTTCAGCCTTGCCCCCACTGCTTGCTAGGAGGGAAGATGGACAGTAACTGGGTCTTAACTCTTAAAGGATGGATTGGGGACTCCCTGGTTAATGAGCCCTTAGTGGTGATTTTCTGAAGGAAACTGGAAAGGTTGTGAAAACTCTGCAGCCCCTCACGGCCCCAGCCACACCCTGTGCATTCTTGTCCCCTGCCATTCCTGAATTGCACGTTTCCTAATAAACCAGCAGTAACTGACTTCTGCAAAATGTGGTGCTGCAGGCAGACCCAGGGCCTTTCCTGAGTTCTGGTAGCTGTCACATGGCATTATAGGACAGCCAGCTGATATCAGAGGACGAGGCTGCCTACTCTGGTGGCTTCCTCAGGATGTGGTTATTCCAGCTGTGACGTGCTACAGAGTAAGGCACATAACAGAGGGAACTAACTCTGTAGTCTTCAGAAAAGGTTGGGATGTAATAAATTTGTCACACTGACTATATGTTGGCATGACATGGGTTCTACCAGGTTAATCCACACACCACTAAAATCTGTCTGCTTCCTTTTGCTTTCTAAGTGTGGTTACAGGGGTCACTGACGCTACATCAGTGGTGCTCACACGCAGCTTGCCCTCTATTTCTACTGGATAATACTTTGAAATTCACCGCAAATTTTCCATGAAGAAACAAGCAAGTCTACAGATTCAAACATAGGATATAAGTCAGGAACCACTCAGTGTTTCAGAAAGCCTCTGCTGAAGGCCGCCGCCTCCTCCTCCTGCCCCAGAAAAGAGTGCAGAGCTATGGTGCCAAGAAAGGGACAGGCAAGGCCCCAAAGCAGCAGCAGCACGCTTCAGTTCTGTACTTCCTGCGCACAGGGTAAACAGGCTTCTTCCACAAAGGGCCTAATAAGCGCAGTATGTCGGCCTCTGTGGGTCGCAAGCTCGCAAGCTCACAATCACTCAATGCTATGCTACCAGGAAGGCAGCCACAAGTAGCATACAACCGAACAATCGTGGCTGTCTTCTTTTTTCTTTTTTGATTTTGTGTATTTCTCTCTTTGAGACAGGGACTCATAGCCAGGCTGGCCTTGAATCCCTGATCCTCCTGCCTCCATCTTCCCAGTATTAGGATTACGTACCACCATGCCTGGCCAGCATGTGTTCTAATACGGCTGATCACACAAAAGGTAGCGAGACAGATTCAGTCCATGGGCTGTTTGCCAAGCCCTGTTCTACACACTCAGAAAGAGACATTCCTAAATGTGTCATATCAGCGCACCAAGCTAGAACATCTACAAAAATACCTTCCACAAAACAACACTTAAGCTATTGTGGAAACAAGGCTAAATGAAAAGAATAAAGTTCTACCGCGTTAACTCAGTGTCAACGTCTAAGCTTTTATTGTCCATTGTGAGCAGACCGTGCTGGCATTTGCAATACTGGTAACAACTGAATGACAAGTTACATTAATGCATTTCTCTTTACTTTTTAAATGGGGTAGCCTACAGTGGCTCAACCACAATATGACACCACTAAAGTAAAGGGGATCTAACAAAGGGAACAGGCAGGATTCCACAATCAAACACTCCGGCCTTCCTCTTTCTAGAAAGGAAGGTACGCATTCCGAGTGTGGGCTTCACCTACACAGAATCCCCACAAATGCCAAAGCACTCAGAGGGAATGAAACCCCGGCAGGCCCTCTAAAGCAGAAACAAGGTTTGTGGCTGGAACTATGCTCAGCACCAGAAGAAGCAGTCCCTGGTTCCATATGCTACTGTGCAACATCGATCTCCACACGGCGGCCTATGTGCACCTAGGTGCAACCCAGATGAAAGGAGTTAAAGGACATCAGGGTTCTAAGACCAACACTTCCCTCCACTCCTGAGTCTGACCAACATTATGCATCCAAAAACAAAAACAACCCTGAAAACAAAGGCACTAATCTATCATTATACAAACTTGAAGGCATTAAAACTAGTGATAAATCTCATCACAGATGGAAACCTATGTGGGAGCAGAGGCAGGATGTGTGGCTGGAACCACAGTGTGCAGAACCCCATCCCTGAGTTCCGACATTGGGAAGGGGAGATAGCCCTCAGAGAGCAAGGTATTTAAGGCAGGTTAAAAGAGATTGTACCAAATTCTCCTACACCTTCAGTGCCTCCAGGATCACACCCTCAGCACACATGGTTCCCAACTGGAGGGCCTGAACACCTTCTGTGCTCCTCATGCTGCTGCTAGTGCTGTGGCATCTCACACCCACTGGTTCTCATTGGCTCTCACCTCCAACATCTCCTCTTCACCCTTCCATTTCTAAAAAGGTACCCAGTAAAGCAATTTTCTGTACTCTTGAAAGAATTAGGGGAAACACCATAAAAACCTCATGAAGAATTAGAATAGTAATTTTGAGGAGTCATGCTTGATAGCAAACGCTGACCAAGAAGTAATAAAAATAAGCAACTCTGGTGTACTGTATTAGTCACCTAACACTGCATAATAAACAGTACACATGTAGCAGTTGAAAATACACAGCCTATTACTAACCTCTGTGAGTCTGGAGTCTGGGCATGTCATATCCAATACACATGCCTACAAAGATGCCCAGTCAAAACATGCCTTTTTCTAAAACTTACAATCTAAATAGTACCTTTGGTATGCTATCTGCCTGTTTCACGCATGAAAAACTGACGGAAAATACAATCATGCACCATATAATGAAATTTCAGTCACTGACAAATCACATAAGTTATGGTGGTTCTTAGGAGACGATGGAACACAAAACTTCCTCCAGGCTGGTAATATCACAGCCACCCTGGCATTGATGTTGATGGAACACATCTATTGTGCCACCAGTCGTTGTATGCAGGACATTACACTTGATGATAAATAAATGACTGCTCATAGCACATCACACACACACACACACACACACACACACAACTATAACTGCTCTGCTATCTTAAATACTTGGAGATTACTGTGTCTCCTGATTGCCTCATGTTCTCTCCTGCTTAATTTTAATCTTGTACTGCTGTCATCATGACTACAAAAAAGAGAACACACACACACACACACACACACACACACACCTTGAGACCTTCCAGGTGTTTAACATGACTGTCTGGTATTCCTGTACCATTTAGGTTTGTGACATGAATCACATGACAGATTTCTCAAACACCCCCACACACACACATACACACCATTAGGTGATGTTTGTGTGTAGGAAATAGGTTACTAAACAAAGGAACACCCAGGCCTCTCTTTCATCTGGCCACTGACTTAAAGCAAAATAATCCAACTCTACCATTAACTCTATGCCCTAAATATGGCTCCAATGAACAACCTACCAACAAGAGCGACAGACACTCTCAAAAGAAAAGGACATGCCAAGGCTAAGAGTGTATCATCTGTTGTCAGGAAGTCCCTTCAAAGAATGGGCCATATGCTCCACAGTAAACACTCAGTAGAGCTGGCCATGAGGACCAACAAGGGGCAAGGCTAAGTCAGTAAGTCTGAGTTCTACCTCTGAAATTCAAGGACTGCTAAAAGGAAACCAATTCTATAAATACAGAGTCACAGAGCAGACAAATCATAGCTGGCTGAAAACAGCGGCAGTGTTGCTATTAATCATTCTGAGACAAGATCATGCTCTAGGGGAGATGAACACCAGTGCTGTTCTGGAGGGGCCATTTACACTCCAACTTCCAAGGCAGTGCAGCCTAGGTAACACTTACATCTAGGCTACTGAAAACTGGGATGACTCCACGGCACACCACAGCAAAATGAATCATGAGCCATAAGACAACCATACTATGGAACTCTGCATTCTCCCCTTAAAATTTATGCCAAGAAAGGGATTCTGCTGCAGAGAAATATATGGAGACATCAGGTCCACTGTAGTGAAAGCTTAAATGTCCAACTCCATAGACAGCTTGCACAGGTATAGGCCTTTATCTTGCACTAACAGGAACAAATACTACAGTAGTGAGATGGAGAGCTGTGTGAATTGAGAAGATTATGCAGTTATTTATACACAGTGGTCACACATACTAAGTCTACAAACATGAAGCTGAGAACAGTAAGTCTACAAGATGGGGATTCTTCTTCACAACTGTCCTAAGAAGTCTCTGCTCATTTTAGCAACACATGCATTTATAAAATTAGAACAATAGGCCGGGCAGTGGTGGTGTACAAAAAATTAGAACAATAAAGAGAGGCACTCAATAAAGAAGAGTAACGGTACTATGTCATCCTTACTATTCAAAAACACCCATACCACAGAAAGCAAATAAATAAAAAATGCCAAAAAACTGTGTCTCAGAAATCAAAGTCTTGGGCTAGGGGTGTGTTGGTTCAGTGGTAGAGCTCTTGCCTAGCATACCTGGGCCTTCATAAATAAATCTATAAATAAGTAAGTTAAGAAAAGAAGGAAAGGAGGGAAAGAAAAGGGATTGAATCTTGGTCTCTGAGGAACATCAAATGGCTGAGAAGCATCTAAAGAAATGTTCAACACCCTTAGTCATCAGGGAAATGCAAATCAAAACAACCCTGAGATTCCACCTCACACCAGTCAGAATGGATAAGATCAAAAACTCAGATGACAGCAGAAGCTGGTGAGGTTGTGGAGAAAGAGGAACACTCCTTCATTGCTGGTGGGGTTGCAAACTGGTACAACCACTCTGGAAATCAGTTTGTTGGTTCCTCAGGAAATTGACATAGTACTACTAACTGAGGACCCAGCTATACCACTCCTGGGCATATACTCAGAAGATGCTCCAACATGTAATATGGACACATGCTCCACCATGTTCATAGCAGCCTTATTTATAATAGCCAGAAGCTGGAAACAACCCAGATGTCCTTCAACAGAAGAATGGATACAGAAAATGTGGTATGTTTACACAATGGTGTACTATTCAGCTATTAAAAACAACGAATTTATGAAATTCTTAGGCAAATGGATGGATCTGGAGAATACCATCCTGAGTGAGGTAACCTAATCACAAAAGAACACACATGGTATGCACTCTCTTAGCTCAGAAGATCAGAATACCTAAGCTATAATCCACAGACCACAAGGAACTCAAGAAGAAGGAAGACCAAAATATGGATACTAAGTTCCTTCTTAAAAGGGGGAACAAAATACCCATGGAAGGAGTTGCAGAGACAAACTATGGAGCAGAGACTGAAGGAAGGACAATCCAGAGGCTGCCCCACCTGGGAACCCTTCCCATACACAATCACCAAACCCAGACACTATAGTGGATGCCAGCAAGTGCTAGCTGACAGGAGCCTGATATAGCTGTCTCCAGAGAGGCTCTGTCAGTGCCCAACTAATACAGAAGTAGAGGCTCACAGCCATCCATTGAACTGAGCACAGGGTCCCCAGTGAAGGAGCTAGAGAAAGGACCCAAGGAGCTGAAGGAGTTTGCAGCCCCATAGGAGGAACAACAATATGAACTAACTAGTACCCTCAGAGCTCTCAGGGAATCAACCACCAACCAAAGAGTACACATAGTGGGACTCATGGCTCCAGCTGCATATGTAGCAGAGGATGGCCTAGTCGGTCATTAATGGGAGGAGAGGCCCTTGGTCCTGTGAAGGTTCTATGCCCCAGTGTAGGGGAATGCCAGGGCCAGGAAGCGGGAGAGGGTGGGTTGGTGAACAGGGGAAGGTGGGGAGGGAATAGGGTTTTTTCCAGAGGGGAAACCGGGAAAGGGGATATCACTTGAAATGTAAATAAAGAAAATATCTAATAAAAAAATAAATTTAAAAAGAAATTTTGGAGCTCTGTTTGCACCTACAGATCTTTTTGCCTGGCCAAGCTACCAGCTTCTCTTTAGACAACCAGAACTGGTTTCTGTCCCAGACAGACAGGATTGGCTATGAGATTCTGAGGCAGCTTCACAGAGCTTTGTGTTTCAACCCTGAAGCAGCAGCCCTGGGAGGGCAGCCACAGGTAAACACACGGGACTCACAGCCACAGGTAAGGGAGCGTGTCCACTCAAACTGCATGGTTAAAATAATTAAGGATGTCTACCACACACCATCCATTAATCTGGAGAATGCACATGCAACACACCTAGGAGTCGTGACTGTGGCCAATGCCAAGCCAAGCCAAGCCTCACGGCGGAGGCGTGCGAATAGAACACACCCACAGGAGAATGCTCCAGAGTAAAGCTGCCAAGACCAGCAATTGGATAAATTGCTTAGCTTCTTCAAACCGGCCACTTCATCTGTTAAACAAGGATAAGGGCAGCCTTGTAAGGTTGTAGAGAGAATCAAATTAGACAACACGTATGAAACGCTCAGCCCTGTTAAGTACTCAATAAATATCAGCTCCCACTGCCGGAGCAGTGGTGCTTTGAGAACGCACCTTTGAGGCATCACTAAAGGGAGTTTCTCACCCCTGATATTTACAGTGCTGCACCCACCAAAGCCCAATGCAAGCAACGTGTGTGCCAATTCTTATCACTGAATTTTCACAGCCTTTTTCTTTAAACACAGGTCAAAAGCTCCAAGGGCTGCTTTGCCGCAGAACACCAGAGAGCCAAAAAGCCTTAAGGTATGAGATCTTTTAAAGATACTGACATTTTTCTGTTCCTAGACATCATCACAAGGCTGTAAAGCCCCAACTGCCAGAACATAATAAAATAACCACTTAAACAAAACAAATTTACATTAGTGTTTTTAGCCAAGAAACAGTATGTAACTTCCTACTATGGAATTAATAATTAATTCTCCATTTATAAAAACAATAATGGGGGCTTTTTATAACTTAAATAAATTATTTTTAGATTCCCCACCCCCCACCCCAGAACATATTTTATGTTATCTACCTGAAGGTAGGTAACACATTGCAAGGCTGGAAAGAATTCTGTAAGGTAACAAAATGGAGCTACTTTCCTGCAAGGCCTAGGTAGCCTGCCTCTGGCCAGTGGCAGGGACATCATCAGAAAGCAGGATTATGTTTGTTCCAGCCAGGTCTGTCCGTCTATGCCACGCGCCCTTTCTCAATACTGAGGCCTGGAGACCTTTTCAAGAAGCTTCAGGGTTTTAAATGGTTTTGGTTTTAGGCAATTTAAATATCCTAAGTTATTCAAACTAACTTTGGGATATGGTCACAGGTCACCTCGCTTCTTTATGCGCACAATGAACAGCAAGATATAATGGCAAGTGTAACAGGAAATCATAGGAAAGCAGAAAGTGATGCCTTCAGCATCCAGCCACCACGAGATCCCATGGGAATCCCTGTTATTTCTCTGGTAATTGCAAAGGGTATAGACTGTCACTACAGTCACACTGAAAGGAAATACTATACATGAACTAAATGCTGGTCAGAGTAAAAATAAAAATAAAAAGCTGGTCAGAATAAAAATGCCTGCCTTTGTTTTTTGTTTTTCATCACAAGCCCAGGAACTCCTGGGAAGTTGTCAGCAGAGGGGTGTGGACAGGCTAAGTCTTCTCTAAGAAGTAATTCTGAACTCTATACAATATCAGCTCCTACGCCCATTAGCTGATTTAACAAACCTTTAGATCTCAAACTCAGGGAGGGAGCGAAGACAAGTCCCTTCTCAGAGAAGAGAGTTTCTGAATAGCTATGGCTGTAAGTAGTGAAGGCAGATTCTGATGCCTCCTAAGTATCTGGCCAAGCTTGCAATCTGACGCTTGCCCAGTATGTCCTGGAGCTATACCCTCAGGCCAGCCCCCCTCAGTTTGAATGAAGGAGAATTAGCAGAAGCCCCTGGCTCAGTCCCACTCTCACAGGCATCTGATGTTTTTACCAACCTTGTGACAGGAAAGCCCCCAAGACAACCAGTTCCACGAGTCAGCCCTGAATGTTCCCCGGCCCCATAAATGTCAGGAAGTCAAGTGATATCCACACAAAGCCACTGAAATTCATATCTAATCTCTAACTAGTACTGATCTTTCTTTAAGAAAAACACCAGACAGAATGAGGTGTAACAGCCCATGTCTTTAATCCCAGCACTTGAGAGGCAGAGGCAGGCAGACTTCTGTGAGTTCAAGCCTTATCTACATACCTGGCCTGGGCTGCCTAGAAAGACCTTATTTTGCCTGGCGGTGGTGGCGCACGCCTTTAATCCCAGCACTTGGGAGGCAGAGGCAGGTGGATTTCTGAGTTCGAGGCCAGCCTGGTCTACAGAGTGAGTTCCAGGACAGCCAGGGCTACACAGAGAAACCCTGTCTCGAAAAAACAACAAAAAAAACAAAAAACAAACAAACAAACAAAAAAAGACCTTATTTCAAATAATAAGTAAATAAAATAAAAACTAAATAAATAACACCAGAAATGTAGCTGGATGCAGTGGCACATACCTGTAATTTTAGTACTTAGTACTTGGAAAGATCACTTGAGACCAGGAGTTTGAATCCTGTGCTAGTAAAAAGTGAGATCCTGTTTAAAATAAAGTCAGTCTCTCTCTCTCTCTCTCTCTCTCTCTCTCTCTCTCTTTCTCTCTCTCTCTCTCTCCCCCTCCCCCTCTGTGTGTGTGTGTGTGTGTGTGTGTGTGTGTGTGTGTGTGTGTGCAGACCAAAATGGACATCAGCTACAACAAAAACACAGATTGAAAAGACAGCAAGTTCAAAAACATTATTGAATTTAGAGTTAGTCATGTTAATATACAAATATAGCGTCGTAAGTTATAGTCACATCAATGGATGTGATGAGGCTCTGTAACCTATATCATTTTGGAGATGCAGAAGACTAAGTTGTTTCCTGACCTCACACTCAAATGATACCACTACTGGAGAATAATGGGAAACAGAACTTACAGGCCCTAGCTATGACCTTGTAGACACTCCTCAAGCCCTAGCTATGACCTTGTAGACACTCCTCAAGCCCTAGCTATGACCTTGTAGACACTCCTCAAGAGAATAGCCAAGCACTCTTCTCCCTGAAAAACAAAACAATCAAATAAAACAACAACAACAACAACAAAGGCTGCTCTAGAACTTCATATCAGAAAGCCAACAGAGAAAAAGACTGTCTTCAAAATGTTTCCCAAGTCAGCTTCTAAGCCCATTACTGCCCAAAGCACACTTAAAGCTTCCCACAGCACTGGGACAGGAGACTACCCTGGCTCAGCAGGCTGAGTGGAAAAAGGAAGCCAGAGCAGGCTCAGGGCAGACTAACACATTTTACAGCCAGCTAGCTCTATATCTGGAGGTACCTGGAGTCCACACTGGATTTGGACCACTCTGCCCACCTTATTCCTACCCAGAGCCTCCACAGCAATACCCAACACAAGGACCACCTAGACCCCAAGGTTGCAGAACCATTTTTGGTCACCGTCAGCCTACTTCAACCAGGGGATATGCCTGAAAGCTGTAAAGCCATCTCAAGCAGAGCCACTGGATAAGCTTGCAAACTAAAGATTTGTTAGGGGTTTGACTTATTTGAACACAGTCTACATGGGGTCTAGGTTCCCTCCCTCTCTTGAAACAAAACTTTCTGATAGTCTTAGCTAAGTCTCCCTTCCTTGGCCCAGACCTTTCCACAGTAGGTCTCAGAACTGTCATTCACTTCCTCCTCTACTGCAAACCTGAAACCATGAAACTGAGAAGTGAAGCTATCTAGAAAGAAGGGGCACAGGCTCATATAAGGGGAGCCAGACCAAGGTGGTAGAAACTGGGGGGCGGGATGTACACTCACTCAAGGTTTCTATTGCTGCAACGAAACACCAAGTTGGGAGGAAAGGGTTTATTTGGACTACACTTCTGAATCACTGTTCATCACTGAAGAAAGTCAGGACAAGAACTCAAACAGGAACCTGGAAGCAGGAACTTTTGCAAAGGCCATGGAAGGGTGCTGCTTACTGGCCTGCTCACCATGTGTTGTTATAGAACACAAGACCACCAGCCCAGGGATAGCATCCCCCACAATAGGCTCAGCCCTCCCCATCAATCACTAATTAATAAAATGCCTTACAGCTGGACCTTATGAAAGCTTTGTCTCAGTTGAGATCCCCTCCTCCAATTTGTGTGTCACATTGACCTAAGGCTAGCACAAGCCGTGAGAATAAAAATCCCTGCATGGAGCTTTAGGACTCAGAGCATACAGCAGCACAGGGCCTCCACACAAGCCGTTATGAGAAGGGCTCAGATTCCAATCCATAGCAGAGGCCCTCAACTTCCCATACAGATCAGAATCACCTAGGTAACTCATCTCAACAGATTTCTGACCAATGTGTTTCAGGAGAATGAGTCATTAAGTCCAAAGCAAGACCTGAGAATTTATTTTTCTCCATATCAGGAAACCACATTCTAGAAATATGCTAAAGAGCTACCCTATCATCTCCTCTAACACAGTGCCATGGAGCCATGTTGTCATGCCTTCTATGGCCACTGAAATTGTCACCTGCAAACTGAACATTATCTCCCATGAAGAGTTCCAAGTAGCTACTGTAGAAACAACCACTCAGGCTGAAGAGATGGCTCAGTGGTTAAGAGCTCTTCCAGAGGTCCTGAGTTCAATTCCCAACAACCACATGGTGACTTACAACCATCTGTAATGGAGTCTGATGCCCTCTTCTGGTGTGTCTGAAGAGAGCAATGATGATACATAAAATAAATAAAACCTTAAAAAAAGAAACAATCATTCCAGGTAGAAAAGCTGACCTTCCCCCAAAGACCAGAGATGGAAAGAAGGAAAAAAAAAATCAACATTAGAGAAAAGTGTACCTCAACCAGGTGGTGGAGGTCAGCATACAGTTGCAAACTATGCTGACAGTATGTAACTGTCAACTTGACACAATCTAAAAACCACCTGGGTAGAAAGTCTCAGGGAGGAACTGCCCAGACTTTGGTCTGTAAGCAAACCTGTGGGAGATTTTCTTTAATTGGGTTGAGATTGCCATCCTGAATGAGTGCAGCACCATTTCATGACTGGGCCCTGAACTGCACTGAAAACCAATGTGCTGTGCAGTGAGCACTCAGGAACTGATTCTCTGCTCTCCTGGGGATATGACTTGCCGCTTCAAGTTCCTGCCTTGACTCTCCCCAAATGAAGAATTATGACTTAGAATTGTGAACTAAAATTATTCTCCCACCACCCCCCTCAAAGTTGCTTTTTGTCAGGGTATTTTATTTTAGCACAGTAACAAAAATGAAATTGGGCGACACCTGTGAAGTGAAGAGAATGAAGTTTTCACCTCTCTGCTCGAAACCCCAATCTTATCATGAGGAAACTAAACAACCTCCAAACCTGCCCGAAGTGTTTAGAACTACCAGAGCCAATCCTCGGAAGCTACGTCTGACGGTTGAAACTAAAAGGATTAAAAGCAATGTGGGGTCCTGGGACAGAAGAACAGATGTTAGGAACTAATTATATAAATCTAAACATAGCACAGGCTTTTGTTAACATCGTGTATCAACACTGATTGTTAAGTATGACTAGGGCCCTGTACTAATGCCAGACAACAAAGTGAGGAAAAATGGTGCTGGTTATGTCTCAGTTATCTGAAAGTATTTTAAAATGCACAGATGTGTACGGTGGTACATACCTCAAGTCCACAGAGCTAGCTAGCATGAAGATCAAGCCTGGGCTACATAGCAAAGTCACAGCTAGCTTGTGCTATATTGGGAGATCATTGGTGGGTGAGGGACATGCTAACGTAAATATAAAATAAAAGCATATGTACAAAATACATCATGGTGGCCTTTGGACAGCAACAAACTGTACTTTGATAAAGCTGGTGAATCACAATACTCAAGAAAAAAAAGGAGGGGGTTGGTGCTAAGGATACTGCCCAGTGCAGGGGCCTTTGCCCAGTAAGCTCAAGGCCCTGGGCTCTACGTCCTGAGTTTAATACTAACTTTTCAAATGAAAAGAAAGGGAAGGAGGAAGAGAGAAAGGAAGGGAGGGAGGGGAGGAGGGAGGGAAGGAGGGGGGACATTACAGCTCAGTGTAATAAAACAGAATGAGGTTTTTACATTACTGAAATCTGAAAGAACATACAGTGCACGCTTGAATACATTAAATGATAAATAGACTGTATAAGCAAACTTGCAACTTTCAATAAAACTGAACAAGGACTTAATACAAAGTCTGTCTTTCTCAAAGCCCAAAACCAAGAATCCAACACTGTCCTACCTTTAATCCATCACAAACCTCCTATCTCCAAATTAAACTTGGTTTAGCCTCAAATTAACTTCAAGAGAAACAAGAAGCCTTAACTACAGTCTATCATTAATTAATTCTAGTATTTCACAAAAACCCTTTTGCATGAATCCACGTCATCCGAAGCCGGCTGCTTTCGCATGAATAACTAAGACCCGATTTTACATCGAAAAGCAACGCTGGTTTGTTTTCCTATGCTAAACAGAACTTAAAAATAAAGGCTGACATCTGCCCACCTCTGGAAAAGTTCTATAATGCCCCACAGACCACCTGTGTGATATGGGCACTGGGTTGAGAAACTGGCCGTCTGAAAGGCTACACTTAACAAAAGTTCAGGGCCCTGATACAAAAAGAAACATCCAAACTAGAGGAAGAAACAGTTTTAAGTTTCAAAGGAGGTACCTGGGCGGAAACAAAGCAAGTCCTTGCCATAGCTGGGCAAGGCTGATCTGCAACATCCATTGTTCCACAAGAAACAGAAATTTGACTGAATAAACCTTCTCTAAATTAAAAGGTAAGGGCATGCATGAGCCGGCTGTGGTGGCCCATGCCTTTAATTGCAGTACTCAGGAAGCAAAAGCAGGTGGATCTCTTTGAGTTCCAGGACAGCCTCGTCTCCATATGGGGTTGCAGGTCAGTCAGGGCTACATAGTGAGATCCTGTCTCAAAAACCATACATAAAAACAAAATGTGAGCTAATGCACTTATACCGTTAACAACCAAAACAAGAATAAATTATCTGTGTGCTACCTAAATGCAATATCCAGCTAAAACCTTCAATAAGTAGTCTTACTGATTTTTTTTTAGAGTAAATAAGCAACAGACAAGCAGAGTTTACATTATAAGAACAGAACAGGTTTAGCTAACCCCAAAACAAGAGTCTACTGTGTGCAAACAAATGGTCTGGTTTTCATCTGAGTTCCTGAAATAGCTACAGGAGTGAATGAGTGTGCTGAGGCAGCCACCAGCGTACACAGCTACACCAGGGAACAACTCCACTCAGGTGACCATTCTAGCCTCTATCTCCAAGGAACTTGGAAAAGAGTTAGCCTTCTCCAAAATACTGGAACTACATTTCTGTTGGTGTTAGGGAGGGTTTGAGAGACTTTCTGTAGTGTCACCTCTTACGCAAATGTGGAGATGGTGATTAAAGGTCAGAAATGAGTGTGGACTACAAAAAAAGAAATCTCTAGGGTAGTTTACAGGTTCCCTGAGGGTAGGTCTCTGTCTGGCTCTCACAGCTCTGGCACACAGGCAGTATCAATAAATACTCACTAAGTGAACACTGCTTATTCAAAATACAATCCCAACAGTAGTCCACCACACAGGAGAGATCTGAAGAATAACAGGATTTGTCACCTCTACACCCACCCACTTCCAGCTTAACCACTGTGGAGGATCTGATACAAGTAGCAGGGCCCTGCATCTGCCACTTAAATCATTTATTCATGCTTCTTGAAGGAAACATTCTACCAATCAAGGAGTACATCACACTAACTATAAAATCTCCAAAGGTAGTCCTGTAAGAAACACTGTGGCAACCTCTTTCACAAAACTCAAAACGTATTAGGAGAAGATTAAAACACAATTCTGTAACTAGCCTGATTTCAGTAGCAAGGAATCTCTTCTTCGCACAGGATTCAAGACTTTAGACATTCAAAGTGAGATAAACCTATTAATCAAGTTCAAAATGATACAATTTAATACAGTTCAAATTATAATGAAAAGCCAAAATATCCCCCACCTAAGGCAGATGCTTACAGACAGAAGGAGACAAGCCACAGTGGAGCTCAGGGCCAGCAGCTTTCAAGCATCCATCCTGCAGATCTCTCCCCAGAAAGCCATTCACAGTTGGGAACCCACTGACCAGTTTGGACACTCTCTTCATCTGCAAAACATCCAATTCACAACAGAAGATTCCTTCTACCCACCCTCCTAGAAGAAATGGCACTGAATAGCCTGTGGGCAACAAAAAGATACATACATTGCTCAGCCCCACCTAACTTCAGAAGTTCCCAGCGTTCCCCAAGAGTTACCATTAACTTTCCAGAGGATCCTCAGCCATCTGAGATAGGACTAGAGAGAAGATAGACTATACATTTAAGATCTCAGAACATTGAAATTTCACTGTGTTGCTATGGTACTCATCCTGGTAACAGAACAGGAAGAATGGTGATAAGAAATTCGGTCAAAAGAGGAAGAAGACAGGACAGGAAATAATCAACACAACACAAACAGCTACAAGACAAGGCAACTACAACTGGCAAGCCTCCTCCACATTTCTAGCATCCCTTTCCCCCTGCCTGATCAAGAAAGAACCTATTTACAAAGGAAAACAATTTTCAGACAGTCATCATATCCTAGGCTGGCTAATCAGTAGTTGTGTAGACGCTGGGAGTCAGCAACTAACAGCCAAATTAGAATTTCCCCTTTCCTTCTCCTTCCTAAGGTCTAATTTGTGGTATTTGGGTTCTCTCTTTGAAGAGGATAAGGGCCATACAAAGCAGACATCAAACATTCAAACACTAACGCATGTGCCCAGCTCAAAACAAACCAGGTTGAGCCCTCAAGCCCATGAACTTTGGTAATAACAAAATACACCTCTCTGGATAATCATCAGTGTAAAGTTTCTAAGAAAACAGATGTCTTTTGATCAGCCATTGCTTAAGCAACTGATAAAGGGTCCCCTATCACTCCCACATCAGTAGGCCTTCTGAGAGCAACAGACTTTATTCACATCTCTGCTAGGTGTCACAAAGCAACAATCGGCTCTTCCTAGGTATTTGGTGCAAATATGCTGACTGGACACAGATAAGCAAACTGACAAATTTTGGCATTATTTCATACACACATAAAAAAGTGAATTACATAGAAGCATCTCCTTTACATATTTAAGGGCATAGACATACAGGAGCTCTAGACATCTATTATTTTCACTATGTTGATCAAAATGGAGGAATGAAATTCGTCTCTTAAAAGCAACTTAACTTAAACACTTATGTGGAGAAAACCGCACTCACTCACCCCAGAGCTGATTAACTAGGGGTATTCTGAGCTAGTTAATTCTTGGCTGTGGGGACAGGCTTATGTATTACAGGATAACAAAAGCCAGCCTGTATCCACTATCCACTTGCAGAACCTCTAAGCATGATGAGTGTCTCCAGACATTGCGGAATGTCAGCACAGGAAAGTTGCTCAGTTGAGAATCAGTAAGTTTTATAGACATGGGTAAAGGCTACTCAAGCCTCCATCAAGATTTTCAGGATACTAACCTTGAAAAAAGTGTTTTGGATTTGCAAAAGTGAACTGACTCTATTTCCCAATCCAAATCCAATAACAAATCAGATTCCAAAACGAAGAGGAAGCCGTGCGTGTACTAACACGAGGGGTGTTAAAACACATTTTCTCTCTCAGGCATGGAACCCTGACCCATTAGACACAGCCGTGAAAAGAGAACCCAGTTCTACTGAAGACAGAGTCAGCTTTTCTTTGGATGACTGAGAATATCAGGTACAAGGCACAATCAAGTCTGAAAAGAACACCAAGACTCTTGACCCACAGGCAGTTCATCAAACATGCTTCAGTTCTGCCCAGGCAAAGCAGAGGACTGATCAGAAGGGATAAGAGTCGATCTATAAAGCCAAGCAAGGCAGATCCTAGGGAGACTGTGAACAAGGACATAAAGGGTAGTGTGTGTACCCAGGTGAACATACCACATAGAAAAAGCCCTCAGGTTGAACAGAGGACCACACAAGAGTGAAGAAATGAAGGGAAATCCCAAAAGCACAGAAAGGAGAAAAGAATAGACAGAAAAGACCCAATTTATTATCTATCTTGCTAGATTCTGCTAAGTTTGCTTCTTTAAATTCACTGATCAACCTACCAAGATTCTGCAAACTTTCCAACATAACTCTTTGAATCCTTTTATTTCTTGCTTTAAAAGAAAAAAAGTTGTTTGTTTTAATTTTAAAAAAATACTACAGTAGCTTGTGGTTTTCATGTCAACATCAAGCTGGCTTCCATCACACACACTAATAAGAACAATTTATTATCAGTTCTGACTGGCCCTCCTCACATACACACAGGCTTGATACAAGCCTGTAAAGTGATTAGCCATAAAATGGACACAGCGGACAGAAGGAAGAAAGGGAAAGACAGCAAGCCTGTTTCTGCAGCCAGGCTCCTAAGTGATATAATTAAAATATTTGTTGACTTACAGACACCCTTATATCCTCAGCCAAAATTCATACATTATGAAGCCGAGGTACATCCCTGAAGGAAAATCGATCAGACATGGGCAGACTGTATCATCTCCAGGCACTTTCATCTGCTCATGAAAAAGGCTTCCCGAGACCCCGGCAACCTCCAAACACCAAAGGCCAAGTCTGGAAAGGTCTGGAGCACACACTCTCCTGGAGTGGCAGTCCGGGCCATAGTTCCCAAAGGGACTCTGAGCAGCTGCTTCCAAGAACGCAGACTAAGAGGCAAGCCCGCCTTCTACAACAAGAAAAGAGGCGGAAGCCAACTTGGAAATCCTCAAGACCTTCCCACACATCAGATGGGCACAGGGGAGTAGTCAGAGGAACAGTGTAAGCCTTCGGAGCTGCCTCTCCAAGGCCACTGAAGCAGTCTTATTCACTAAGTCCCTCCAAAGGCCAGAGCCTCCTTCACAATGGAGCTGATAAGTAGTCTCCAGAATGAATCTACAGCCAAGATCCACACCCCACCAATGATTTTTTTTTTTTTTGCTTTCCAGCATTTCTCAAATCTTAATGATCATGAAAGTTTATATTCCATTTTATGCATTTTAGACATATCTTAACAAAGGTATGGTGACCTGGCTTAGAGGGTGAGGTGGTCAGAACAGGAGTTCCAGACCAGCCACTGGGGAGCTGTGATCTCAGTCCGAGAATCCAGTCCCCTTTTCTTTCTTTCCAGAATAAAGGCAGAAAATGCTGTACTTGGGTCTCGTGAGAATTCAATCAGTTATGTGTAATGTGCTTAGGACACTAATTACAATGTCCAGTTGTGTGTGTGTGTGTGTGTGTGTGTGTGTATAAGTGTGAGAGACCACTCAAAAACATGACTTTAGCTTCTATACTTACATATAGATTAAGTACTTAGCACTGATCAAAAATATATAAAAACATTTATGTTGACAATTTAAATCTCTACCCAAAAAAAAAAAAAAAAAACCACATTTCTAAAAGGTTTGTAATGCACCAAGAAGGATATATGTTGTTAAATATACCTTGTATGACGGATTCTGAGGACTTCATCAAATAAAAATAAAAGTGTAATCACACATTAATTATGTTTGTAATGACTATATAAATAAATCAAACTCGCTATACTGGGTAAAGAAAAACATCATAGTAGCACGTGTTTCTTTATACACTTTTAATGCGGCCCTGAGAACATTTAAAGTTACACCTGGGTCTGGCATTCTCATGGGTGAGAGACTCACATAGCATTTCAATGGGACAGCACTGCCCCAACAAACGATGGCTTCAAATGGAATTTATAGGGAGACACTGAGTTTAAATGGCACCCACCCACCCTGCTTTCTGCAGACAATCTCTCTTCCCATAAAGTAGAAGCAGGCTCCTGCTGCACTCTATGCAAAACCACAGCTACATAGCAGTCCAGCAGTCTAGGGCTAGCCCTGAATAGCCCCAATGGGCAGCAGTGTCTAAGAGAAAGAAGTTCCTGACCAGAGTTAGCAAACCACTGTGGGTATGTGGTTACAGATGGCGGTAGCTTAGGGGACAGTGGGTTTGGGAGAACAAAGAAAACAGTGAGTGTGTGTCCATATCTGTAATACCAAGGACTTAGAACATCTTGGGAGATGGATTCTGGGTCAGTGAGACTCACCAAGTGCAAGAAGGTAGCCTCAACTGAGTGTTAGGGCACAAAGAATGAAAAAACAGATGGCAGGAGTTGTCGGAAGCTGTTTTGATGTCAAAGTCAAAGGAAAAAAAGAATAGAGCAGTCAGTGAAAGCAATCTTTGAAGGAGGAATCAATAGGGCTGATAACCAGATTGCGGACACAAGAAGGAATTTAAGGATGGATTGGCTGATGGATGAAGAGGACAGTAACCAGAAGACAGTAGTTTGAAACACTGGAGATTTTAGAAATAATTAGGAAAGATGACTGGTTCATGCCAATGAATGAATGAAAGGATAAACAAAAATGAACAACACCAAAAAAGTGAAGCAACAAGGGAACCATGAACAAACGAACCTATATGGATGGAGAGTGGTGACAGGTTAGTCCCACTCTCCAATGTGGTCACCTGTAACAATACACTAACCTTGGCCATAAACACACACACAGCACAAGATGCGTCTCACCAAATAACACCATGCACAGCCCAGGAAGGGCACTCACTGGCTCACAGGACCACCGCCCTGTCACAGAGGTAGCAGACCTTGCCCCATACTTTTACTCTCATGAGGAATTGGCAAATGCATTCCTTCTCATGCAAAACCCTCCGTGTTCTCCGCTGTATTTATGAGAGTCCTCATAGAGAAAAAAAAAAAAAACACAAACAAACCATAGTGAGTGCCCACAGCCAAACCACATGGTGAAGGCAAGTGTCCACAGTGAACTGAGTCAAGGCTTTTTGTCCTTAATCACTCTGCTTAAAACCTCAAAGCGAAGTGCCAAGGCTTCTTACCGGCCGTGGGATCTGAGGACTAGACTCGATGAGTGGACAGTCTCTTTTTACTTCTAGCTATTCTGAAACCATCCCTGGCAGTTGTTCTCAGAGAAAAATAAACAAATTCCAGACTTGGGTGGTGAAAGCAACTGTATATCCTAAGACTAGCCATTTGACAAGACAGTTACACTGTGACAGATGGAATTGTAGCTCCAGATTCACACACTGAAGCTCTAACCCCCAAATAATGATACAATGATACCATCCCTTATCAGTATCATGGAAGACTGGTTCCTGAACCCCTACCGTTCCCAAATCCTCAGATGTTCACATCACTTCTGTAACCTTACACGACCTTTTTTGTATCACCTATGATCTTCATCCCATACATTCTAGATTATGTATACATCCAATAACATTAATGGTATGGAAACTTATACTAAGAAATACATTTTTTAAAAACTGTATATATTTAGTAAAAGATAAAAGTTTTGCAATTGGTGAAAACCAAATTGGTTGAAGACCAAATGTATCTGGACACTACATTAAAGAAGATAATTGAACAGATACTACACTTGATCCTAGCCAAGAGGCTCACAGCCATCCATTGAACTGAGTACAGGGTCCCCAATGAAAGAGCTAGAGAAAGGACCCAAGGAGCTGAAGGGTTTGCAGCCCCATAGCACGAACAACAAGATGAACTAACTAGTACCCTCAGAGCTCCCAGGGACTCAACCACCAACCAAGTAGTACACATGGTGGGACTGATTGCTCCGGCAGCATGTGTATAGTAGAGGATGGCCAAGTTGGTCATCAATGGGAGGAGAGGCCCTTGTCCCTGTGAAGATTCTGTGCCCCAGTGTAGGGAAATGTCAGGGCTAGTAAGCGGGAAAAGGTGGGGTGGTGAGCAGGGGGAGGGAGGAGGGAACAGGGGTTTGTTCTTGTTGTTGTTTTTTGTTTTTTTGTTTTTGGAGAGGAAACTGGGAAAGGAGAAATCATGACATGTAAATAAAGAAAATATCTAATAAAAAAAAAAGGTAATTGAAGCTGGACATGGTGGTGCACACCTTTAATCCCAGCACTTGGAAGGCAGAGGCAGGCGGATATCTTGTGAGTTTGAGGCCATACGGTCTACACAGTGAGCTTCAAGCAGCCAGAGATTCACAGTGAATCCTCCATCTCCAAAATAAGCAGGCAGCTCAAAACTGACTAACTGCAGCTTCAGGCCATCTAACACACTCTCTGGCCCCTGCAGGCACCAGTACTGACATGCATACAGCTACACACACACATACAGACACGTTCATAAACATGTAATTTCTTTTAAAAGAAATTGTAAGTGGGGGAAGGTGACGGTTAACAGTGATAATAAGAATGGGAACCTCATCTAATAGAACTGCTTCCTTCCTAAGAAGACAAGGGCCCAGCAGAGACCCCTTACTCTATACACCTAAAGTAAATAAACTAAAACCAACAAAACAAAGCTGCCAGTTAAAGACAAGAGGGCCAACAGGAAGAACCCTCCTCATCAGACAACATAACCTTGGTCTTCCTGCTTCCAGAATGCCGAGAGAGTTCACGCTGCTGTGTCAGCTACCTAGTGCAGCATTCCACTACAGAAGACCAAGCAGACCAACACACACTAAGCAGGAACGAATACCCTGGTCACAAGGAGACCTTCCAAGCCACTCTGGCTCCTAAAAGTGAAGCAGGGACACAAAGTCACTGCCGTATCTCCTGCCTGCCTCCACACAAATGGATCTTCTCCCAAGGGCTCCACACATAAACTGCCCCAACCACATCAGCACATACCTGAAACACAGCACAGTACACATCAGTGGGAGAGCCCAGTCCATTGTGGGTGGGGCCACCCTGGGATGGTGACCCTGGGTTCTAGAAGAAAGCAGGCTGAGCAAGCCAGCGGAAGCAAGCCTCCGTGCTCTCTGACTCAGCTCCTGCCTCCAGAAATAAGTAAGTAAATAAATAAATAAGCTCTTCCCTCCCCAATTGTTTTTGGTCATAGTGTTTCATCACAGCAACAGAAACTACAACTAAGACAACACCCAAGGGCTATGACAATGCTATGGGACTCAGTAACCCTCACCTGCTGCCATCTGAGAGGTGACAGGGCACTGGGTAACAAGCTTTCAACCTAAGCCCACGATCTACAACCCCTGGCGTTTTTCTCACACAGATGTCATTCTATGCAGAACACTAAACATGAGCAAGCAAAATGTACTTTGTAACAAAATTTCTTTGACATCTTATTCTTATTTTGTCATCTGGCAGTTTGGGTCTTCCTTTAACAACTGGCAAGCCAAAGTATCGATTTCCCAAAACTGTCTTAACGGAAGAAATTGCAATACAGGTTACATGTTGCTCATCCAACAGGTGTGGGGCCAGAAGTATGTCAGCCTTTGAGATATGTGCAGCACATATGTGTCACCCTCGACTGGAACTCCTGGGCTAATTATTTGCTTATCCTGCTGATATATTTGTTATTTACTACCACCCTGATCTACCCTGCATTTGTCACACTTAAAGGAAATAATACCCAAGTCAAAACAAAAAAATTCACATGCTCCATATATAGTTGACATGTGCACCTAAGTGTAATCTCAGTATTTCTAGTCCACTTGAATTTGGACAATCTGTCACAAGGTCAGGAGTGGAATATTCCATTTAAGGCATCATATCGTATTGGTGCTCAGAAAGCCTTCATTTTGGGAATGCTTTCTCAAAAAGTGTTAATCATCCTTAATTACTGGGGAAATTTAAATGTAGACAACTTTGAGACTTCATCTCAACATGGTCAGAACGGCCTAGCTCAACCAAGCCAATGCTGGTGAAGTCGAAGAAAGAGGAATCCTCATTCACTACTGGCATAAATGCAAACTATCACTATGGAGAATCCTCAAAATCACACCCACTAAAATAAATCTAACATATGACCCACGCCTTGGCACATGCCCAAAGGACTCAGACATCCCAGTCCTTGGATACTTGCTCAGCCGTGTTTATTGCCACCCTATTCACAACATGGAAACAACCTAAATGTCCTTCGACAGATGAACAGACAATAGAAATGTGGCACAGATACTGTAGGATACTATTCAGCTGTAAAGAAAAATGACGTCACGAAATTTGCAGACCAGATCTTCAGGTTACAGATCTTCAACCTACAATTAAACTCTGAGTAAACTTGAGGTTCAAGTTTAAAAGAAAAATATTACCAAATATAGACAGTAGAAAGGGGAGTACCAATCAATAACTACTTCATAGCAACATAACCAAGGCTTTGGCCAGAGCTATCACATCAGGCTGACATAGGTAGCCTCATCTAAGGAAAAACTCCAACACTCAAGCTAGGCACATGCCTGTAATGCCAGCATTCCAGAAGCTTCAGCAGAAGGATCAAGTTTGAGGAAAGTGAGACCATGTCTCACAATAACAAAACCATTCAGTCTGCGACAGATCTCTGGGGTGGGGGGGTTGTTTAGCTCCACAAAGGGCAGTCACAATGCAGGTGCACAAAAAGGATTATGTAAGATTACCTTCAAGATGTGTGAAGGGGGATAAAAAGGAATTTCATGGCTTTTGTTTTTAGGTTTCACTGCAAAACTACAAATGACTTGCCATGCAAGAGAATCCACCATATAAAGGCCACCAGATCATATTCCCTCACTGTCTCGAAAGTCCTAGAGACCAAGCTATGTACGTTGTGGTGTGCTGGTTGTGACAATGAACAGAGGCTAAGATTCTGATTTCATCACCAACCTCAATAACGCGGGCCAGAAATCAACAAGATGTTAAGAAATGTGTTGTCACACACCAACTATGGATCAAATGCTATGATCAACACCTTCCAGCCTATATCAGGGTAAGAAATAATGAAGACAACTGGGAAGGTGGTCACAAATGTCCAAAGGGAACCACTAAGAAAGATCTGTTGGAGGTCCCAGGACACAGTCACTGTCTCTTAGTTGATATGGAAGATGGTGAAATACAGGAGAGAAATGACCCTTCAAAAGGATGAAAATTGAGACAGCCATAAAATCTGGGAAAGGGACTAGATCCCTCTTGGGCTGCTCACACAGGTACTAGTCAGAGATGGGAATACCACTGCGACCCTAATGTGGTACTGTATGTTGATCTAAAGAACACTTTTCACTGTCATGGCCTGGAGGACTGAGAATTTGAGGTGGAAGTGTACTCCAGGGGAAAGGGCGGGAGGTGGGGTGGGAACTGGGGTGCAGAGGATGTGATTCCCTTAAAAGGCTTTACCATCATGTTCTCTGCGATTTGTCCAAAGTGAATTGCTGAAAAATAAAAAAAAGTCTTTTTTAAAAATTGCACTATTCTGATGGCCTAAAGAAATGCATTATTTTCCCAGGGCTGCATACCTCTGATAGCTTGTTTTAAAAGGCTGCCTAACTTACACATAACAGCACAAATGGCATCTTTTTTTTTTTTTCACTTATGTCCTTTGAAAACACCCTGAGAAATGTTCCTATCTCTCATTTTGAGGAAAGAGAAACAATTCTGAAGCAACATTTGAAGTCTCTCTGGATGGGGAAAACTAATTTCCTAAGTCTCTAGTGGAAGCTTCCCAGTTCTTCTGGAAGAAAAGTTAGCTTATGAGTTTTCCCCAACACCGCTCACTGCACTGCTCTGCACTTGCAACAAGCAGCCTTGAATCCTCCAGTCATTAAGGCTCATTGGGAACATCAGAAAATCATTTCCACAAGCCATGTCAGCCCCAGTGCACACTGCGAGCCAGTCAGTTAGAAGCATGTGTGCCCTACAGAGCAACCAAGCCCGGTCTTGCCAGGGCAAATTAAGCTAATGCAAGTGATCAAATAAAGAACTCCAGGTCCGTCACTATGCAATCAGTGAACCTCTGGTTGTTTTCAACGGGTCATCCAGTCTCTGCTTCAACGAGGAAAGATCTGGGGAGACTTAACAAGGATGAAGGCACATTTCTCAAACATCTGGGTGCTGCTGTGTGTTAGACATGCTCAGTACGCCAACGTACATGGCAGAGGTCAGGGATAGGACTGGGTCAAAGAGAAAGGGAGGAAGAAGACCGAATGAAGCAAGGACCCAACGGGGAAAGCAAAGCTGAAAGCCTGGGAATGGACTGAAAACAGACTACAGGAGCTGGAAACCACCTTTTATAAGCTCTACCCATTCTAAAGGGGGTCAGTCTCTCCGCCGGTGGGCAAATCACCTATCAAGCGTCCGGAGCTCACAGAGCAACTACCAACCCTGAAACTGGGGCTCTCTGTTCAAGCACATCTGAGAAACTGAGAGCAAGACGGGCAGTCAGCTGTAACTGGAAGCTTTACAGCCCAGCCGCACAAAGTTCTCACTTCAGCTTCAGATCGCTAGGACCTTTACTGTCTCCAATCAAAACTACATTAACCTACCAGGAGGTGAGAAAGTTTAAGGGAGGATTGTGTCTTGTGGTCACTTTGGAAAGACCTGAAGGTGTAAAACCTTAACTGTCCAAAGTGCACCTTCTCCGTGTGTCCACTGGCTGCCTTCACTATGTAGACCAGGCACTTGCCCGAAAGTCCGGTTTCTAAGTCTGTATCTATAAACACTTGGAAAGTGAATGGAGGGAGTGCCACAGCACAGTTCAGATGTTCTGATAAAGTAGTGACCTTTAGACTGTAAAACTACTGTTCCTAACTATACCAAAAAAACCCTGGCTTGAAACACACCCAAAATTATTCTCATTCCTCCTCAAAATCTCTGCAGAAAAGCCTGTACTGGGTGAGGGGCAGAGAAGTCTCCAGGGAAGGGTACCAGCAAGCCACGCCCACTGCCCAAAGGGCTGTTTCTTTTTGGGTCAACCAAAGAGCAGGCCTGTGCACCTCCAGCCCAAACTCGGACCTGTTCATCCCACACACAGATGCAAACTTGGCAAGACTGGCCTTAAACCTGTTAGCAAAATAAGGAAAGCCAAATAAGGAGGAAGCTGCCGACCTGAATGGGTTAGGGTGGCAGGGCCCACTCCACTTGGCGCCCAGCTGTGTCCCCAAGCTGTTCACAATACTACTGTAAGTCAAGTCTGCTATCCATTAACCATCACCCGCGCACACCTTCCGGGAGAGTCGTTGTTGTGTATAAATAACAGCGTTTTGCAAATCAAACCTCTCCACACAATGCCATGCTAACAGTGCTCAAAAGGGAGGTGCCAACGGGGCATTAAAAAGTCACACATCAAATTCTTGCAGAGCCACTTGCTTAAATCGCCCTGAATAAACTGAGGGGGCAGAGCAGCTGGGTGGGAAAAACTTTGGCTGAGGAGGTTTAAGTCTTGGAAATGCGGGACCGGGCGCAGGGACTGGAACCAGGCACAAAAGCGCCCTGCGCTGAGGCAAAGACCTCCTTTATGGAACGTGACAGCAGCTTTGTGCCGGATCACGAATAGTTCTAAATACTGGAAGTTCTCCCTGGCCCTCGCAGTCTCCCGCTTCCTAGCGCTGTGGCCCTCAGATCCTAGGCTATTCTTCCCAGGCACGCGCGCCCCGCGACCTGGCCACGGTTCGGTCCCACGCCCGCCCTCAGGCCAGGGCTGCTTGTGTTCCCGAGGGCTTTCGGTCCTTGGTCCCCGGAGTCCGCCCGCGGAGGGCGCCCCACCCCCACGCCAGCCCGAGGCTGAGGGAGGCGAGGGCTCGCAGGAAGGTGTGTATCCGAGGTGCGGGTGCCCAGGGACGCCAGGCCGCGGCGGGGCTGAGGACACCGGCCGGGTGCGCAGGGGTCCGCGGTCCCTGGCCCTCCCCGGGTGGCCACGGCCCGCCGGCCCGCCCGCCCGCCCCTCTCTTCCAACTCTACGGACCGGCCCAAGTTTGCAGCCCCCGCCATCGCCTTACCTCGCTGCACAGTGCACGCCGAGGCCGGAGGGCAGCAGCACCGAGTCCCGGGGCGGCGGCCGCGCTGCGCCCGCCCAGATGCCGCTCTTTGTCTGCACCGCTCCCTCCTCCCGCCACCAAGCGGACGCAATTGGACCCGGCGGACCCCGCCGGCCCGGGAGCCCCGAGCCTGCCAGCCGCCGAGCCCTCCTCACCACCACCGCCGCCGCCGCCGCCGTCGCCGTCGCCGCCGCCCGCTCGGCCGCGCGCACCGGCCTGCGATCCGCGGCGGCGACCCTCCCGCGCAGCGCCCGCCTCCGCGCGCTCCCCGCCCGCGCTCCTCCCTGGTTGCCGTGACGCCGCCCAGGGGCCGGCCCAGCCCGGCGCACGCGGGGCGGGGGACCCACCTGGGAGTCCCAGCCAGGCCTAGGGAAAGCGCCGCCTGTGGGCTTCAAGCCATAACCCGCACGAAATTGGAGTTGGGGGGCATACGGGAGGGGCTGAGAGGGAGAAGGAGGTGCCACTTCCAGTCCACGGGACCGGGTGGTCCCCGCACCCGGCTGTGCATTGGATTCTTAACAACGACCTCCCTACCCCGCCCCCCAAGCATTCCCACGGCACTCTCAGCCAAACAGGCCTGGTGTCTGTCAGAAAAGTGACTTACATAAAAATGTCACTTCCTCCCAGTAATTGCTTGTGGGCATTTTCTTTATTTATTTGCCTTGCATTTATTTACTTTCCCATCCAGACACTTTTTTTACTCCACTCCCTCCCCAGCCCCCCCAGGCGCGACCACTTCCTAGTGGGGGAGGAGAGGAAACCCGACCTCAGCTGCCTCCGCAGCGGCCAGGCCAGCTTATTAGAGCCCAGGAATTCTTTTAGTACAGGAGGCTGAGAAAGCTTTAGAAGGAAACCTTACTCTCCCAGCCTTGAGTAGTAGCTAACCTGTAAGCAAGCTTGGAAAGCCCCCCTAGATAGAGGGAGAAGGACTGAATCCAGATGTTTCTTCTCCAAGCTCCTTCACTCGTTATTCCGCGAAGGGAGCCCTGATACTCAAATGAATTCAGTTTTCAGGTTGGGCAACTCACATTTATGTTAATGAGATTCTACCCTAGCTCTTGGCTCCTCCTTATTAAAGGCAGAAACAATTCACCCTAAGTGACCAGGCAGCTGCCTCCCTCCCTAGAGGAAGTTCCCAGGCATAAGTAACCTGAGGAAGCTTGGCAGTATAGTCCTTGCAGCCTTTGACTGAAGGCTTCCTGAACTGTGTCACCTTACACAGGTGTTTCGCAACCTCCTTGGCTTTATCACATGAGTTGTTTACCTGCCTTCTATGTAAAGTACCTGGTACATATAACCCCACACCAGGGAGGCATCCTGTACAAAATCAGCATGCCCAACAGTCTCTTCCAGTCAGAGATGTTAACTTCATTCATCCTTTGTTGCTGACCTCTCATCTTGTTACTATCTAGCTTTACAACAATGAAGGCAGAACTCTAATCAGTAGTTTTAGCCCTACTTAAGTAAGACAAAATGGACACAGTTTTTTTACGCGTTTGCTTTGAATAGTGGCCTCAGACTCCTCTCACTGATTCTGTGGGAAACAAGAAGGACCGACCCCACCCCACCACCCCACCCCACCCCCGTTCGCTCATATATTTGCATGCCAGTTGGTAAACTGTTTAGATTAGCCTTCCTGCACTGTGTCACCTTACACAGAAGTTGCACAACCTCCTTGGATGTCCTTGTTGGAGGAGATGTGTCGCTGGGAGCAAGCTTTGAAGTTTCAAAACCTCAGCCAGCACCTGTGTGTCTGTGTTTCTCTACCTGCCGCCCAGTGGATCAGAGTAGAGCTCTCAGCTACTCCCCCAGCACCATGCCTGCCTGCTGCCGTGCTCCCCACCATCATGACAGTGGACCAAGCCCCTGAAATTGTAAGCAAGCCCCCAATTAAATTCACAGTTGATAGATAGGTGAGAGAGAGAGAGAGAGAGAGAAAGAGAGAGAGAGAGAGAGAGAGAGAGAGAAAGAGAGAGAGGTGTCTTAGTTTGGGTTTTATTGCTGTGGAGACACCATAGCCAAGGCAACTCTTACAAGGGCAAATATGTCATTGGTGCTACCCTACAGTTTCAGAAGTTTGGTCCATTGTCATCATGGTGGGAAGCACGGCAGCATGCAGGCAGACATGGTGCTGGGGAGCTGAGAGTGCTACATCTTGAAGCCAGGAGGAAGCCAGGAGGAGACTAATTCCACCCTGGGCAGAGCTTGAGCTCTAGGAGGCCTCAAGCCCGCCCCCACAGTGATGTACTTCCGACTCCAACATGGCCACACCTCCTAATAGTGCCGCTCCCTGTAGGCCAATCATTCAAACACATGTGTCTGTGGGGCCAAACCTATTCCAACCTCCACAAGACAGATTAGTTAGACGTAGATATCGATGAGATAGAGAGATATGAGTGCCTTGCCAAGGTTTCTATGCACAGCATTAGAATACAAACTAAAGCAGTTCCCAATGGTATCTGGCATCTAAACTCAGTAGCTCCTTCTCAAACTCTGGCCCACCAAGTTTTCCTTCAAATAGGTGGTCTTTTATTGTTGTCTAAAAGTCTAACCATCGTGTTCTAAGGTGTTTCATTCTCATTCCTTACTTTTTCCTCCGCCTATCTCTGTCTCCCCGGAAGGAGTTTCCTTTACAGCATCTATGTGCAGTATTCCCAAAGATGTAACCTTTTCCTTGTGAAGTGAACTTTTTTCTGTATGTACGTGTTCGGTGTACATGTGCGTTTATGGAGACTAGATGTTGATATCTGTCTGGTATTCTATCTGATTGCTCCTCACTGGTACCTATAGCTCACTATTTGGTTACTGTAGCTGAGCAGACTGCTGGGGAGAATTCTGTCTCCACTTCTTGACGGTTGCATACCTACCAGGCATTTATGTGGGTCCTGGGAATCCGAACTCTGCTCCTCGTGTTTACATGGCAAGTACTTTATCATTGAACGGTCTCCTTAGCCCCCACAATATGAAAGGTCATTTTTTTTATATGCCCACTCCCGGTTAAACTATAATCTTAAAGAACTTCAGTTTATCTTCACTCCTCGAAGGCTCGTCCACTCTGCTAGCTCACTTGATCTCCTTCCCAAACCAGCTCTTCATCCCGTAGCCTCTGGCTTAGCCTGGACCAATGGTTCTCAACCTTCCTAATGCTGCGCCCCTTCAATACAGTGTTGTGGATGTGCCCCCAGTCAGTCCCACCACCGTGACGTAGTGACCCCCCTACCATAAAATTATTTTTGCTTTTACTTCACAGCTATAATTTCCCTACTGTTAGGATTCACAATGGAAATACCTGATATCCAGCATGCCCTTAACTGACCACTGGTCTGTAATCTACCTCAACTCCCAGAAGAACTTGCATTCCATCTTAACCTCTCCTTGACCCATCTTCCAGTCTCCCACTACCCTAGAAAAAAAGTACCCCAGCCCCACAACTCCATCCAGTCCAAACATGATCCTTGTGGTTCATGGTTCTTAAACACTTAACTGTGCTTTCCCGTCCATTCCCACTACAGTGCCTTGACGTTTATGTTATGCCCCAGCAATACTTATCATGAATTGTTACTGAATCTGGACATCTATCAACTCGAATGCCCATTTCACATCTTCAGAAGCTGGGGCTGTGTGTGCCCGCCTCCGCAGCTCTTGTTCTTCCATTCCCACCACCTTCCAGTTAGTCCTGTGTGCTTTCTCCTATTCACACTGGGTGTCAGTGTCATCTTTACCTTGTTAAAAACTGTTTTCTGCTGCCCTTTCTCCTTGCCCACTACAGTCTCATCAAAGCGCTTCCTGCCCCCACGTGTCAGAAGAGTAGAGCATTTGTTCCTAGGAAGGCTGGGAAATTAGGCGATTCCTGGGGTTACCTTAACAAATTAGATGAGACAGTGAAAGTGCATTTTGTCCTTTCCACCCGCTGAAGTCCATAATCTCCCTTAAGGCCCCAGAGAACACCCCTTTCTTACCTCTCCTGGCTGCTCATGGCTCCAACATTCTTTGACTTGTGTCTACTTCATCCCAATGTCTGCTTTGTGCTAACATGCCCAGTCCCCAATCCGGGACCATCATCTCTTTTTCTCTCTTTCTAAAGACATCTCCTTGGATTCAAGAGACACTCTAACACAGGATGATCTCATCTCAATATCTTTAGTATACACCATTTACAAAGACCCTTTTTGCCGCGGGCCGGCCGATCTGGGCCTCCCTCAACCTGCAGGAGAAACGGAGGTCCTAGTCAGGTCGACAAGGCGTAGGCGAAGAAATGACAGCAGAGACGACACATGAAGTATAAAATCTAAATGTATTTCTTAGAAATGGCATCAGACTTTTACAGTCATTGTAAAAGAGAGATGGTAAATCTGGCAGCTCAACAGTTGAGGTACATCTGAGGCTATCTGAAACATACTGGGTCTAAAGCAGCAGCTATCTCCTCTGAACTGGTGCTGCATCCCCCGGGCCCAAGTGCTCTGGGCCCGGGGGACTGCGAGAGATACGTGAATCTGAGTCCTAGCCCATCTAAGTTCTAGTCTTAGTCCTTCATATGAGTCCAAGTCCTTCTTCTTCCAGTCCTAGTGCTAGACTGAAGTCACGTAGACACCCACACCAAGGTCAGCAGGGTCTGGTAGCTAGGTGTGAAGCAGGAGGAAGAGGGGTGGAGCCCTCCCTGTTGAGGTATTCTTATGCTAGTTCTCTGGTTCTTGCTGGAGCCAGGCAGAGGGGCGTCCCAACCTAACACTAATGTCCTAGAGTGAGAGAAACCTTTCAATTACTCTCTAGTACTTAAAACATTAAACTAGGATAGTTGGAAACATTGTGTCGGCCAGGAGACAATGCCCAATCTTAACCATTTACAAATCATTACTTGGGGTACCTTTATGCCTAATTATGAGGCCGTGTTGATGATTGGAAAGACTAATACCAGCGACTAGTCTGAAATCCAGGAGGCACAGATCTCCTTTTGAAGTCTTATTGCCTCTTATCCTTTATCAGGATTTTATCCCCGATATTTTGGATGTGACTGGAGTAGACGAGTGTGCGTGGCACCTTTTATTAACTAGAGTCAAACACACAGGCTATATATAGGCAAATAGATCTTTGGGGCTACAATTCAATCCACTATAAGGCCTGCCATAGGGGATTGGTTTTTTTTAAAGCTTGTTTCATCAAAAAACAAAACATATACAGCATACAGCTCTGCATTCTACTTCAATAGTATATTTATTCTTTTACTATTAAAATGTCTTTGATAACCCATTATTGAAGGAGAAAAATATAAATCTTCCAGATCCCATCAGTACTTAACCCCATGAGTCCTTTTCCAGTGGCATCTTCCATTTAGCTGCACCCTAACAACTTCCTATTTCACTCTGCTCACTATGCTGTTATTCGTGTCACTCACCCTACACTCCCCAAGATGCCTTGCAAAGCCATACGGGTTTCTATCTTTCTACGGTATAGGCAATTGAGAGTTGTCTTTTTCCTGCCCCTTCCATTCAAAACCTCTGCCTTGGTAAGGTAACTTTGTGGATGTCCCCCAGTCAGATTTCAGAGTCTCAAGGTCTGCTGACAAGCCCGCAACTTGAGGTCCCTGAGCTTCTGTGGAGCTCAGGTAGTACAGTTGACCCTCATATTTATACGTGGTTACTTCCATGAACTCTTCACCCACTGGGGTACCAAAACCCACAGTTTCTCATGTATCTTACACAAAATGGCCCAGGATTTGCAAGTAGCCACCACACATTCTTTTACTTGCTTTGGATAATCAGTAGATGAGATGTAATTCCTAATACCGTATATGTGTTGTGTAAATACTTGCGGTAGTAAGACCGATAGAGAAGGGCGAGGTGGAAAGTTCCCGCCAGCAGCTGCTAACCTGCTTGATTCTAAGTCTTGTCTTACTTAGTACTACTTGGGATCCTTCGCTTATCCTACTCATGGTGGATAGAGCCACTGTCTCTTCTTAGAACTGAAATCCCTGAGTAACATTAGCTGTGGGATTTTGAAGGGTGAAAACAGTGAGAAGTTCCTCACAGAAGGACTTTAGGACTCAGCTGAGAGGAGGAATGTATGTAGGGATGTCCAGTAGTAGGAGGAGTATGAATGGTCTTCTTGCCCCAGTGAAGTAAAGGATGCTGGATGAGGATCCCAAGGTGAGGTCAGGAGATGATGCAGTCAGAAGCAGATATCAGCAAACTCCATTGGCACATGTACCCAAGAGTGAGTAACTTGTTAGAATGGGCATAAACTAACACTATTCAGAGAGGTAACAGCTCCAATAGAGTATGGGACATGGATGGGGAAATTATTTAGAAGAGTTGAGAGGAAGGATTTGGGCAGCTATTTGGATGTGAGTGCTCAAAGAGAACAAGAATTAGGCATCAAATCTAACCTGAGTAGCCAGAGGTAGCTAACTCTAAGGTTGATGGTGCTGGTATCCAAAGTCGAAAGTTGGCATTGTGAGGCATGTAAAAGAATGTTGAAGCTATGAGTAGCCAGAAGAGGTAAGAAAGGGGTGTTCTCTGGGAACTTTGGGGAGATTATGAACTCTGGAATGTGGAAAGGACAAATTGTGCTTTGTATGGTCTCACATTATGTCTATAACTATCTGTGTCTGTCTGTCTGTCTGTCTGTCTATGTTGATGTCCATGTCTATGTCTGTCTATGTCTATATCTATGTCTCTCTATGTTGATGTCGATGTCTATGTCCATATCCATGTCCATGTCCATGTCCATGTCCATGTCTGTCTATATCTATGTCTGTGTCTGTGTCTCTGGCTTTGGCTTTGGCTATGGCTATAGCTATGGTGGGCTGGAGAGCTGGCTCAGCGGTTAAAAGCCCTGACTGCTCTCTTGAAGGTCCTGAGTTCAAATCCCAGCAACCACATGGTGGCTCACAACCATCCATAATGATATCTGACACCCTCTTCTGGGGTGTCTGAAGACAGCTACAATGTACTTACATATAATAAATAAATCTTAAAAAAAATATATAGCTATGGCTATGTCTGTCTACGTCCATGTTTGTCTGTATCTATCTACATATCCTGTTCAATTTAATGAATTTAATTTATTGCCAACTTACTGCAGGCGAGGACTTGCCAGGAGGCTTACCAGTGATCAAGTGGCTGTTCCTGCCCTCAGGTGACTTTTTACTTGAAAATTATCTCTTGCTGCCTTAAATAGTCTTCTGAAGTAATGAGCCTTGTTCCTCTTTAATTGTGCCATCCATCTTGGGTGAATCTACACACCCTGAGGGCAATGATGGAAGCTGAGTTTTGTGCACAACCTCAGAACAAGACAGTTTGTCTGTCCTGACAGATGGAAATTCCACCTTCCCAAGAGTTTGCCAAAGAGAGCAAAGGTTGCAAGTATTGGCAAGGAGAGGTATAAGGGGCCAGACAATTTTCAGAACAACTCCTAATGGGCATGCGTAAACGAACAGTTGATGTCTCTTAAGATGATGTGGCGATTTCTTACCCAACATGCTCTGTCTCATTTCCTCTTCAGACTCAAGAGGGAACAAACAATGTTAAAGGCCGGACACCTTCTCAGTGACTAGCAGAATGAACAGTTTGAAAGTCAGTCTCTTGGCAGGAGTATAGAGCTCTCTCTCAGTGGAAGAGCTTTTGATTAACATGCATAAGGCCCAGGTTTTGCCCACAACACTATAAACAAACAAATAACAATACTATAAAACACTAAATTCAAACAAGCTCATGCCCATATGAGACATCACCTACATAGGCACAATATGACTCTCTGACTTCTAAATGAAATGTGATCTGGGCTTTTGGAAACATCTAACTGTTTAAATTAAACGGGGGGAGACAAGGCAGCCATGCAGAGTTGAATATAACTTAGGGCTGAGTGAGCTCAACACATTAATGTGTATTTTGTTTAAAAAAAAACAAACAAACATCTAGAATGGTGGTAATACTACAATGAAGATTTAAACATTAAAGGCTAGCTTGCTCCAAAAAATAAAAATGCCTAGACTTCACATCCTTTTGAATCGTCAGCAGCAGGGCAGAATTCATTTTGGACAGGAGCAATTTGAAGAGGAAAGCTAAGATTTCCACTTAGAGTTCCACCTTCAAGTGATCGTCACATGTGCAACATTTCTGTTAGCTACAATCAGTCTTCAATTAATCAGCACATCCTACAAAGGGCTGCTCTGCAAAATGACATTTCCACATTTGTTAGAGACTAACGAGAAATTCCGAACAGCGAGAATATAAGTTGAAATCTAAAAAACAGATACAAAGTTGAGGAACATCTATATTTCTTGGTTAATGTGACTTCATCATCTCCAAAGTCAGCAGATGGTTCATGGTCTGATAGTTTCCCTTCCTCCAGCCAGGAACGGTGACTTCAGTCCTTTGAGTGAGATTAGCCTCCATAAGCTCTTATTTCTTAATTGTTTGGTTCCCAGTTAGGAAAGAGGTGTGGCCTCCTTGAAGGAGGTGTGTCACTGGGGGTAGACTTTGAGGTTTCAAAAGCCCATGTCCCCTGATACACATCTGCAATTTTGGGAGCAAATGGGAATTCTCAGCTATTACTCCAGTAACAGGCCGCTTGCCTACTTCCATGCTTCCTGCCTTGGCATGATGATTATGGACTAACTCTCTGAAACTTTAAACAAGCCCCCAATTAAGTGCTTTCTTTTTATAAGCTGCCTTGGTCATGGGATCTCTTCACAGCAATAGAATAAGAAGTTGGACAGTGATCCTCCCTCAGGACTCATATAATTATAGCGGGAGGGGGGAACCCCCTAGAGAATTCATCATCATTTTCCTTCTCAAGTCTTACTCCTCTTTCTTTTTCCTTTTTGTTTTGTTTTGTTTTTGTTTTTTGTTTGTTTGTTTTTCAAGACAGGGTTTCTCTGTGTAGCCCTGGCTGTCCTGGAACTCACTCTGTAGACCAGGCTGGCCTCAAACTCTTCAGAAATCTGCCTGCCTCTGCCTCCCAAGTGCTAGGATTAGTGTGCCACCACTGCCTGGCTCAAGTCTTATTCCTAACTCACCCCTGGAAAGTCCTTTTGCAACACGTCACAAAGTCCGGAGATTAAGGGAGGGGTTGTGGGACAGACTAACTAAGTGAGAGGACAGGAGGGTGCACTGGCTCAGGAATGTGAAGGGAAAGAAGATACCTTAATAGGCTTACTCGCTGCAGCCCCTTCCCCCATAGCATCATAAGCTAGGGGAAGCGAAGACATTTTCTTTCATAAGTTATGAGAAACCCACTTCCATCAGTGGATTAAACATTCTATCCCAGAAACTCTTAGAGGAGGTCAAGAATGCCCATGGTTTTTTAACCAAAGAAGTGACACAATTAAAAAGGTATTTGGGTCGTAACCACAAAATTATAGGAAATACAGAAGACAGTAAAGTATCCATCATAACCAAAACAAAGAACTCTCTCCAAAGTGCCTTCTCCAAGGGGCTTCAGGAAAGAAGATATAGTTTTAGAGACGTTAGACAGTGGTTTTGGCTATAGAGATGTATAGTAGTCTATTTTTATTGCTATTTATATAGAAGGTTGAGTGCTCAAGATTTATTTTGGCTTGTGGCTTTGGTCCACTGTTGAGGGGCCATGGTGACATTGACATTCTTGCTGGCAGAATCTTAAAGTGTCACGGGAGATCACATGGCAAAAAAGATGGAGGATGTGCTGTGTCTTCTGGTCTCTGCCTATTATTATAAAGCCATCAGCATTCAGTGATGGCTCTACCCTGATTAACCAACGTTAACCAATGTCCAACAGCCTTGAGTCTGAGCACCATGATCAGATTAATTCTCCAATCCCACAAATGGGGATTAAACTTAAATACAGGAACCTGAGAAGACAAACCCAGACCACAGCTGAGCCACATCAGGGTGCTTCTCCTTCAGAGAGAGGCTCTGGTGTTTTTTGTGTTTGTTTGTTTGTTTGCTTGCTTGCTTGTTTCTTTTTTTCTTGTTCTTTTTTTCCTCATTGTTCTCACTGGGCCATACATATGTTCAGAAATATCTTATGTTTGAGTCAGAAGGAAAAAAAAAATCAATAGTACAGTCTCCGCAACTGTCAAATCTGGAGACAAACATATGAGTAGTAAGAATTAGTGACAAGAGATATAGTGAAAGGTGCGGTGTAGGGGACACCTGCGGCTGCTGCCCTGAGACTGCCTTGGGTACTCAAACCATGTCTGAGTGACTTCAGCTGCTAATGCAACAGGGCTAGACTGAAAACAGAAGCTACTAGAGACTAATATCAAAAGCTCAGGGTCCAGCAGAGGCACCTTGAGGCCAGGACTCTCAGGCTCTTCACTGGACATATCAGGCCTCCCATGGCTGCCCCTGTGTAATTTCTCTTCAAAGCAACCCTTGGCTTCATAAAAAAAACCTGCTGTATACATGCACAGGGCGTGATATGCTTTAGACCCTGAAACTTCAAGATGTGTATGTTATTTATAGAGGGATTCCCAAAATAACACAAACTAGCAGGGTGCCCATCAGTAAATCACGTTTCCCATCCAGTCCATATGAGCAGAGGGCACAAATGTGATGCTACTGATGAATTTCTTGTCTAAAACCTGTGCTAATTTTTAAACAGCAGAGTAGCTTCAAAGAAGACTGTGTTGCTACTTAATTCAGATTACTGTGGGAGCTGTCAGCACCTATCTGGTTCTCTCAAATGGGTTCTTAAACAGTGGCGTTAGCTAGACTGCTCATTTCCTTATATGCTATGGCCTTGCATCCTAAGCCTTGCTCACCATTGTTGAGGCTTCTCTTGTCTATAAGAAGGTATCTGGACCCCAGAAAGCAGGACAATGACACTAGGGAGTTAAGCCCCCATGAACCTAAAAGCACACCTATAGACAACTGCTTCAGCCTTTTCATGCTCTGTGTAGCAATTCTGAAGAATGTTCTGTATTTCTCAAGGTTCTCCAGCAGGACTGAGTCTCAGCTGCCCCTTGCTGGGCCCCCTTGGTTGTATTCCTTTTTTTCTTTACCTAATACTCTTCCCCTATTTACTTGGTAGTCAATATAGAAGAGATAAGGGGGATTGACAACATATTGTTGTGTTGTTCTGGAGGCTAGAAGTCCAAGGTCAAGGTATCCTCAGGTTTGGTTCATTCATGGCCTCTGTTCTTCCCCCTGTGCCCTTATAAGGCTCTTCCTCCAAACAGACACTCCTGGAATCTCTTTGTCTTTGTACATCATCAGTCCTATTGGAGTAGAGGTCTGTCTTCATGGCCATCGTTTCATGCTCATCACCTCTTTAAAGGCCTTGTCTCCAACTACCTTCACACCAGAGGTTAGAGCTCCAACAAGCACAACTGATCAGGAGTGTGACTGAGTATAAAGGGCTTCCCAGAGAACTACCGTGTGTGTGAGCTTCAGTCCTTGGCCAGCAGAGCTAGCTTGGGAAGTTACAGGATGTCACGAACTATGACCTAGCTAGTAGACTGCTGGCTTGGGCCTTGAAGGTGATCCCTCTTCCAGTTCCTGCCAGAGCTGTTTCCTCATCTGCCAAAATGTGAACGATGCTTCCTCACCTGCCAAAACATGAACGACACAGGCTACGGGATTTGGCCTCGCTTGCTGTCCTGAACTGACCTCTCCCAGCTGTCATGCCTTCCTACTTATGGATAGACGATATTGCCTAAACCCTGAGCCAAAGTAAATTCTTCCTTCTTTAAGATGTTTCTGTCCCAGTGACTGAGAACCCACAGGGGACACACTCCTAACACCTACCAAATGAACTGTCTGTGCTCAAATCCTTATCTCAGCCTTAGAGCTCAAATGGAGACGGCTACACCAGAAATCCAAAGTTTATACGGAGATAATGTTCACACATACACATTCACACTCACCTGGTTTTGCAGAGTAGGAATCTTGCACACCCCAAAACACTACTGTGCCTGCCAAGTCATGATGTGGGCAGACTTGAATGATACCATGTAAGAACATAAATGTGAAAGAGAGAGCGCTTTCTCCTTAAAGAAAAGGAGGAGCCAGAGCTTCACTGTCTTTGTGTTCCCTTCCCTCTGCTTCTCTAATACCCCTGCTCTATTTAAAGGCAGCTGGGTGTGAGACTACTTGAATGGTAGGGGGAAATTTAGGAGTCATATCACCCTAAGGAGCCTCCCGTCATGTTTTGGTGGACTGTGTCTAAAGCAGTTCACAGAAATACGTTCGGGTTCCTTCCACTGTGAGCATCTTTGCCTTCCTGGTGGATCCCTATGCCAGAGCATTTCCCAAGTTGGAGCTGAAGCAAGTCAAATTTTTTGTATGTACCTAAACTTCTGTTTTTGAAAACTAGGATACATATGTGCAATGTCATGGGGGTGACTAAAACAAAAATGTTCATCTTGCCATGCTGCTGAACGTATTGTAGCCGTTTGTTTTAAATCAGAAGAAATTTAAACTACAACCACTAACAGGATCTTCAAAAACCATTGCTTATGTGAAGGCTTTGAAGTCACTCTTCTATGCTTTAGCCAAGAGCCATGTCTACCTCAGTTTAGTCTCCTTTAACCTCATCAGAGAGTCTGTAATCTACCTCCTGTGAGGCCTGATGGCTTCCTTTGGTGGACTCCCGCTCTGCCCACCACTCTTTTATTCCAGCTGTTTCCCTGTTTTCTTTCTTTGCTCTGCTCCTTTCTTCAGCCAGTGCTTTTCATTATATCCAGGTAGGTTTTCTCTGACTCAACTTCTTCATTACCTCTTTTTGGATTCTTTTTTTTAAAGATTTATTTATTTATTTATTTATTTATTTATTTATTTATTTATTTTATATAAGTACACTGTAGCTGGTTTTTAGATGCACCAGAAAAGGACATCAGATCTCATTACAGATAGTTGTGATCCACCATGTGGTTGCTGGGATTTGAACTCAGGACCTCTGGAAGAGCAGTCAGTGCATTTAACCTCTGAGTCATCTCTCCAGCCTCTTTTTGGATTCTTTACCCTGTTTTTGTAATGTTATTTCATTTTTAAAAAACATCTGAAGACCTGGAGAAATGCCTTAGTTGATAAAAAGCACTTGTGTATAAACATAAGAACTTGGATTTAGGTACTAGCACCGTATACAATTCTGGATGTGGTCACATGCATGCCTATAACCTATAACCAGAGCACTGTGGGGTGTGTGTGTGTGTGTGTGTGTGTGTGTGTGTGTGTGTGTGTGTGTTGGTGGGTAGGACACAGGAGGCTCTCTGGAGCTGGTTGGCTATTAGCCTTGGTGCAGGTTCAGTAAGAAACTCAAGGGAAGAAAGCTGAGAGTTAGAAAGCAGAGCACCTGCAGTCCTCCTCTCACTTCTGAATATGTGAAAATACCTGTGTACGGTCGTATACCACACTTACACAAAAGAAACCCAGTTAAACTACACCAAAATAAACCAAAACCAAAACCATTTAAACTGCCCTTGTGTGTTGCCCTGGCAGCCCTGCAGGGCTCCCCTGGATGCAAAGGTATCTAGGAGTCTACAAATTCAAAAGGGTGCTGATCCTTGACCCTGAGTCCTGGGCCTGGAGCAAATGCAGCTGCTACCCAACCCTTCACATAGCAAAATTCCTCACGTGTTTACCTTCCTGTGACCCCACCTGAAACGCCTCTGGTCAGTGCAGTCTACCTGAATACAGGGACAAGTTTCCCAGAATTGCCTTAAGCTAGGGTGGATGAGATTCAATGTTTGATAAATAGTCCAGCTCTATCCACCTTCAAGTAACTCCAGAATTCTCCAATGGGTTATGGTCCAGGTGTTTCCTGTAGTTACCTGCTTGATAACATACCTTAGATTGCCACCCATGTTCTCCATTTCTTTCCTCTTCCCCAAGGCCCATGCTTCCTGGAATCCCTTTCTCAAATGATCTTATACTCTAAGCTTTGTGTCACACTTATGGGGGAACCCGCATGAAGATGCTCTAAAAAGACTGAAATCATCTAAATTGAAATCATTGAAATTTAGCAGTTGTACAGGACCACTTGGATTTGTAATTCCTTGAAGTTGACACTGAGATAGCTCAGGTAGGTCACTCCTTTGTGCCTCTATTTCAGTGGCTCCCATACTGTGGGTGGTGACCCCTTTGAGTGTCAAACAACCCTTTCCCAGGGGTTATCTAAGACCATCCCAAAACACAGAAATCTGCATTATGATTCATAACAGTAGCAAATTTACAGTTTGAAGTAGCAATGAAAAGAATTTTATGGTTAGGGGTGACCACAGCATCAGGAACTATATTAACAGGTCACAGCCTTAAGAAGATTGAGAACCACTACTCTATTGTAAGAGAAGGGTTTGTGTTAGAGCAAATTTTCATGATACAGTATTCCTAAGCATTCTCCAAACAAATCTTTGCTGTGAAAAGGAGATGTTTATAAACTCATTCACATCATGAGGCTGTGGGCAATGGAGAAGACACCATTCCTGTTATAATAAGTTCTCCGAAGAACACTCACATACATCCTGCATATTTTATGAGTAGAGGCACTGGCACTCGTAAGGATGTCTTTGGCTGTCTTCTAAAAATGCTGTACAGCATAGAGTCTTGGCTAACACTTGAGATAGGGTTTCCCAAAGGACCAAGGAGGCTTTATTTACTGTCTAATGTAATGATGATGAGGACTCTTTCCAGTACAATAGTTGCCCAAGCTTATTTGCTTCAGCCCATAGTAATATTCAAGTTCCCTGAGCTCTGAATTCCTCAGTGGGGATGGAGGCTTTGGGTGCACAAAACCTACCTGGATCATTCTGCATTATCTATGGGACTCAGGGGGCCACACGGCCAAAAACTAAAGCCAACGTAACTCTCACTATGAGCCCTAAAGGCTGTATCATCTTGTGTCTTCCCCCAACCCCCGACATGCATGGAATCATGGGAAGTTCCCTTCGTACCTAACAAGCCAGGTGAGATGTTAGTATTTAATGGTGGGGAAATGTACTGGATCCTGTGCTTTTGGTATTACAAATAAAATGAGAGGACACTGTACAATGCAGTGTTTGCTACTGAACAGGAACATGAAGTACAGTAGAATCTAATGACCCAGGTCATAAGGATCTAAAGACTACTTATTTTGTTCATTATTATTCCTTATTTCTTTTCCTCTCTCTCTCTCTCTCTCTCTCTCTCTCTCTCTCTCTCTCTCTCTCTCTCTCTCTCTTTCTTTCTCTCTCAGCAGAGTTTCTATGAATCCAGGTTAACCTTAAACTGCCTTGGGATTCCAACTGCTAGGATTACAGACTTCACCACCGCACCCAACTTCTGCTTTTATAAATGTCCTGGGGGAAGCAAAAGATATTTATCACTGTACAAAGTACTCACCATAGACCTATTAGAAGCAGGAAAAATTCAATGCTTAGGATACAGCACCACAAGCAACTGTACTGAAATGTAGCACTGTCTATACAGTGAATGACAACTGTGGTCTTTAAAAAAAATACACAACCACCATTCCCACAAAATTGATAGCCAGAATGTGCACCAGCAATACATTTGCATAACAAGCAAGAGCCACTATACTGAAAACAAAAACCACAAATGTTTTTTAAGTCTTGGATGATGTCATACAAACTGACTTTATAAGAGCCATCTTTGTATCCTGAGGCTTCAGCTGTCCACAGTACACGTGAATTGCAGACTGCACCTTCAATACTGAAGGAGGTCACACTGAGGTCACAATCCACATCGCTATTTCAGACAAGATGAAATTATTACTGCGTGCTAAAATAATGATTAGGAAAACTCACAAATGCAGCAAGGCCACACAAGCTCTCACGTCTTAGAGACAGTTTTAAAGAACTAAGCTTGGCAGTGTGAGGTTCCTGTGTTACCCGGATTAAAGCTACAGATGAAATGTCAGCTATGGAACAGATGGTCTGGTGTCAACACGCAAAGCCAAAGAACTCAAACTGTTTCAAAACATCATGTGCTCTGGCTATACACTGCGTGCTATTCTATCTGATTGTTAACAATGAATCAGTTCTTAAATTTCACATTGTTCAAAGGCGTGGTTGGAGATTACCTTCTTCCCAGTGGAGATTAAAGCTAAGGTGTTGAGCAGTCATCCGGCAAGGCACTCAATGGTATTGTCAAGTAAAACGGGCTTTCTTCTCCTAACAAGTTTCTGAGTTAGTCTAGTCCCAGTGCTACTTACATACGAGTAGGCTCAGCACAGAAGAGTCTGAGGCAGGAGGATTAGGAGGTTGAGGCCAGTGTGAACCATGAAGCAAGTTCAGGGCCATCCTGGAATACATAGTAAAAATTTCCATCAATTGAAAATCTCTTCTCCAATATCTTTAATGTGTCTAGTTGAAAGTTAAAGCTAATTAGGACACCCACCAAATTTTTTTTAATGAAGTAAAGATTTATAATTACTGGCTAAAATAATATTTTAGTCTTTTCTGGTGCTGTATGAAAGTATCTGCTAGATAAAAAGATTCTGAAGAAACCTTATTTCATATACTTTAAATTTTCTATATTACTGATCATGATATTATACCCTCACATTTGCACAAATTGCTATGTAATAAATGATGCCAGAATTTCATTCTGAAAGCAAGATACATGCATTACTTTTCAATTTCTATGGGTCATAATGCTAAGCACGGTCTTGCTGGGATCTCTGGACACAAATCTCCATGAGTATATATCTGTGTTTATGGCTTCATGGTGAAGGGAATGACTTTCATCGAAGACCCTCATAGATGTTTGAGACCAGCTCTGTACTGAGCATAAACCTGTTTGCAGGACTGGAGTGCACCTGGGCTGGTGCATTGATGATTAGCTGTTCTCTCTCTCTCTCTCTCTCTCTCTCTCTCTCTCTCTCTCTCTCTCTCTCTCTCTCTCTCTCTCTCTCTCTCTCTCTCTCTCTCTCTCTCTCTCTCGTTTTGTTTTTGTTTTCCGAGACAGGATTTCTCTGTATAGAGAGGCTGGCCTCAGACTCAGAAATCCGTCTGCCTCTGCCTTCTAAGTGCTGGGATTAAAGGCATGCACCACCACTGCCAGGCTAAAATATTTCATCCTCTAGAAAAGGTCTTTGAGACAGGAAGCAAACAACTTAATAGTTTTAGGAAGTCCCGGCAACTAACCAGATTCACTAGGCCCCTCCCTCTCCAAGAATAAACACTAAGGACCTCTGAGGTCACTCTCAGACAAGTCAAGTTTCAAAGACTCCTCCCCTATACTCCTGTAAGTAACCTCAATAAGCCACACTGGTTCACCAAATTAGACTTTGGTAGTATTCATACTTTGTCATGGCAGGGCAGAGGTTTCATCTTCTCTGGAAAAGCCTGTCCTGCAAGTGTTCCTCTGTGTTCCTCTGAAGTGTTCCTTTACATGAGCCAGCTTAAGATGGCAGCTGAGTTTCATTCAATGAAAGGAAGGCTAAGTTAAATGATTTCAGACTAAACCACACATCTTCTATAACGTACCTTTCCCATTTTCTGTTTGCGAGATACAAAGTTATAATGTCTAACTCCTGATCAGGGGAGGAAAATCAAGTAAGGAACCTTGACCCAGGAGGATGTGGGTCACTGATGTCATCTGGGAAACCACTTACTGGAGATTATTATAAAGAACACTCATGCTTCTATAATCCAAAATTTCCTGATCTGTACAACTTCCTATCCAGCAGATAGCAAGACATCGACTCAAACGGTAGGCTGCTGTAGTTTATAAATTCCTTCGCAGACTCATGCTGATGGTGTTAAGAGATGGAAGCAGACGGGGGCCTTGGGGAGAAGGCTGGGCCAAGAGGGCTGTGCACTAGTGCATGGATTCCGCCCTGATGGATGGATGGATTACGAGGACAATTACAGTAGCTCTTCCTGGAAGACACACTCTGTCTTCTCTGCTATAGCATGACCCAGCAGTGGTTCCTCACTAGATGCTGAGCTACTGCCAGGTCTCTTATTCTCCAGATCATTAGATAAATAAACTTCTACAACAGAAAACAGATTAAAACACAAGAGTGAGCCGGGCGGTGGTGGCGTACGCCTTTAATCCCAGCACTTGGGAGGCAGAGGCAGGTGGATTTCTGAGTTCCAGGCCAGCCTGGTCTACAAAGTGAGTTCCAGGATAGCCAGGGCTACACAGAGAAACCCTGTCTCGAAAAACCAAAAAAAGGGGGCTGGAGAGATGGCTCAGTTGTTAAGAGCACCGACTGCTCTTCCAAAGGTCCTGAGTTCAAATCCCAGCAACCATATGGTGACTCACAACTATCCATAATGAGATCTGCTGCTCTCTTCTGGTGTGTCTGAAGATAGCTACAGTGTACTTACATATAATAATAAATAAATCTTTAAAAAAAAAGGGTGAATGATGGATCATACCTATTACCAAATGAAAAGAGGAAAAGTTTTGCTGGCATTTTGTAGCCATTCAAATCAAGCATAGGAAGCAATGTCAGTGATGTAGGGTTTGGTCCTTTCTGCGGGCACCTCACCATACCTGGAAAAGATGATCCCTATTTACTCAGTCTAATATACAAGAGGTGCTGAACTCCTCTGTAATCAGTCCATGCTCTTGGCTATCAGTTCCTTACCAGGTCACACTGCATGTAAAATGATCTTGAAAGGACAAGAGACAGTGTGTCTTCCCCATACTGAAGTTAGCTATAACAGGTCATCTTTCACTGAGCCTTTCCCCACTGGCCTCACTGCCTGCGTTGTTTCCAAGATGACTAACTGCTATGCCTTGGCTTTCAGGCCTGTCACCTCAGCTGCTACTGAAGTGCCCACCAGGTCTCTGGAAGGTCCAAGTCTCAACTTTACCTATAAGGAACAGCTTCAAGAGAAGCCATTTGGGTGAAGCTTGATCACCTGTCAGCCATCACTGCTAATTAAAACGACAGCTGTAAGCCGGGCGGTGGTGGCGCACACCTTTAATCCCAGCACTTGGGAGGCAGAGGCAGACGGATTTCTTGAGTTCGAGGCCAGCCTGGTCTACAGAGTGAGTTCCGGGACAGCCAGGGCTATACAGAGAAACCTTGTCTCGGGAAAAAAAAAAAAAGGCAAAAAAAAAAAAAAAAAAAAAAAAAAAAAACCCACGACAGCTGCTTGTTGGAGTCAAACAAAGCACTGGATATACATGTGTCAAAATGCTCACTGACATGAAAAAGGGAGTCTCCTGTGTGAATATGTCCCAGGGTGCAGAATGCACAGAAGGAAATAACAATCACAATTCTGGGGATGGGGGTGGGAGGAGGTTTTTAAGAATCACCCACACAGGAATGCTGAACATTATCACTTGAAATATGTATGTGCTTCAGACTCATTACAAATGAAAGCCCCACTCCCATCTCCTCCCCCCCCCCAAAAAAAAAGGTTAAACTGGGATTTCAGCCGGCTCTCCTGAGACCTGAGTAGAGTTCGGTGACTGAGTGGCAGGAGCAACCGACTCTCAGTGAGAGTGGAGCCGCTGTCTCTCCTCACATGGATGCCGATGGGGAGTTCTGCCAAGCTATTTTGAGACTGTGCACATTAAGTAAAAAAGCAAGACTATTCTTAGCGCAAGTGCACAAGCTTCTATTACCCTAAACCCAAGGCTGAAGATCAGAGTAAGATCCTGGGTCCTTCCCGTCCATCTGAGTAGTCCCTCCCAGGCTTTAGAGATCACCCTTGACACAGCGCAGGATGAGTTCTGGAAGACAGCAAACAGAAGTTTATCCTGCAAATGGTTAACAGTGAGTCGGAAGTCAGATCCTCGAGGCCAAAGAGATGTGAGATTTCCTTTCCTAGCAGTTCCTTACACATGTATTTTTCCTGACTTCTCAATGGTTTCAGGGCATAGGCAACACCTGGTCTCCTGGTCTTCCACTGTAAGCTCCTAGAATGAATCATTCCACTTCGAATGTAGTCTGGAAGATCCAAGCTCGAGGACAGATCAGAGGTGGAATGGAGGAGAGACCTGGTTCTGTTTTTCAACCACAAAATATAACAAGTTTTTTTGTTTTTTTGTTTTTACTTAATGAGCTATACTCCCCTTAAGTCAATGTGATAGACAGAAGTTCTATTAGTACTGACAAAATAGAAAATTAAGTTTGTGTTGTTTTCTGATAATCAAACTCATTCCTGAGTTGCAGTATATGATACATTTGTAGCTAATGCTTCTTTTACTAAATTCTCTACACGGTATAAAGAGGACGGTTTTCCTACGGAAAGCCCTAGGAGAGATCAAGGGGTATTATTACAGTTGATGGTCTGTTTCATAGTGTAGGAAGAGGCATGGACAAGCATGTGCATACAGGTGCTAACCAAAATCCCCCCTTTACCTTCCCTTCTGCTCTAAATTCTGGAAGACAGAACATCCCGTATTCATATGTGAGAAGGATGGTAAAATAATAACACACAGGGCAAAGTGAAGAAATTGGAGAGAATTCTGAGTATTTTCAATATATCTAGAATTTTCTAGAATAGCTTCCTGTTCTCAGCAAGGAGACAAATGTCTTAGTTTCTTTTCCCATTGCTATTATAAAATGTCCTGACAGAAACAACTTAAGGAAGGGTTTAGGTCACATCACATCCACAATAAAACAGCAGAGAAGAGCAGGATGATAGGATGGGGGAAATGGACAGCCTGACCCCTGCCTAGAACCTGTGACTCTTACTTCATGGAGGACAAATAAGCACATATGATTTAAGGTTTAGAGATGAGTGTTATCTTGGATTACCCAAGTGAGCCCTAAGTGTGGTCACATGTGTCTTTAAAGGAGGGGGATTTGACCCCAGGCAGAAGAGAAGGGCCGTGGAGAGAGAAGAAAGCCAAGAGTAGAGCTGGGGTGGCCAACTGGCTGGAAGGTAGAAATGACCAGGGACTTAGGGATGCTGGGAAAAGTGTCTGAAAAACCAGAGGAATGACCTCTCCTCTCAAGCCTGCAGAAAGAACTTGGCCCACTCACAGAATGTTTTTTATGCTGTTCATTTGTTTGTTTGGGTTTTCTTGTTTGTTTTGTTTTATTTGAGACAGGGTCTTACTAAGGAGCCATTGCTAGATTGGAGCTGTCTAGGTCAGTGGTTCTCAACCTGTGGGTCAAAATCCTTTTGGCGATAGCCCTTTCACAGAGGTCACCTAACACAATCAGAAAACATTTATATTTACATTATGATTCATAATAGTAGCAAATGCTAATTATGAAATAGCAAACTAAAAAAATCTTATGGTGTGGGATCACCACAACTGTATTAAAGGGTCACAGTATTGGATGGTTGAGAACCACTGGTCTAGGTAGACCAGATTGGCCTCAGACTCACAGAAATCTGCCTCTTGAGTGCTACGATTAAATGTGTATCCCATCACAGCTGACCACACAGGAGGGTTTTTTAAACCTTGTAAAACTTTATTCCACTTTTAGCCTTTCCTAGAAATGTTAGGATACACACAACACTGTTTTAAAACACAAAATTGATAGCTTTTTGTGTAGCATACAAGGAAAGTCAACAAAGATATCTTTTGACTTATATGAAGCAATAGAATCTAAAACTGGAATGGACCAAAGATATGGATTAGGATCCCTTGAGACATTCAACCAAATATGGATGGTTCCTTTCAGCCCAAAACACTACCACTAGTTGGAAAAACAACATTTCCCAAGTCCATCTTCTAAGGAATTGACTACATCGATTTGATTTTTAAAATAAATGTTTTTAAGCTTTACACTACAATTCTTTTTTTAAAGAAATGATCCCAGGTTGGGTCAGTTATCACTACCATCCCAGATTCTTTCCCTTCTATTACATTTTCTCTTAAATAATTAATTTTTATGCTTCGTGATCCACCGTGGTCTGAATGTGTACCCCACAAGTCACATGTTGAAAACTAATCCTCATAGTGATTGTGTCCTAGTTAACTTCAGTGGTCAACTTGACACATGGGAAGAAAGAACCTCAACTGAGGAACTACCTCGATCGGATTGGCTCATGGGTGTATCTGTGGGGCATTTAATTTTCTTCTAAGAGCTGTATGGCAGCCCAACCCACTGTGGGCAGTACCATCCCTGGTTGGGTGATTTTAGGCAAAATAAGAAAACAGACTGAGCAAACCAGAGGGATCAAGCCAATAAGCAGTGTTCCCCCATGGCCTCTGCTTCAGTTGCGTCTAAAGTTTTTTCCTTCCTTCCTTCTCTCCTTCCTGCCTTCCTTTATTTTTTTTTCCTTTTTTTATTGTTCAGTTAAGTTATTTTATGTAATTCTGGCTGACCTGGAATTCACAGAGATCCACCTAACTCTGCCCCCTGAGTGCTGATATTAAAGGAATGTTGCTAGGTCAGTGTTTTACCACAGCAATAAAAAAAGCAAACTAGAACAGACATTCAGAGGTGGTCCTTTAAAAAGTGATGAAGTTGTGAAGATCTCTTGAGCAGAATTGGTATATGTCTCAGTTCATTTTGTACTGCTATAGCAAAACATCACAGCTGGCTTACTTAATCAGCTAACTAACTCACACTGGTGGAAGTCGAAAGTCCAAACTTTATAGCTCTGGCTCTATCTAGGTCTAGACCTAACATTCCAGTCGGGTAAGTCAACCACCTGGCTAAGGAACCACCAGTAAGGAAGGCACGTTCACCCTAGGCCATGCAAAAGAGATAGGAATACTAATTATCCTGTTAGTGAGATAATGTACGCTTTGTTCCCAGAATTCCCACCCCTTAGGGCAGTTTGCTGCAGAGCCACCTTGAGCTTCTTGTCATGACTCAAGAAAGGTGTAACTTGGGCCTTTTGCTTTTTTTTTTTTTTTTTCATTTTTCTCTTTCCTTTGGGTGTTGCTAGAGCCTAGGTATGCCCTTTCTGGCTCTCTGAGCTTCCTTCCCGTTTCTCTGAAGCTCCTCTTCCAGCCATGTGTCTGCTGACTTCCATACTGGCTTAACTCAACAGCATGCTTCTTTTCCCTTCCCCTGCTCTGAGCAGCTGCACAGGTTTATAGCTTCTCACTCTGGGGCTTTTCTTTTTAAGTCCTAATAAAAAGTGTCTTTTAAGTTTAAAATAAAGTGGATGTATTAGTTTCACCGGACTTTGGGACTGAGTAGAACTGTGTAATGGATAAATTCCTTAGTCAAATATGTAAATAGAAAACTGCTGCGTTGTTTTTATTTATCTGGTTTGATGACAAGTCAGTGACTGGCTTTTCCCACATCTTGTTATGAATTAGATTCCTGTTCTAGTTTGGATCTAAATATCCCCTCCCGCTTTCCAGCTGTCATGAGGGAAGCGGTTTCCTTGGCCATGTGTTCCCCACCATTAGGACCATCTCCTCCGAGCCAAGTAACACTGTTAAGTACACATGGACTGAAGCCTCTGAAGCCAGGAGCGCTAACAAGGCTTTCTTCATTCAAACTGATCTCCTCTGCTTTTGTCACAGAGCAAAAAGCAGACTCACATGCTACCCGTGGATAATTCTATTTGTGGTTCTTTACTCATAGCTTTTTTGGGTCAGAACATTATTGTATATATAACCCCTAGATGTAACGAATGCATTGAGCATTTTCTATTAAATTCACTCTGGCCTTCTCTTGTCTTTTACACAATAGTACTTGTGTTCATGTAAAGAGTCTCTTTCCATGATTTTCTGTGCTGAGGAAACTATTTTCCTTCAAAACTTGGGTATCATGTTTATTATTTAAAGTCCTCCTGTGTGTAGATCTTTCCATTCTCTAGAATTCCAAGGAAGATCTAAAGTGAATGAAAGTATATTCTCCTTTCTCAAACTCTAGTTTATTTGGACACCCTGCCCCGACACTTATTGCCCCTGACGCTCAATCATGTACCTCTCCCTGCACTTCACTGGCTGCTTTGAGCAGAGGCTAGACCTTGTTCATTTGTTTGTTTGCTTTTTGTTTTTATCTTCTCTTTGCCAGTAAAGCAAGAGGAAGGCTAAGGGAAAACCATCCTTTGACCACCCTCTGGCTTGGTTTTCCTTCAGGTTTCTTAAAGAATCACTCATGTTGGTCTAGCTGTGCTAGAAAACACCAGAATAGCCCGGCAGTCACCCGTAGACCATGGGGCAGCACTAGGAATTTTTGTATTTTAGAAGGGGGTAGGTGCTGGGGATGCAGGGGAGGGGATGTGAGCTGTCATCTCTAGAGCTTGCCTTCTGACTCTACAGCTGAGAGGATCATTCCATCAGCTGAGAAAGGGATAGAAAGAGCCAGGCAAAGGAGTGGTGAGGGAGAACTTACCCATTAGCCGTTTCCCACTTGTGTGTGTCTCATTCCTCCTGGAACTTCATAGGTCTCTAAGTGAGACCACCAGCAGTCCTTACAAACCGTTCTTTTCTGAAAGCGTTTTTTTTTTTTTTTAAAGCTTATATTCTCATTTCTTTGCAACTTTAATTACCCTGCCCCAGGACAGCAAGACAAATTAGATGATTTCTCAAGCCATTCTAAAAGGAGTGACTTTAGGGCATCTAAAACTATCTCCACACACACTGGAGACAAGAAAGACGATAATGATGAACTGAATGTAGAGAGAAGGTCACAAAGTTACATGCAAACTTTCTAGAACTTAATCCAGGAAATTTTTCTGTTCCCTCTGAAAGCTCCGAGTCCAGTGGCCATGTTATTCCATGTATGAGTATTTAATGAACTCCCAGCTGGGCTGTCCCCTTCTGTGCTCCCAGGACCAAGAAGGCAGGAATTAACTAAGGTGCACTTCTCTGTGAGCCACACAAGGAGTTCTCTTTAGAGGCAGATCTGAGTGCCGGGATCTCAGGAGAAACACAACTTTTTTTTTTTTAAGAAATTATTTTTATTTTAGCCGCAACATACCCGTTGTGGATATTTGCTAGACACAGTGAATATTTCAATCAATGTGTATGATGCTAAGGTAAGGATGTTTGGCTTATCCATCACTGTAGATGGTGGTCAACTCTTGGTGTTGGGTGTATTCAAATCCTGTCTTGTGTTTTGAAAAGCATAATTGATTGTTATCCACCATCACTTCCCTGCTAAGCTACAGAGCATCAGAAGTGACTCCTGCACTCCAGACATAAGCGACTGCCTCTTATCATCTCCACAACATTACTTTCTACTCTTTAAAAAATATTATTTAGCTTCTAATGTTATGTATAGTTTCCTGAAAAAATTTTTAAAAATAAAATAAAAATATTATTTACCACCTATGGGACAGATATTTCAATTTTTATCTATCCTTATTACATACTTGATAGTATTTTCAACACAAACGGAAACAACACCTTTATTTTTCCTCACACTGATTTAGCAAACACATTGAGTTTTTTACCAAGTCTTTTTTTATTTACTAAATCACTTTATTTATTTATTTATTACACTGCAATAGATAGCATATATAGTCCATGCCCTTATAGAACGTATGCTCTAGTGAAGTTGACAAACAAATGCACAAATTAATATAGACAGACAGATATTGGTAGATATTAACATATTGATACATATATTTTAATATTTTTAACGCAGAGTCCTATAATCTGTGTTTACCTGCAGAAGTTCTTATTTGTTTACGCACAACCTGATTTGTCAAATATCCCAGAGATTGATAAGGATTCGGATAAGTCTTAGAACTGTTAGAGTATCATACTATTTTTGTGTATCTTTATATTCAACAAATTTATATTCAACAAAACTTTAATGTCCCAAGATCTGTGAGGTGGTGGGGATATAAAGGTGAACAAAGCAAACACTGATCATCCCCTATTAGAAGTTCTATTGTGCCGGGCGGTGGTGGCGCACGCCTTTAATCCCAGCACTTGGGAGGCAGAGGCAGGCAGATTTCTGAGTTCGAGGCCAGCCTGGTCTACAGAGTGAGTTCCAGGACAGCCAAGGCTACACAGAGAAACCCTGCCTCGAAACAAACAAACAAACAAACGAAGTTCTTTCTATTGTAGTTGAGAAAGAGAGACAATAATTTTAGAAAGAAGTAAAATACTATGAAGAAAACAACAGCATATTGAAATAGCAACTTGGTGGTCTGAATTCCTTCAGCTGGGATGCTTACTTAACAAAAGCTTCTAGATAATTTGAATGGTGGGAAGGAGATGGTCATGTGAAAATAATTTCATAAAGAACAGAGTATAAAGGGCCTAAGTTGAAATGGGTTTGACATATTCAAGAGTTAAAAAGGATTGTATGGCTGAGTGTGGCACATGAATGAGAAAACAATAGGAAGTCAGTCTGCAGAGAAGGCACAGGGTCTGAATCATGTAGGATCCTGTGGATCATTGCAGAGGACTTACCAATAGAATGAAAGCCACCTGAGAACTTTTTAAAAAAGATTTATTTATTTATTTATTATATGTAAGTACACTGCAGCTGTCTTCAGACACTCCAGAAGAGGGAGTCAGATCTCTTTACAGATGGTTGTGAGCCACCATGTGGTTGCTGGGACTTGAACTCAGGACCTTCAGAAGAGCAGTCAGTGCTCTTAACCTCTGAGGCATCTCTCCAGCCCACCTGAGAACATTTTAAGAAGGAATGTAACATGGTCTGATTCATAATTGTTTGTTTTTTCAAATAGAGCTCTCTGTCTGTCCTAGAACTCACTCTGTAGATCAGGCTGACTTTGAGCTATGAGTTTTCCTCTTAGCACCACTTTCATTGTGTCCCATAAGTTTTGGTATGATGTGCCTTCATTTTCATTACATTCTAAAAAGTCTTTAATTTCTTTCTTTATCTCTTTTCCTTGACCAAGTTATCATTGAGTACAGCTTTGTTCAGCTTCCATATGTATGTGGAATTTCCACTGTTTTTTTTTTT
>NW_022196896.1:71258887-71261636 GCF_008632895.1 Mastomys coucha | reverse complement strand
TTTTTTGTTATTGTAAACGGGCCTTAGTCTGTGGTGATCTGATAGGATGCATGGGATTATTTCAATCTTCTTGTATCCGTTGAGGTCTGTTTTGTGACCAATTATATAGTTAGTTTTGGAGCAGTACAGTGAGGTGCTAAGAAGAAAGTATATTCTTTTGCTTTAGGATGAAATGTTCTATAGATAACTGTTAGATCCATTTAGTTCATAACTTCTGTTAGTTTCACCACGTCTCTGTTTAGTTTCTGTTTCCATGATCTGTTTATAGCTGAGAGTAGGGTGTTGAAGTCTTCCATTATTATTGTGTGAGGTGCAATGTGTGTTCTTTTATTTATGTGGGTGCCCTTGCATTTGGACCTTAGATGTTCAGAATTGAGAATTCATCTTGGTAGATTCTTCCTTTGACAAGTATGAAGTGTCTTTCCTTATCTTTTTTGATAACTTTTGGTTGAAAGTCAATTTAATTCAATATTAGAATAGCTACTCCAGCTTGTTTCTTGTGACCATTTGCTTGGAAATTGTTTTCTAGCATTTTACTCTGAGTTAATGTTATCTTTGTCACTGAGGTGTGTTTCCTGTATGCAGCAAAATGCTGGGTCCTGTTTAAATATACAGTTGGTTCATCTATATCTTTTTATTGGGGAATTGAGTCCATTGATGTTAAGAGATATTAAGGAAAATTGATTGTTGCTTCCTGTTATTTTTGTTGTTAGAGGTAGAATTATGTTTATGTGGCTATTTTCTTTTGGGTTTGTTGAAAGAAGATAACTTTCTTGTTTTTTTTTTTTTCCCTAGGGTGTAGTTTCCCTCCTTGTGTTGGCATTTTCTGTCTATTATCCTTTGTAGGGCTGGATTTGGAAAGATATTGTGTAAATTTGGTTTTGTCATGGAATACCTTGTTCTCTCCATCTATGGTAATTGAGAGGTTTGCTGGGTATAGTAGCCTGGGTGGCCATTTGTGTTCTTGTAGGGTCTGTATGACATCTGCCCAGGATTTCTGGCTTTTATAGTCTCTGATGAGAAGTCTAGTGTAATTCTGATAAGTCTGCCTTTATATGTTACTTGACCTTTTTTCCTTGCTGCTTATAATATTCTTTCTTTATTTTTGTGCATTTGGTGTTTTGATTATTACAAGATGGGAGAAATTTCTTTTCTGGTCCAGTCTATTTGGAGTTCTGTAGACTTCTTGTATGTTTATGGGCATCTCTTTCTTTAGCTTAGGGAAGTTTTCTTCTGTAATTTTATTGAAGATATTTACTGGTCCTTTGAGCTGGGAATCTTCACTCTCTTCTATACCTGTTATCCTTAGGTTTGGTCTTCTCATTGTGTCCTGGATTTCCTGGATGTTTGGGGTTAGGAGCTTTTTGCATTTTGCATTTTTTGACTGTTGTGTCCATGTTTTCTATGGTATCTTCTGCCCCTGAGATTCTCTTTTCTATCTCTTGTATTCTGTTGGTGATGCTTGCATTTATGACTCCTGACCTCTTTCCTAGATTTTCTATCTCCAGGTTGTCTCCCTTTGTGATTTCTTTATTGTTTCTATTTCCATTTTTAGATCCTGGATGGTTTTGTTCATTTCCTTTGCCTGTTTGGTTGTGTTTTCCTGTAGTTCTTTAAAGGATTTTTGTCTTTCCTCTTTAAGGCTTCTATGTGTTTACCTGTGTTCTCCTGTATTTTTTCAAGGGAGTTATTTATGTCCTTCTCAAAGTCCTCTGTCATAATCATGAGAAGAGATTTTAAATCTGAATCTTGCTTTTCTGGTATGATGGTGTATCCAGGACTTGCTAAGGTGGAAGAACTGGGTTCTACTGATGCCAAGTAACCTTGGTTTCTGTTGCTTTCATATTCTTATGTTTGCCTCTCAATATCTGGTTATCTCTAGTGCTACCTGCCCTCACTGTCTTTGACTGGATCCTGTCCTTTCTATGATCATCATTGTGTCAGAACTCCTCAGAGTCCAGCTATCTCTGTGATTCTGTGATTCTGGGATCTTGTGATCCTGAGATCCTGGGCGTGTCAGAGCTCCTGAGAGTCAAGTTGCCTCTGGGATCCTGAAATCCTGGTGTGAACAAGCTCCTGATCCTATGGTCTTGGGCATGTTAGAGCACCTGGGAGTTGAGTTTCCTCTGGGTGTTGTGAGATTGGTTGGAGAGTTATTGCCCAAAGTCAGGCACTAACTGCTGCTCAGGGCACCAGCTCAGACCTCATGCTACTGGTTGGGCAGTGATTCCTGCATTCCTAGATCCCACTGGTCTCAGTTACTTTTGGTGTTGGGGAAGGTGTTGTGACTTCACCAAGTCTTTTTTTTTTTTTTTTTTTTTAAAAAAAAGACTTATTTATTTTATGTATATGAGTACATACTGTAGTTGTACAGATAGTTGTGAGCCTTCATCTGGTTGTTGGGAATTGATTTTAGGACCTCTGCTCACTTCGGTCAACCCTGCTTGCTCCAGTCACCTTGCTTGCTCTGGCCCAAAGATTTATTTATTATTTTAAATAAGTACATTGTAGCTGTCTTCAGACACACCTGAAGAGGGAGTCAGATCTCATCGATGGTTGAGAGCCACCATGTGGTTGCTGGGATTTGAACTCAGGACCTTCAGAAGAGCAGTCGATGCTTTTACCCACTCAGCTATCTCACCAGCTCTCCCCCCCCTTTTTTTATTAGATATTTTCCTTACTTACATGTAAATTTCTCCATTCCTAGTTTCCCCTCCAAAAAACAAAGAAAGAAACAAAAACAACAAAA
>NW_022196896.1:71252720-71257857 GCF_008632895.1 Mastomys coucha | reverse complement strand
TCTTCTGGGTATATCCCCAGGAGTGGTATAGCTGGGTCCTCCAGTAGAACTATGTCCAATTTCCAGATGAACTGCCAAACTGATTTCCAGAGTGGTTGTACCAGTTTGCTGCAGCTTCTTAATGCTTCTTTAGACTTTAATTCACTCCTATCAAGAAAAAGCCATTTGAAGTAGGATTTTTAACCCTTCATGTTGGTATTTAGGAATACAAACTGGCTTTAAAAAAACAATAAGTCTCAAGGGAGTTGAGGAGAAAAGGACCCCAGAGCAAGCCTAAAGGAAAGGAAAGACATGTGTTGACTTTGCATGAACTAGCTGTTGGTTGTATGGTGAAGTAAACATACCCTAACATACTGATGTCATGGAATCAGGTAAAAGCCTTTGGAGACCAATGACATCTCTCAAAGCATCTGCAAATCTATTATAAGTCAACACCCATGTGATGGTTTATATATGCTCAGCTCAGGGAGGGGAAGTATTAGAAGATGTGGCCTTGTTGGAGTAGGTGTGTCACTGTGGGCTTAAGATCCTCACCCTAGCTGCCTTGAAGCCAGTATTCTGCTAGCAGCCTTCAGATGAAGATGTAGACCTCTCAGTTACAATTGCACCATACATGCCTGGATGCTCCCATGTTCCTGCCTTGATGATAATAGACTGAACCTCTGAACCTGTTACCCAGCCCCAATTAAATGTTGTCTTTATACGAGTTGCCTTCGTCATGATGTCTGTTCACAGCAGTAAAACCCTAGCTAACATAAACTCCCAAGTACAGCAAAGTTATATTCATGAAGACATTCATAGCCATACTATCTTCATACTAAAAAAAAAAAAAAATCAGAATCAAGATGCCCCGCAAAAACAGTGTGGGTATTATACACCCACTCAGCAGAACATAGTGCCATCATTTCAGATAAAGCTTTTAAAACTACAGCTCATGACAGGAAGATTGATGCTATTTTGTTGGAAGCCTGAAGCTTTGAACTTGTGTACTCATTAGTTTTGTTCTCACACCAACCCTGTCTCTAGCCTCATTCTTTTCTCAGCCTAATCCTGGATATCAGATGGCTATCTCTACCTGTATTTACTTCACCTTTTCCAATAAATCTTCCACACTTCTGCAAAATTAATTCCTTTCATGTTTATTGGACAAATATTTATTGAGTGCTATTCATTATCCAGAATAGTTCCCAAAGCCTGGGCTGCTTCACTGGACAAAGGAAGATCCCTAAGTCTCCAGGGAACTTGTGCTTCCTAAGGATGACCCTCTGAAGCTGACTCAGCCACCTGTGGTATATGGAAGCATTGCTTGCAGTTGGGAGATGTCGGGAGCTAAATAGGTTAGTCCAGTAGGCACAAGTCCATGGGCATAAGCATGGAGTTGGCTAGGTGCTTATTTGAGGGGAAAGCATCCAGGCTCAAAGACAGATGCAGCTCCAAGTGGGATTGCCCTCTTTTGTTGAAGGGCTGTGGAAACTCGTGTGGCTGGAGAGTAATGAGGGGACAGATCAGATCATGCAGCAGCAGCATAGTTCTAATGTGGGAGAATGGAGCAGTAGGGTGGGTCAGAGGAGGGTGATTCTGACATGGCATTTGGAAGAGTTCCTGTCCTGGGATGAGTGGAACACAGAAAGGAAGGGTACAGGCCACATTTGGGATTCAAGGTAAGAAGAAGTGAGTGGATTCATAGTCTCTTTTGACATGGAGCTACAGACTTTTATATGAGGTATGTGAGGAAACAGGAAAAAATCCAGTGTGACCCTCAAGCTCTTTAGTTTAAGCAACTGGAAGGATGTAATTGTCACCAGATGAAAGGACATGTGATATTCGACACACCTGCCAGGTGTCTCAGTGGCCATGGTGAAGCCGGGAGCATAGAGACTCTAGCAAGAAGGTCTGTCTGTAATGCTATTATGTCTTGTTTGGAGTTTGGTCTGATATAAGGTCCTGTAGATCACAAGCTGGTCTCTGATTAGTGATCCTTCTGCCTCAGCTTCCTGAGTGCAGGTTTTATAGACCTGTACCACCATGCCTGGCCCATGGTGGACCTTTGACATTTGAAGGGCTATCTTGCTATTGACTAGTTGGTGTTGTGTCATATCCTTCACTGCCACTGAATTTTCAAATCTCAAAGGTTCTCCTCAAAGGTATCCTCTTTCAAAGTATGTCCTCGATGGATGCTGTGTCTATGACATTCAGTGGGCCAGGAGAGTGGGTCTATCTCTCTCTCTTACCCATGAGACCTACCTTCTACCATGGCTCCCATTTAACCTCCCTGTAATTCATCTAGAATGAAATAAACTGTTTTCTATTTCTATGATAAGATACCAAATACCAGGTAATTGATAAAAAAGAGAGATTTATTTTGAGTCTTGCTTCAGAAGCTGGGATGTTCACAAACATGGCAGCAGCATATACTCAGTTTCTGGTAAAGATATCATGATGTGTAGATTTCTGAAAGAAAGCAGAAGGTAAGTAAGTGTGTGTGTGTGTGTGTGTGTGTGTGTGTGTGAGAGAGAGAGAGAGAGAGAGAGAGAGAGAGAGAGAAAGAGAGAGAGAGAGAACCTTGTTTTATAACAATCCCATCTTACAGGAATAAATCCAGTCTCTGAGAATGAGAGTTCATGTATAAAAAGCAGGCATTGGTATCCACCCAAGAAGACTGGTACCCATGACCCAAACACCTCCCACCAGTTCCCACCTCTCCTCCACACTGATGTATGTGGAGTTAAGGTTCCAGCCCATCAGATTTGGGCATGCGGTCAGACTATAGGCAGTCCCATCTCCTGTTTCCCTAAATAAAGTGATGTCTTATACTTGGATAACTGGTGCTCACATTGCTCAGGACCTTCTAAATGCTATGTCTACTTTTCTTATTACATAACTGTCAATGGAAGTTCTGATGACCCATATCTCCCAGTAAAGGTAGATAGTACCTTTTTAAAAATGTTCACATCTGTACTTATAAAACCAGAGAATTGAAAAACATATATTCTTCTCCATTCTTTGTCTCTCTTCCTTTTGACATTTGGAGTGTGTGTGTGTGTGTGTGTGTGTGTGTCCGTGTGTGTGATGTACGGTAGAGGACAGATTACATTCTCTGTTATCTGATATCTCAAATATCAATAAATTGTTATTGATAAAAGTAAAATGTTATTGATATAAACACCTGCATGGAAATGGATTGTAAAACACCGTTTATCAAATATGCTTTGGCCCTGGTTCTTCCAATATTTATGTGACAACAGTTAAAAGTTACTGACAATTATTCTGTACACAGAGTGTATTTACACAACAGTCTTAGGATGTGGGGACAATGAGAGTCACCCCCCCCCTTCTACTGCCAGAAGCAAAAGACACAGAAGGGGAAGATATCATACTGGAGACAAGTCAGTCAGGAACGAGGAGATGTCTGAGCCTCAGCTTCCTGAGCCTGCCTTTCCAGAGGGCTATCTGCTCAGAGCACTTTCTCCTTGGGGCTGAGAGCTCCTATCAACAGGCACCCCAATCTAACTGAACAAGTAGCTACTGCTGATTCACCCCTGTGGAGAAAGTCCAGGCAAAGGTCTTAGCTCACTGTGACTTAAGCACATCTAGCATTATCCTTCTGGTGTGATGATCACACTCATAGTGACATTAGTAAATGTGTGGCATGGAAGACACTCAGCATTCCTGGAAGTGATGGGAATAGCAAGACCATCAGAATGGACTGTGTATGTTTGCTAGATGAGCACTTCTCTACTCTGCTGACCCTTTTGCCTCTAGAGTGACCCAAGGAGATACTAGCTTTAACTCCATTGCTAGGCTCTCTGCCAACCACCTCCTTTAGTCATATCTTGACATGCTGACACCAGTAGCTTGGGAAATTCAACAGCACCTTAAGTCACTCTGCTGAAGAGTGGACATGTCAAAGCCAGCACTTTCTTTTTGGAAGATGTTAGCTTGCAGTGAGCTTCCTTGAGGACTTCAGTGAGACCTGCAAGGCTGGAAATGTCAAGGCCCCAGATTGTTATTTTGTTTTTTAACTACTATTGACATCTGACCCACTGAAAATTGCCACTGAATCGTGTTCAAATAGTTGAAGTCCTCTGTCTATTTGTTTCTTGTGCTCAAGAGACTGTTGACGAATAACATGGATCTGATGGCTGCACCAGGAGTCACTGATCATTGTTTCCTTTGCTCAGGGATCTATCTGCTGAGGCTCCATGCATGGAGCTTTGTCTAGAGACTCCAACCTGGGTCAGCACAGACTGTGGGCTTCCTTAGAGATGGAAGGGAGCCCCCATTCAACAAATCCCATAGTTCTCACATCATCTGCTGCGGGAAGTGACAACCCCACTAGGAAGCGGTAGGAGGTTATTTGTCTAGATTAAAATTGAGATCAGAGTTAACTGTGCTGCCTTTGGGAAACTCACAATGCGGGTTTTTTTTTGTTTTTTGGGTTTTTTTGTTTTTGGTTTTTTTTTTTTTTTGTTTTTTTGTTTTTGTTTTTCGAGACAGGGTTTCTCTGTATAGCCCTGGCTGTCCTGGAACTCACTCTGTAGACAAGATTTGCCTCGAACTCAGAAATCTGCCTGCCTCTGCCTCCCAAGTGCTGGGATTAAAGGTGTGCACCACCACTGCCTGGCTCACAGTGCAGTTTTGAAGTAGCCAAAACTCTCAGAAATGAGGACATTGCCTGGTTCACATTGGCTTATGGTGCTGGTGTTTAGCCTTTTTAGCATTTCTGCTACAGCAGGAGTCCTCGAGGGATTCATGTTATAGCGTGAGGGTTCAGGTCTTGAGGTTGCCCAACTGTCCCCATTCTGTAACCTGAAAACAGTACAACAATAGGTGTTCTCCTGCTCACAGCAACAGAGACTTGTCCATCCAGAGTCTCTCACTTTAAGTGGACATGGGACTTTCAGGGGAAAGTTATTAGGGACAGATGCTCAGTCCACACCTCAGGGCCTGTGAGTCAAAGCCCTGAAGTGGTTCACAAGAATTTGAATGTCTTTCAGTTGTAAGCAATGCTGGAACTGCTGGTTCATGGCTACTGCAGTAGAAGATTGAATTCTTCTCCAGCAGTGGTGGCATATGCCTTTAATCCCAACACTCAGGCAGAGCCAGGCAAATCTCTGAGTTTGGCCTATAGAGCAAG
>NW_022196896.1:71244393-71252710 GCF_008632895.1 Mastomys coucha | reverse complement strand
AAAGATTTTAAAAAAGGAAGATTGAATTCTTCTTGCTTTTTTATAAGCCTAGAAGTAGATTAGGGTAGAAAGGAGATTGATTCCAGAATACACTCCTGGGCTAGATTTCAACCCTGACAGTTAGCAGTTGTGTGGACCGGGAGGGATTTGGTACTTGCTAAAACCTTCAGTTCACTTCCCTGTAAGATAGACACAGCAACAACAAAATACCTTTTCAGCAACATTTTTTTTTCTGGACTAACTGCAAAAGCAGTGTAGATTGTCCAGAGATGAGTCAGTGGATCTCTACTGCCCCAAACCTTGGTCTCAGCAAGAACATGGGCCTTGATTATATAATCATGTTGTACTCTTCTAAAGAGCCAGTGTTCTGAGAATAATCCATATCTCAGAAAGTAAGAAGCTGCTTTGGGAAGATTTGGATTCTGATTTTTGACATGAACTACTGTTTGACAAGACCACAGTGCGGAAGTCTGTAATTCTATGTTGATAGTGCCTTTAAAAAGAGAATATCCATCCAAACCACAATGGCATTTGGCCTAGGATCAGGGCACTGAGCACACAGATGCCTTGGAATTAAATATATCACCAATGAATGCTGTCTAGAAGTTCAGCATCTGGGGGTAACAGACATTGATGCCTCTGTAATTTGTTTTCAACAGAATCCGGTCTCAGTTCGTATTGCACAGCCTTGTAGAAGAATCAGGGGCAAAAGTGCCTTGAATCCTTCTCCAGATAGTCCTTTTCTATGGTAACTTTTAAAGAAGTAGGGAATCAGGCAAGGAATGAGTCAAATAGTGACTAAGAACAGAGGCCCAGGCATGTGCCTGCATCCCTTCTTCACAGGCCTGGGAGCAATGTCATTTTCATGTCTCATTGGCTAAACAACATTATCCCAAGGAGCTTTGTAGATGTTATTAAAATTCTTACCTATCCCTTTTCAAGCCTCTTCTGAAACTCTAATCTGTCTTCTTCTTTTTTAAAAAAAAAAAGATTTATTTTATTTATTTTATGTGTATGAGTACACTGTAGCTGTACAGATGGCCGTGAGCCATCATGTGCGTGGCTGCTCTCCGGCACTGCTCGTTCTGGTGTAATTCACTGTAGTTGTCTTCAGACACACCAGAAGAGGGTGTCCGATCCAATTATGGGTGGTTGTGAGCCACCATGTGGTTGCTGGGATCCGAACTCAGGACCTTCGGAAGAGCAGTCAGTGCTCTTACCGGCTGAGCCATCTCACCAGCCCTAAGCTGTCTTCTTAATAGCCAGAGAACGGAAATATCTCAAGTGCGTCGGATAGTTTATGTCAACTTGACACGAGCTAAAGTCATCGGAGAGGAGGGAACCTAGACTGAGAAAATTCCTCCATGAGACTTGTCTGTAGGCAAGCCTGTAGGGCATTTTCTTAATTAGCGATCGATAGAGGAGGGTCTAGACCACAGTGGGTAGTGTCATTTCTGGTGGTCCTGGGTTCTCGAAGAAAACAGACTGATCAAGCCATGGGGAACAAGCCAGTAAGCAGCACCCCTCCACAGTCTCTGCATCAACTCCTGCCTCCAGGTTCCTGCCCTGCTTGAGTTCCTGTTCGGACTTCCTCTGAGAATGAACTACGATGTGGAAACATGGGCCAAATAAACCCTTTTCTCCCCAGCTTACTTTTGGTTATGATGTTTCATTATAGCAGTAGAAACCCTAACTTAAGACACCAAATGCTCAGGGATAGACACAGATGAAAAAGGAATAAAACAAACAAACAAACAAACAAACAAATAAAACCATGGCACATCCGCACAATGAAAGACGCAGCCTGAGAAGGGAGAGAAGTCTTAGACGGAAGGTCTAGTATTTTAAGTGAAACTCTCTTCTACATGGATTCGTTATTACTTTAGTGAAATAACCTAGTCACAAGATGACATAGGCTGTGGGATTTCACTTACAAGGTGTACCTAGACAACAGTCAAGTCCACAGAAACAGGAAGCAGAATGGCTGTTGGAGCTGGGAGAGAGGGCGGTTAGTGTTTAGAGAGTTAGTGGTTAGTTACAGGCAGGTTTTGTTAGTGTTTGATGGACCTGAAGTTTCAGTCTGGAGAGATGAGAGGCTCTGGGGGATGGATGGTGGAAGAGGCCTCTCAGCGCTGTAGCTCTTCCTAATGTCACTGAACTGCATACTTGGGATGACTAAGATGACTAATACATTTAAGATATATTTTACTGAGAGGAAAAAGGGAAGACAAAACCCAAATGGATTCAGTCCATGGGGGTTTGCTAGCTAAAGTCAAGACTAAAGAGTGGCTACATTTTACCTCTTTCCAAATTACTGAATGGCATGAGAATTAGCCCCTCCCTGTGTCTGGCATCTGCCCATCTGCCCCATTAACTACATATTGCAAGCAGATAACAGAAGGGAATGGCTTGGAGGAGGGGGGATATTGTTGGAATGATTGCAAGAGGCACGAAGGAAGGACAACGTGGGCACATCAAATAAGAGCCCCAGTAGTTTTTCCAGTGTTTCTGAAACAGAAGGGAGCCGGTGAAGGGTGGAGGGAATTTCACTATTTGATTCCCCCTATGCTGTTTAGGCAACCCTTTTGTACACTCAGAAGCTGTTTCTGTCCCATACTGTGGAATCTGTGGGGGTCTGGCTGGACTGTAAAATGACTTTTACTGACAAAATTCTGTTTGTGAAAACAGTGTCAGAAGGGTATTCTCCCAGCTTTCCCGCTCAAGCTGAGTGAGCTCTTTGGCACAGTTTGTGAGATCTTCAGAATCCCCCTAGTGTCCCACCTTGCTTTCTCACTGGCACATGGATGGCTGGATTCATTTCCCTTCCTGCATGGGCTTCTTCTGAGTTACACAAACCCATGTTCCTTTGAGAGGCTAGGGAGATGCTGAGCTCCATAGTTGGGAAGAAACCATTTTAGCTCTTCCAGGCTGATGATATAGAACAGGGATCATCTGTGAGCACTGATGGACACCTGGGCTGGATGCAGATTTTTCTCAGTCCTTACCTCCTTGTTGTTTCCCTTATTTGACAGTGGGAAAAATTAAACCTCAGGGAATTTTTCTTTAAGTAGAATTTCACAACGTCTAAAAGGAAGAAGTAGAGTCTGCAACAGTTACTGTAGGGGAGCCTCAGAGTTGGCATAGAACACACCCAGACACCAAATTCTCAGCACAAAGGAGATTTATTACCCTGGAGGGGCAAATAAGGTGTTGGGAGAGTGTGCTGCCTTTGGATCTGATAAAGATGAACAGCAGCAGATGTTTCTGCAGGAGTGGCTTTTAAGAGGAAAAAGCGAAAGTCTGTGTTAGGATGAATTGGTAAGTCCTGATTAGACAGGCTAATCAATGTAGCCTGAATTTTGATAGTTTAACCTTGGTATTTAGTATCAGGGATGAGTCAGTGGCCAAATGAGTTAATAGAGAGGGAAGAGGAAAGCGTTTGCAATGCTTGTGCCAGTTAGAGAGCCCTTCAGGTACTTAGGGTCAAATCTTTGCATTTCTAATTGCTGGTATTAGGGAAACCTCTGGGTTTTGATTGTTCATTGTTGTTTGCTACTCTTGTCTCTTTTGAATATCTTTGAGTACTGAATGGTTGGCAAGGATGGATTCATCGTGGCACAGGTGCTCCATGGTTTAGTAACAAGGTGACTGGGAAAAGTGAAAAGAATTTTATTGTATGATATAGTGCATCCCAGAAAAAATATGCAGATGTGAAAGAACAAATGGACTCCAAAGTGCCCTACCTCAGTGCCCAATATGAGTGTGGAACAAAAATGGAAGGAGTAACAGACTTTCCCTTTAGATACATAATGTTTTACTTTGAAGAGCACAGAATGACATTGTATTCATTAACTTTGTGTTGCCATAAGGAAACATCTGAGTCAGGTTACTGAAAAAAGCAAGGTTGTTTTGGATTGAAGTTTGGTCTCAGAACTAAGGGAGAACAACAAATAGATAGGAAAAAAAACTTTTTGTTTGAGGTGAGAAGTTGCTGTGTGGTTCACACTACCCTCCAGTTGGTGGCAATCCCATTGCCTAGGTCTCCCTAGTGTTGAGATTATAGGCATATGTTACCATATCTGGCTCAAATGACCTTTGAAAGGAAAGGTTGTTGGAAAGGAGAGGAAAGGAAAGGAAAGGAAAGGAAAGGAAATGGAAGGGAAGGTCAGTGAACCTCACTTTAACTAGCTATATGATCAAGTGCTATAGAATACATGGAAGATAAATCAAGAGCAGGATAAGACACACAAGTATGAGGTTCAGTGTTCTGTCTTCAGGGGAGTCTATATAATAAGCTTATGAAGAGAAGAGAGAGTTCATATTTTCCCCAGGTGGAAGTAGGGACAGAGAAAATGTGCAAAGCTGACATTTTTGTGAGACAGTCTGTAAGTAAGGCTGATAAAAAACCTGGAGTATGGATGAAAGCTAGCTCAATTCCCAACTTCAGAACTGCTGATGTGAACGGCCTACTGAAAGATTCTCTTCTGTCTTCCTCTCTTTTTCATACATATATGTGCACATGCATGCAACATGTATATAATATACCTTCATTTTGATTTTATACTTCTTTGCTAGCCCAGACCCCTGTGTTCTCTGTTTCTGAAGAATCATTTACAATTAATATATAAGATGTAATAATGGAAGGAACAGGTCTGCAATGCCCTATAATAGAAGTTGAATCAGAAATCATCCTACAAAGTAGGTACCTGTCCCTTATAGTTCCACAAATCAAATAATCAAATCTATGTAGAGTCAAGATATTATAATCTTATGCATGTTTTTTTCTCCAAAAGTCAAAATTGCTATCCTCCAGTCATTATGAAAGTACACATAATGTACTAAAAACTGACAGAGACAATACAAGGCAGGATGTGTGTATACATATATGTGTGTGTGTGTATATATATATATTATATACATACATACATATGTATGTATATATACATATATATAAAACATGTTCATTAACATAGGTATTGTTTACTATATTCACAGATTAAGAAAAAGTAATTATTTTAATATGTAAATTCAAAAGCATAGATTATAATTCAATGTCTGGTATATTACTTCTAATATATATATATATGTATGAATAGATATATTAAAAAAGTGATAGAGCATAGTTGCCAAAAGCTTATACAAAGCTGAGTATGATGGTCCAAGCCTACGAGCATAGTTCTTAAGAAGTAGAGGCAGGAGGAAAAGCACAAGGTTAAGGCCATCCTAGTCTTCAAGGTTACACAGCAAGACTGTTCTGAAAAACATAAAGGGGGCCAAAGAGAAGACTTGGCAGTTAAGAGCACTTATTTATTGCTCTTCCAGAGGACCTCGTTCTGTTCCCAGCAACCACATGGTGGTTCATAGCCATCTATAACTCTGGTTCCAAGGAGTCTGATGCTTTCTACTGGTCTCTAAGTGCTTGTGTACCTGGGTGGTGCACATACATTCACACAACATTAACATAAAAATAATTAAAAGTAAGAAAAATGCTTTAGAGCTGGTAAAATGGCTTAGCAGTTAGGAATGTGTTGCCACACAGGCAACCTGACTTTGGTGCCTTTAGCTCACAGTGGAGAGAGAGAACCGATTCCCACACATTGTCCTGTGTCTTTCACATGTGCATGGTCACACATGGCCACACACACATACTCTCTTTCACTCTCTCTCTATCTACCTATCACACACACATACACACACACACACAAACACACACACTGTGTATATATATGTATATATACATCTATATATGTATAATCTGTGTATATAATATATATGCATAAAATTATAAGATTTTAAATTTAAAATCTTATAAGAAACATTACACTTATGGTATAATAGTGATATAAATGCCATGTTAAAGGCATGAAAAAGGATCCGTTTTCCCAGAGTCCACCATACTGAAAGCCCCAGACAATGCAGCATAAAGAAAAGGAAATGTCAATTTGTGAGGAAAAAAAAGTCACCATATACAAGGTGTGGGAATCCATGTAGGAAAAGTCTACATCAAAATTGTCTAAAAAAAGATACACATGTTAAAAACATTTTATTGCTATGTAACCAGCAAGTAGAAAATAGTATTTAATAAGAACTCAGTCTTGACTAGCAAAATATTAACAGAGCTTTGGTCAAAAATAGGTTATAGCATCACAGGAAAGAAGAAAACAATATCTTATCGAAAGATTTTACAGAAACCCACTGAGCTGTGTCTTTCTTCTCTGAGTTCACCTGCAGTGTGTGGACACTCATCTTTGGAGAGAGACACAGGGCAGAAACTACTGGGCGAAACTATAATTGAATAACTGCTATTAAGTATGTCTCTGAGAAATAGTCCTGGTCAGAGGGGTGTGTGGAGGAAGGCATTTCACGGCTGGCTTCTGGGAGCAAGCTTGGCCTCACAAATGCGGGAGTTAGGACTGGGAAGAGAAAAGGGAGAGGGGAAGGGCAGACTGCATCAAAAAAGGCCCTGAGGTGGAGAGGGCCTTGCCACACCCGAGAGGGTTTTGAACTCCTTGTTTTGTAAAGTTAATAAAGGACGTCATTCCTCCTGCTGGTAAGTGCTATTTTAGCATCATTTTAAGAGAAGGATGTGTTCCTAATAATTCACTGAACCAATTTCCTCTTGCACGTTATGTCAAGGTGGACATATCTGAGTATACTTTGATTTGTTTCCTCAGAATACAGTCTTAAAATGGAAGTATTATGACAGGGGACTCCAACTGAGTATTTTTGACTCCTATCATCTTTCCTCACATCTTCTACAGGATTGCCTAAGCTCCAAGGGGAGGGACTTGATGGATGGAGACCGACAATTTAGACTCCTCGTCTGCATGTTTAGCTGTGGGTCTCTGCACCTGTTCCCATCTGCTGCTGGTGACTGGACAAGGCTCCTATCTATAAGTACAGCAGATTATCATTTGGAATCATTTCTTTGATTTTTTTCCCCCCAGTCATGTTTGGTTCTATTCTAGGTCTCTGTGCTAAACAGTCTCCAGCCAGACCATCCTGGTCATCCACCTAATACAGGATGTAGGTTCCCTCTCAAGGGAAACCAAACCTTGGTTAGCCACTCCCACAAGAAGTCAGAGGTCATAGAAGGCATCAGGAGAACGTGGCCCACTGAATCAACTAAGCAGGGCTTACATGGGCTCACAGAGACAGAAGCAGCAAGCACGGGGTCAGCATGGGTCTGCAGCAAGTCCTCTGTGGATGTTATGGCTCTTAGCTTGGTGTTTTGTGGGACTCCCAGTAGTAGAAGCCACCTTACTGCTGACTCTTTTGCCTGCTTGCAGGACTCTGACTTTTATTGGGTTGCCTCGCCCAGCGTCAACATGAGGATTGGTTGTCCTTTCCTGGAGGCCAGCTCTTTTCTGAAGAGGAAGAGGAGGAGTGAGTGCATTTGGAGGAGAGGGAAGGAGCTGGGAGGAGTGGAGGGGACATTGTGGTTGAGATGAAGGGAAGAGTCTATTTTCAATAAGAAAATAAAATTTGCAAAAACAAAACTTTAAAAGTGAATATGTTTGATATTTATTGTTAAAATCAGATCTAGAATTTCTATACAGTTTACATTTCCATCAAAGTATCATCCCACAGTCACTATTATTGTCTTTAAATGTTTTTAAAGTTTTGTGGACAGGAGAGATGGCTCAGTGCTTAAGAGTGCTGACTGCTCTTCCAAAGGTCCTGAGTTCAAAGCCCAGCAACCACATGGTGGTTCACAACCACCTGTAATGAGATCTGACGCCCTCTTCTGGTGTGTCTGAAGACAGCTGCAGTGTACTTACATATACTAATAAATAAATCTTTAAAACAAAACAAAACAAAACAAAGCATTATGCCGGGTGGTGGTGGCGCACGCCTATAATCCTAGTACTTGGGAGGCAGAGGCAGGCAGATTTCTGAGTTCGAGGCCAGCCTGGTCTACAGAGTGAGTTCCAGGACAGCCAAGGCTACACAGAGAAACCCTGTCACGAAACTGCACCCCCCCCCAAAAAAAAGTTTTGCTGATTTGATAAGGAATAAGTTCTGTGTAATACATTTCTCTGCTATTCCATTGTGCCAGTGAAGTAGCTCGTGCATGTTCACGTATCTCTACATGTGGCAGTTACCCATGTTTCTTCTCCACTCACCCAAACATGCTCTTCACTGCACATGTTCTGATAAGGTTTTTTTTTTTTTTTTTTTGAGTTGCAAGTATGAGCATGTGAAAGATGTCTGTCTTTTCACTGATGATCTTTGCATTTTTTTAAAAAAACTTTTATTGCATTATCGGAAAAGTTACATGATTTCAATTTATCTGAATTTGTTAACATTTAAAAAC
>NW_022196896.1:71214997-71241770 GCF_008632895.1 Mastomys coucha | reverse complement strand
AATTGGGTTCTGATGATGGCAAGTGACCTTGGTTTGTGTTGTTTATTTTCTTATGCTTGCCCCCGGCCTTCTGGTTAACTCTAGTGCTACCTGCCCTTGCTAAATCTGACTGGAGTCTATCCTTCCTGTGTTCCTGGTTGTGTCAGAACTCCTCAGAGTCAAGCTGACTCTGTGATCCTGTGATTCTGGGATCCTGGGATCCTGGGCTTGTTAGATCACCTGGGAGTGTGGCTTTCTCTGTGTGTTGTGGTACTGGCTGCAGAGCTTGTGTCCAAGGTCTGCTTAGAACACTAACCCAGACAGACCGGAAGGAACCCGAGTCACTGGGCTGGCGGAGTTTTTGTGTGCCTGGTCAAGCTGGTCCCAGTTACTCCCAGTCTGCATTTTTCTTTCCAGTGTTTTTTTCCTACATATAGAAGTACATCAAATCTTTCCACACACAGTATATGTCCATGTGTATGTATATGTACACGCACACACACAAGTATATATGTCATGCAAAATTCTGTGAACAGATCAAAGAGTAAGGTGCACTCATTTAAGATATATGTGGCTATTTCTATCTGTAGTTAATAGGAGTTATATATGAATATGCATGAATATATGTGTATATTTATGTGAATACTAATATATGAATTATATGTAAAAATCACATATTTACATATGAATTATGTGTAATGCATATAGCAAAGTAGAATGAACTATATGTTTGAAAATGTCAAAATAAAATCCATTATTTTGTATGCTAGTTAAAATATTAACCACAAAACATAATGATAGGGATTATTAACTATATTATTTTTATATCAAATTTTCAGCTTGTAATAGTGTAGTATGATAACTCCTGCTATCACCTTTACATAGATGGTGAAGCCAAGACTAACATGGGCACTCTCATGGCTCCCAGCTAAGGCAGGGATCAGTCAGGTCAGACTACTGGCCGTGGCCATGGCAAAGAGTTTATACTGCATGAGAAAAAAAAAAAAACCCAACCCGTTAAACCTCCATTTGCAAGATCCTATACTCTTCTTCAGCCAGCAAACAGCCTTGCAGAGATCAAATACAACAGTTTGTGGTGAAGTAACATCAAAGAAATTGTGTTTCAAGTCAGGGAAAGAAAACAGGTTGAAGGTTGCCACAGCCTCTGCTGCAGCCAGGGCAGTGTTGCTGAGAACAGGCAGCCAACAAGCTCTGTTTGTAGGGGATGCTCCCTGTGTGTTAGATCCCAAAAAACACATTCCCATCTCTTCGAGGGCTGTGTGCATGCGTGTGCGTGTGAGTGTGTGTGTGTGTGTGTGTGTGTGTGTGTGTTAGTATTTATTAGTCCTCTTTAACTGAGAAATGATGTAACATCTGGAAATCTGTAGTACTGTGAGTTTGTCTTTCACTGTCAATAACTTTAACCTTCATTTCAGAAGCAATTGACAGTTTCAGATGTTGCCAACAAACCTGACTGTTTCAAACACAACACCTTCCAATCTATGCTACAACCATATACCATAAAGCTTTCTGTGTTGATGAAAACTTGCACCTTAAAGAACGGAAATAGCTCTTCAGTTCCATCACCCAATCAAGTACAATGGCTACATAGCAAAGAAACGAAGTCAGCCATTGCTAGTAAGGATCATTGCTCCGGTTCTCAGCCCCACAGGACAGGCATGGTGGCCAGAGAGGATCAATGGGTAACACATCTCATAAAACCAAAGGGCAGGGGGCTGGAGAGATGGCCCAGTGGTTAAGAGCACTGACTGCTCTTCCAAAGGTCCTGAGTTCAATTCCCAGGAACCACATGGTGGCTCACAACCATCTGTAATGAGATCTGACGCCCTCTTCTGGTGAATCTGAAGACAGCTACAGTGTACCTACATATAATAATAAATAAATCTTTATAAAGGACATATGTTTTGTATATTGACAATGCTGATACGGCGATACACACTACAGCCAATGTCACCTTCCATGGGACAGCAGGGCACAGTTTACCTGAGGTTTTCCTTCTGTTCTCTTCCTTCTCAATGATGCAGAAAAGAATAGCATGTCTTCCAACTGCTGACACCTAGTGCAATGAAGGGTGAATCCATGTGACACATGAGCAGGGCGCAGAGACTATCATGGGCGAGGAGACAGCAGCTTTCATTTCCGTAGCTATCAGTTCACTTTAGTTAAAGGATGAGAGCCGAGCATATAGGCTTCAATGCCAGCCTAACCAGATGTTAAATGCTAGGGAAGAGAAGGAAGGGGGGGGGGGGGTTGTGACGCACAGTTGAATGTAGGAGAGTGACAGCTGAGGACCATGGAAAGACATTGTCATAATACATGGTTTCTCAAAATCAATGCGATGGTATTTATTTTTTTTAAATACCGACATTTGCCTTACAGCCTGAAATCAGGGCTTTGATGGAAAATATTGGATTGTTTTGGACACAACATTTGTATCTATCGATTGTGATTTGTAACAATTAATGAATGCTCAGATGTAACAGCTAAACAGAATACTTCTGCCCTACAACATGATTCTAGGATTGATTTTCTACTAAGCATTTAAAGCGATGTGAGCATCACAGCTACAGAGATGTAAGGAGAGAAGCTTCAGAATTCGAAGTGGAATAGATGCTAGAGGTTTTAATTCTAGAAAGTGATGGAAGATCCCACCATGGAGGCATTAGAGATACTCAACCGGTGTCACCATGTCTGGGCTTTCTACTTCCTATGTGACTTGGGAAGATACAGGAGCGGCTGATGGAGTCTGGCATGGCCATTTTGCAGTAACACCACCTGACCTCACTTAGGAGAGAAGATGCCACAGGGTGATAGGAGTCTGCATGGGACTGAGATCTATCCCTCGTCAGGTTAGGGAAGGGGAAGGTCCATGAACTCTAAGATGATGCTCATAAGGACATGACAAAAGGAAGCTAAAGCATATTCCACCGAATGGGACAACGGTGCTAAGGCAAATGGCAGGGAAGGTTTGGGACAGTGGCATTTAGCTGTGGCTGAATATTACCTGGGAACTCTGGGGACAGCATTGCTTGGGCTCAGGCTTCCTACCTAGCTAGAAACTTAGGTGGAACCAGCATTGTGTTCCTCCTACAGGGCTTAGAGTGTGGGACCCACACAGTGATGTGTAAACTTTTGTTCGGTGATTCTGATGAGCAGTCAGAAATGAAGGACTCTTGGATTTCACTGAAGTTCAAGGGCCAAGAAAGGAATTAGAAGATATGATCATTATCTGGAAGGAAACAGAAGCCCAGTCACCCAGTTTAGGATCCCTGATGGCTCAGAGGCTGACTGTAGCTCTGGGAAACTCAACAGGGGGGCAGTAAAAACTGACACAGCATGTAGGAGTGTCCTCTTCATCCTAGGTCTGTGAAAGGAAGGGTCAAAGGAAAGAGACATGCAGGAGCCCAGGAAACGGCATCCTAGAGGAGGGACTGGGATAGAGTCTCAGAGCAATAGAAACACTGCCAGAAGCACATGGCTCCCAGCAAACGACAAACCCACCCTGTGCCCCCCACCTGCTAATCTCTCAGTGTTTCTTCTTGTTGGTTTAACTTAGCCCAAGTCACAGAATGAGGAAGTCCAAATAGTATGACATGACTAGCTTCCCAGAGAGCAGAGTCAGGAATGAGGTGGAGAAGGAAACTTTGGAAATGGCAGTGGGGTAGTGGGTAAATGGATGCCGTCATAGGTAACCGCAGATATTGCTTCCAGTTCCCCCAAACGTACTGACACATGTCCTAGCCCTGTGCTCTCAGGTTTTTTATTGCAGTGTGAGAGAGGAGGGAATGGTTTCTTTTCTTCATGGTTTCAGAGGTCTCAGTCTGCTGCCTGGGGCCGATGGCAAGGCAGCGTGTTTTGATGGGAAACATATGACCAAGGAAGCTGTGCCCTGTATGGTGGCTGGGAAGCAAACAGAAAGATAGGAGGAGCAGGGTCATGGAGTCCTCATCAAGCATATGGTTCCAGTAATACCAGTCTGGCAAAGAAGCCTTTAATATACGATCCTTGGGATTCAAAGCATAAAAGGAGGCCTGTGAATGGTGAACAACTAATGTACAGTGTCTTCTTGCAGTCTTCAAGCCATTCTAGATCATTCATAATACACAACACAATGTAAGTCGCTCTTAGAGGCTTGTTCAGAAAATAAGGGCAAAAAAGAAGTCTCCACATGGTCAGTTTTTTTTTTGTTTTTTGGGTTTTTTTGTTTTGTTTTGTTTTGTTTTGTTTGTCACAGAGGGCTGGATGTATAAGCAACAGTGTGAAAGGCCCTGTGAGAAGTAGAGCATGGAACCCTGGAACTTTTAAAGTTTTGTTAAATTAAAATATAGTTACATAACCTTCCCCTTCCCTTTCATCCCATGTATCTACTCCTCTCTCCTAGCTTCTCTAGAAAGCATGGCCTCTCTCTCTCTTTGTCTGTTCCTGTCTGTCTGTCTGTCTGTCTCCCCCCTCTCTCTCTTTGTCTGTCTGTCTCTCTCTAACTCTCTCTCTTTCTCTCTCTCTGTGTGTGTGTGTTTAGTTTTATGTGTATCTATATGATTTCAGGGCTGACCACTGGTATTGGATAGCCCATTAGGGGGCACACATCCCTGGGGAAGACTATTTCTCTCTCGCAACTGTCTTTAGTTGCCTGTTTGTCTCTGGGTGGGGGCCCTAAGACAGTTTTTCCATCTCCTCTTCCACAGTGTTCTGAGCCTTCGTGCAGACGTTGTGTTGTAAATTATCAAGTGGTGGTGGACACTGCCCAGTCACTTGCTCTTCGTACTTTGACTGGTTGTGGTCTAAGTAACAGCCTCCTTCATTTGCAGAAGAATTTTCTTTGATAAGGGTAAAAGCTATATGTATCTGTGATTTTAAGGACAAAGGATTGAATGCAGCTAGGAATTTTTGCTAGCTTAGATTAATAAGGTGGTGAGTGTAGTCCTGGGTAGTTGCCTGGGTTTCTAGTGCCAGGCAATCACTTCTCTCTGTTGATTAGGTCTTACGTCCATTTAGACAGCTGTTGATCAAGTCTAAGATATGAGCCACTGCTGTACCCTTAGGGTTATCTTGCTGTGCTGATCATTGCTGTGGTTCATGGAATCTTAGTGTCATAGGACTATTGGTTGCTTCCTTCTTTAGAAGTTTGAATGTTGCCTTCGGCTCTCCTGAACGCTGTATTTTTTTTAGGAAGAATGCTTTTAAGTCCAACCCAGCTCGGGTCCTCCATTAAAAATAATGTCTAAACCATCACGATATATAAAGCGTTAGCATCTGTGAAGGGAATTTTGATGTGAAGTTAACCATGACCAGATTAACCATATTTTCTACATGCTTATAGCCATGAAGATTGGGGTTGGAGGCTCTCTAATCAAGACACTCCCCCAAGTGTTAGGAGGCTCCTAGCTTTATATTGTCTTTGGCTTGAGCTGAGTGAGCTCATTACTAATGCGCCATACTAAAGTACACAGCCTTCCTTGTCTGACAGTTCTTTGTTATATTGCTCAAGAATAAGCCCAGCTTTGGGGGATGGATTCAGCCTGGGTCAATGTTAAAGCCCCACTAAACTGCTGGCAAATAGGGAGGTGGAGGTTCTGATTTTTTGTGTGGGACTTGAAACAGGCTACATTTCTGTGGTGGATGTGTGAGAAAGCAAAGGCTATTTCTTATAACAGCCACCCTGGCAGGAACAGAGGAGTGGGGGAGTCTCCTTTTCCTGTAACTGGCTGCTCTGTTTTGTGTGGGAAAGTCTTCACAGGCCTTTCTGTACAGGGCGGTTGTGAGCTGGGGCCTACAGCCATCAGAATGTGATAGTCTCAGTTGGATGTTTGCAAAGCATCTCTGCTGAAAAATACAGAATATCTCATGCAAGATGGATCAGCTCTACCCTGGGCACGCCTGGAGCGCGGACCAGGCAAAGGAGAATATGATGATAGACACATTTTATTTAATTCAACATAAGCAAAACCTTCCAGTCAGAGTTTCCCAACAAAGGAATAGGCTCCTGTAAAAGGCAAGCTCCCCATTCTTACATGAGCCCAAGAAGATGTCTGCGGGCTGCATTTTATGACTTATGTTTTAGAAGGCATTCCCACACAGAGACCAGGACAGAAGGCAGATTTGGTTATAGGACAGCTAGTCCCTTACAAGGACTGCAATTCATGTCAAAGTCCACAAAACCTTTATCACTTCAGTGTTACTTTATTTGGAGGTAGTGGGTCAGTAAGATAAAATGTGGAGGTCTGTTTTCTGTTTTGTTTTGTTTTGTCAGAATAAATTCTCACTCTATAGCTCTGGTTGGCCCCAAACTCACTAGATAGACCAGGCTGGCCTCCAACTCACGTAGCTCAGCCTGCCTTTGCCTCACAAGCACTGGGATTAAAGGTATGTATCACCATGTCTAGCCTAGGATGTGTTCTTTAATATGAGTCTACAATGTGACCGTTGTCTTTATAAGATGAGGAAATTGGAGCACACACAAGCACAGGGAGAAGATGGCCACCAAACACTAGGGGAGAGAGAGGCTTCTGGGATGGTTAGACTGTCTACTAGGCACCTGCAACACAAACATCTAGGCTTATCCACAAGGACCTTTCCAAAAAGATATAACTAGTCAGAGAAGGCTCACCTTGAATGTGCGGACCATTCAGTAAACTTAGGTCTCAGCCTGAATACAAAGGAGGAAGAGAGCTGGCCAGTGTGTCCATCTGTCTGCTGTCTGCTATCTGCTGTGGACTTCACATGAGCAGCTGCCTCATCTTGCAGTTATCTCAGCTCCCTCATCATGATGGACTGTACTCACAGACTGTGAGACAAGATCAACCCTTCTTCCCTTGGTTTGCTTTGCCAGGTGTTCTGTCACTGCCATGAGGAATGTAAATAGTATAGCCCCAGAGATACCAAACATTTTGATGTCATGATTCAGGTCTAGAAAGACACTAGACCAGCAACACAATAAATTTCTGCTGTATAAACTACCAGTCTGGCTTTTACACTTGCAATATTTTTTGAGCTCTATTTGATTTGAAAAAAATTAAAAGTTCATTCCCTGGAGTCCATGATAACACTAAGGATAACAAACCTTGGCTTTTAATAACGAAGCAGAACCTTGGGTTGCAGCTGCATATTACTTAGCTTCTTCAATAATTGAAATAGGAGGCTACCACCAAGAAGAAATCACTGGCAGGATATATTCATTCATTAATGATACCTGCTATGGGCTTTCTGTATGCCAAGAGCATCAGATAAAAGCCACAGGGAATCAGATGGCCCATTTGCAAAATGCAAAGCTGTTGCATCCGCCAACTGGTGTCATAGAACAGAAGGGCAGACCAGAGTATCCAGGCAGGTAGCCACTAGATACCTGGGTATTAAGATGTAGAGGACATTGGACTTTCCCTGAGAGCTTATAACTAAAATTAATGAGCAGAAATTTCTGAAGCTGATTTTAGATCAATTTTGGAAGACTTGTCAAATTTTCAAGGTCTACAGAACTGAAGTTGTCTCCCATTAAGAGCGAGTATACTTGTGGGCCTGGCAAGATGGCTCAGCGGGTCAGAGCACTGACTGCTCTTCTGAAGGTCCTGAGTTTGGATCCCAGCAACCACATGGTGGCTCATAATCGCCCATAATGAGATCTGACGCCCTCTTCAGGAGTGTCTGAAGACAGCTACAGTGAATTACAACGGAGCAAGCGGGGCCAGCAGAGGTCCTGAGTTCAATTCCCAGCAGCCACACACATGATAGCTCACAGCCATCTGTACAGCTACAGTGTACTCATACACATTAAATAAATAAGTAAATAAATCTATTATTAAAAAAAACGTGAGTATACTTGTAAACAATAGTGTATTGTTTTGGTGGGGATGTTCTGCAGGGTTGGTGTCATGAGAAAAAGAATGACAAGAGCTTTCCAACCTGGTCCTTCTGCAATGTTGAAGGACAATTAATTTTGCAATGGGGTGATAGAAAGAAGGGTGTAGGAAGGCTTTTTAGGACATCATAGAAATAACTTAGTACTATAGATCGTTGTGTGGAGAGAAAAGGAAGAACGAGTCCCAGTTCAGACAGAGACTGTTCTGTCCTTTCTGGACAGCTATTCTGCTAGCTTCCCTGTGAAACTTGACTGTGCAGACCCAGTGACTTCTGTTCTCCCTGGAATGTGGCCTTGCTCAGTCAGTGGAGAGCCCAGCAGGAAATGGGAAGGAGAGAGGAAAGGGCGTTTACTCCCTGTTCTCTTTTCAAACACATGGCTTCTCTCAAAGTGGCCTCCTACCAATTTTCCTCTTTCCACATTCATGCTAATCCCAGGCTTTGGGGTAGGCACTGTTGCAACCTGAACCCTTTGAACAACTGCAGTCACTCTCCTGCCCTGTGCCCTATCATCAAAGGAGTCTTTTCATGAAGTGACCTTCCTGAGTGGCTTCAGTTGATCGTGTCATCCATTTTCTTTCTTGCTTTCCCTGATCCACACAGACTGCATGGCGGGGTTGGGTCAATGGCAAATTGCACTCTGGCATTTGGCTAGTGACAAATTTTCTACAGGTTGGTGCATTTCAACATTTGTATTACAGTGAGACAGGATGCTGTTTTGTGTGTAGTCGAGAGGAGCCAAGCTCCCCTAACCTCTTGGGCTTTTCCCTAAAATTCCATTAACAGGAAGGATTTCAAGAGTGAGACTCAGTTTGAAAACCTCTGTCACACACATAGGGACAAAGAAAATCTGGAATAAAGAAAACTCTCCTGATTTTAATTGTGGGATTAAAAAACCCCTCAGACTCTTACTCAGTCTTTGTATAAACCTCAAGTAACCTGGGTTTGGCCAATCCTGTGCACTATGGTATCATAGCATAACATAAATGGAGTATTGGCACCATTCCATTTAGCTTAATAAGTCTGCGCTACTAACAAGGTAGTGTGGATTGGTGTCTAAAAACATCTATTCTGCTGCCTAAATTATTCAGGTAATCTGTCTGTATTAATCGAATCAGCTGGATAGTGGCCAAATCTCCACTTCTCTTTGTATCACCCAGGGCCAAGTATGAATGTTAAAGAGGAATGGGTAAGGATTCAAATTCCATCCTCATAAAGATGCTCCAAGACACAGCCTTTCATAAAAATGTCTGAAGCCCATGGAAGTCTTCAGGGAAATCCTTTTTCTGATGGCTTTCTGATCTGAGATCCAGACAACCTGTGCACCTCCAAGCTTCAAAGCACAGGGTCTTTGATAAGCGTTAACTCTAGAAAGTAAGGAGGGACTAAATTGTGTGAATCCAAAATTGTTTTCTTCCCAGTGTTGGGTCTAGTGTTTCCAAGATACTCTCATCAAAATCAGATGCATAGCCAAGCTCCCAATCTACCACCCAATATGAAGAAAGGATGTTCTGCCAAATGTAATGATAGGGGCTGACATATTTGCACCTGCATTCAGAGAGGAGAGCAGGCAGAACTAAAAACAGCTAGAAAGAACAGATGTCAAGGAATGGGTAAAATAAAAACACTCTGAGAGTCAGAGGCTAGAGTATCTGAGTATTTGGGGTGGAATTGTGTCTGGTGTCTAGAGACAAACCAAAAGGAAGTTCTGACAAGCAAAGCCCAGCACCGGTGCAGCATGGAGTTCTACCGGAGCACGGGATCACAGAGCCCCAGATCTGACGGTATTCCCTGAGCTCCAGGTCAGCAGCAGGGATAGTGGGCTCCACGTAACTCTGGGAAGTGAGCTACAGTGCTGCCTAGTCTAGGATTCCAGGTCTGCTCATTTCCTTTTTCTTTTTTCTTTTTTTCTCTCAGCAGAATAATGATTAGGAGGAGAATGGTTATGAACCCCAGGAGACTCAGGTGAATTGGCGTGGCCACTACTGAAGAGTAAAGATTAATGGTACCATCTCTGGGGAAGAACCTTCCAGGAAATGAACCTTGGCAAGGAGCTTTGTCCTTTTGTTGGAGATGTTTTGCTGTTAATTGTTGTTGTTGTTGCTGCTGCTTTGTTTATTTTTATTTTTCATTTTCCTTAGTTTGCATGAGTAGAGGGCAGATACAGAGGGATGGGGAGATGAGTGGGATTGGGGTGCATGATTTGAAACTCACAAAGAAGTAATTTTAAAAAAGGAAGCTTTGGTCTGGAGAGAGCTCAATTTATGGGTAAATTTGAGTGTGGAAACAGGGCAGTGGCCTCTTATTCACTTTACATCCCATTCACTGACCCCCCTCCTGGTGACCCCCTCCTATCATTCTTCCCCCACCCCCCTTCCCTTCTCTTCTGAACGGAGGGGGCCCCCTGGGTATCCCTCCATCCCGGCACTTCAAGTCTCTGTGAGACTAGGTGCTTCCTCTCTCCCTGAGGTCAGACATGACAGCCCAGCTAGAAGAACATATCCCACGTACAGGCAACAGCTTTTGGGATAGTCCCAGTTTCAGTTGTTCAGGACTCACATGAAGATCAAGCTGCACATCTGCTACACATGTTCAGGGAGGCCTAGGTCCAGCCCAAGTATGTTCTTTGATTGGTGATTCAGACTCTGAGTACCCCAAGGGTCCAGGTTAGTTGACTATGTTGGTCTCCGAGGACCACAAACCTTCCTCTTATTCTTCCATAAGAGTCCCCAAGCTCTATCCACTGTTTGGCTGTGGGTGTCTATATCTGTCTGAGTCAGGTGCTGGGTGAGTCAGCCTCTCAGAGGACAGCATGCTCCTGTCTGCAAGCATAACAGAGTATCATTAACAGTGTCAGGGATTGGTGCTTGTCCATGGGATGGATCCTTATAAATACTGGTCCTGCTTGGATGGGGTTTGTGTTGGCTCCAGGAGTAGAAGGAGAAAGAGCCATGCAGAGGAGTGAGAACAAGGTACACTCTACCAGAGAGGGGCTTAGCTAGAGAAGCCTACCATCCCATGTAAAGTCACTGTACCTCAATCTTAAGCTTTACTCACCACTGAAACACCAGCTTTTCTCTCCAAACAAACCACCCAGGGGAAAGTAATAGACTTCTTAACACTCTAAGCAAGCTTTCCCTTTCTTCCATTACATAAATAATTAAATAACAGACAATCAAGACATAGATGAGTGACTTTCACATACAACTGCTCTCAATGTTAAAACGTTTTTCTAGCCACCATTAAAGTGTGGCTTTGAATTCCTTTTTATACATAGAGCAATTTTTAAATGGATAGCATGTTAGACCTGATAAGCTAAAAGGATTACCTTCTCTATACTTTAACAATCCTATGGATGATGGATAAGTTCCAACATTGTGTTTGGAAGGTTTGATCTGAAAATTTGAAGGTCAAAATTCACTCAGAATCCTCAAGACTGGACACACTCTTTGAATGTTAAAAATAAAAATGAAGAAGGAAAAAGGTGAACTGGATTTGTTCTGAGCTAAGGACTGTGCTGCCTCCATTCTCTCAGGAATATTTTCAAGATCAGTTTGACCAGACATCAAGCCAGGCACTGATATGTATGTAGTCACTTATTAAGTCACCTCCTTTGTACAGTTAAGAATCCCAAACTAGATGAGACGGTTCATAGAAAGTGGTGTGAAGGAAAAGATGTGGAAGGAGACGGACATCACAACACCACAGAGTAAAGCTTAAGCTTGCAAGACCTTGAAGTGGCTACAATGTACAAGGGACTTTCTCTCATTAATCTTCCCCAACCCAGACTCTCAAAGAGATCTGAGGGTAGAGGAACAGAGACAAAGAGACGTGCTAATTCTCCGTAATTCACTTTAAAGAACTGAATTTGAAGTAGTGTCTCTTCAGTATGGAAGGGGGCAAAAACCCCTGTATTCCATTCCCGGCATTGCAATAAATAAATAAATAAATAAATAAATAAATAAATATGTAAATACTTAAAAAATTAGTTACCTCCTTTGATTTTCAGGCCATGTCAGATTCAGTGGAAGGAGTGACTTGAGATTCCATCAGTAAGTCAATCACATTCCAGAGAAGCATGCATCCCCACACAAGTTTCCTGGCAAATAACATGGAGATATATTGGTACCCTTATTTGAGAGGAGAGTAATCCAAGACTCCTAGTGGATACCTGAACCATGGATCATATCAAACCATGTATGTACACATGAAAATATATGCTTTGGTTTTTTTTCCCCCTACATTCACAGACTTATGCAAAATCTAGTTTATAACCTATCAATACTTAACAATAACAGCTGATAATAAAGTAAAACAACTATGAAAATGTACTGGGACATGAATCAGTTAAATATGTAATAGATGATTTCTGTCTAACTAGTTCCTCTGAAAAGGGCAACTCATCCTGCCAAGACTTACCCCACTCTCTTGTAGAGGAAGGAAATGTGTCTCTGAGGGAATCACTTTTATGTGCAGGCACGAGGATCATTCACAATATCTGAGCTATAGATGATCTCTGTGGTGTTAGAAGAATGGATGGATCTAAATTTTTTTTGAAAATACATGGTGAAGACAAACAGAGAACACAATATAGAAGCATGTTGATTTGGGTATATTGTGTACGAAGTCTCGCAGAAAATGAGAATAACCATGTCTTAATCATCTCATTTTTTAAATGTTAGAGACCGCACAACAGAGTCAACACTTTCAGTCATGCAAGTGTCTTGTTAGCAGTGAGATGGCCTCAAAACCTATTTTTCTCAAAAATAAATAAATACAAAAATAAACCAAAGCAGCTATTTGTGTACAATGGCCACATTCCTGCTCCATCCATACATTCTGTTTTGAGATTGTAGGGTGGGGTTCATAAAGTAGTAAACAACTGGAGGATATATTCTTAACAAGCTGACAATAGGAAATGTTCTACTATCATGAGAGTGACCATAGTCATTCTACAGGACATAAACTACCTTGAGTCAGAGTTAGAAGATTTAGAGCTAAAATCATGTTGGGAGACAGTATCTGTCAGTTCCTCTTAATATACACAGTATACACACACACACACACACACACACACACATACACACACACACACACACCATACACAATAACACTCACACATAAGCAACACATAATATGTAGGATGTACACAAAGCATTCACACTCATAAATATACAGGTGCACACATATCTACAGGCAGCTTACATTCAAATCACATACGCAAGCATACACACATGACACGCACATACAAATCATGAGCACATTTAGGCCCTGTGGTGCTTTGAATGAGAATGCTTCCCGTGGGCTTATATATTAGAATACTTGGTTCCCAGATGGTGGAGCTGTTTGGGAAGGATTAAAAGGTGTGGCCTTATTGTTTGTTACTCGAGGTGGGCTTTGATCTGTCAAGAGCCATTGCCAGTTAGCTTTCACTAATTCCTGCTTGTGAGTTGGCTTCTGCTCCCACACCATGCCTGCGTTTCTGCTGCCATGCTCTCTGTTCTTCTTAGCAACATTTAATAGCAATGACAGCAATAATAATAAATAATTGTGGTGGTTTGAATATGTTTGGCACATAGGAAATTGCACAGGAAATTAGGAGATGTGGCCTTGTTGGAATAGGTGTGGCCTTGTCTGAGGAAGTGTGAGGGAGTGTGTCACTGTATAGGCTTCGAGGCTTTTAGTGATCAAGCTTCGCCCTCCACCTGGCTGCCTGTGGATGACAGTCTCCTTCTGCTTGCCTTTGGATCAAGATGGAGAACTCTAGGCTCCTCTAGTACCATGTCTGCCTAGCCCCTACCATGCTTCTCATGATGATGATGATGGATGAACCTCTGAAACTGTAAGCCAACCCCAGTTAAATTAAAGAGTTGCTTTGGTCATGGTGTCTCTTCATAGCAATGAAACCCTAAGACAATAATAATGATAATGATGAAGTTGAACTTGTTTGACGGCATCTAAGTGTTAACAAATTGCTGATTTTACAGCCACATGCCACTTAACAGAGGAACAAGTTTTGAGAAACTCAGTGCTCAGCTGTTTCATTGTACCTTGAACATCATATCTAGGTGGTACAAATCGACTCTTCACGTGGTTGGATGCAATCAGGAGAAAAAAATAACACAACATGTGTGAGGCAGATATTAGTACAGCACAGCACCTGACTTTGTTTTGTACTTAGAAAGAGCACACTGAGCTTAGATGATGTTCAGCATTGTCATCTGCTACCATTCTCTGAGAGGACACTCTGCACAAAATTGCAGGTGCTCTATTTTGATTGGTGGCTCAGCCAATTTGCTTTCACCAGCATCAGCACTGATGTGGAGGAATGCTTCAACGCTAAGATGCCACTAGAGTATAGCAACATTACAGATGTATTCATCATGGTGTTGTGAGGACACTGTAGTATATCATCCACCCCAATGCTGTTCTGCAGCATAAGCTTAGATGTAATTGTTTCAACTACTATATACACACATTATAGATTTGGGGACACACACACAGACACACACACACACACACACACAGACATATACACACACATACACACACTCACACATACACACACACACACCCAGGCAGTGTAAGCTGTCAGAGTACACCAAGCTAGCCCCTGACTCAGATGGAAATGGGACCTAGACAGCCCCTGGAAAGGCAGTGTCTTAGTCAGGGTTTCTATTCCTGTACAACATCACGACCATGAAGCAAGTTGGGGAAGAAAGAGTTTATTTGGCTTACTTACACATGGCTGTTCATCACCAAAGGAAGTCAGGACTGGAACTCAAGCAGGTCAGGAAGCAGGAGCTGATGCAGAGGCCATGGAGAGATGTTTCTTACTGGCTTGCTTCCCCTGGCTTGCTCAGCCTGTTCTCTTATAGAATCCAAGACTTCCAGCCCAGGGATGGCACCACCCACAAGGGGCCCTACTCCCTTGATCACTAATTGAGAAAATGCCCCACAGCTGGATCTTATGGAGGCACTTCCCCAACTGAAGCTCCCTTCTCTGTGATAACTCCAGCCTGTGTCAAGTTGACACACAAAACCAGTCAGTACAGGGAGTGATGGTAAATGTAGGTCTGTATGGAGTCTGAGTTTGGGGAAGATGTGACACTGGCCATTCTTACACAGAGACAAAGCTAAGGTCAGGACTAAGTTCTCAGAGAAATTGTTGACCTCATGAAAGGATTTGGCTTTATTGAAGGCACGGTGGAAATTTTGAGGGGTAAGGCAGAGGTAGAGGCAGACTCAGCCAGAGCCAGGATACATCTGGGTAACTGATGGCCGGAGTGTGGGAGGATGTTCAGGAAAGTCCCACATTTCTGTCTTGAGTGAAAATTTAAGAGACTTCTATGTTTTCACACACTAAATTGCTTTGACATGTGCATTTCATATTATTTAAGACACTTTGAGCACTATAACTGCGCTTGCTTACAATGAGGGACCGGGAGTGAGTTCTAACTCCATGGAAGCTGTTCCTGTGTTCTACCAGGAAACAAGAGTTTAATTTCATCTTTACAGTATTCATAGAGTTAATTTAGTAGCAACACACTAGTTTATTTTTCATTACTGGGAGACACTCCATCTGATATTAAGACTGCCTTGAATGCAGTACGAGTAAACACACATGGGCACAGCCTCTGCTACTACTGTATCTAGGATGTTTCTGGGGGAAGAAAACTAAGCAAAATAAAACCAAAGCATCCAACTAAAACATTTTTTTTTTGCACAGACCAAAGAAATCATGTTAGGTAGTTTTATTAATATTTAATGTGATTTATTCAATAAGGCAGTCAAAATGTGCCTGTGAAAAAATATATCATAATCATCTAGTTACAGTTATAATTACATCATCATAAAAGACATGGAAGTTGCGTTTTCTCATTTTCTGAGGCTTTAATTCTTTCGTAGCCATCCCTCTTCTTTCCTTGAGGCACAGTGACAAAATTGCCAGAGTCTCAGGGTACAGGGGTTCGTATTGCCTACACTGTGAGATGATGTACAGCATTTGAGTTCATTGGCACACCCGCCACTTCACCTTTCCTAATTTTTGTTGTTGGTTGTTTCCATTTTTTGTTTGTGAGAATATTTAAGATCTTCCCCCCCTCAGTTTCATGTATGTGGGGCAGTGTGGTGACCGCAGTCACCCATTGCACAGTCGATCTCTGTATTTTTAGGGGTCGCATCTCCCAGGTGTCCCCTTGAACAACACCTTCCATTTCCCACCCACAATCCTGAGCACTTAACATTCTTTTCTAGGCTTCAGAATTTATCATTAAAAAAAAAAAAACCCAAGTATTTCCATATCATATACAGTCTCAAGTTAAAAGGGAACAAAGGCTTTTAATAAATAGTAATTCCTCCCACAAAGGAAGTTTTAAGATATTCACAGAACTTAGGTATAGTTAATTAGTTTTGAAATTGCTAATAACACATCTTGTCAAAACGACTAAAATGTAACCATGGTTCTATTAAATGAACATATTGGGCTCTAAAAATTAAAAGTTAATTTTTGTAATCCTGCTTGGGAAATTACATATCTTCCAGTGACTCAGCGGACATGGCGCCTGTGAGGGGTTTTGCCAAGTGTATTAAATTTGTTTTCTATAAATAATTTTCAAGTGTGCTGAAAGTTTTCTATGTATTGAATTGAACAGCTGACAAGTTGACATAATAATATGTTTGTAGACATTTAATGAAATGTTTGGGAATGTTATTTTGGCTGCTTTTGTTTTGACTGGCTTGAAATTATAGCTTTGCAACCAAGAGCTATAGGTTTAGTAGACTCACACTCCTATAACTGCTGCCTCTGCTGTCGTGGCCTTGGGTAGTTGATAGCTCTCAGTACCTCCACTTTCCTATCTGTAAAATGGGGCTACAACTAGTTAAACCTTCATCAGTGCTTTTGAAATCCACAGAGCTTGAAAGCAGAGTATTCAGGCAGAAGCTAGCCAGATCCAACGAGCTCCGTATTCTCTTTGTTTATTCCAGGGAGCATGCTAGGTTAATTTCTTTCCCCCATTACGTAGGCTCCACAGTTTGCACTGGCTTCTGCTAGGGGCTCAGAAAATGTGTGATATAAGTACCATGTTTCTGTTTTTAAAGTCAGAATCTAAATTCTGAGACATAGCTTGCTGCAAGGAATACCCAATAGGAGACTGTGAACCTACCACACCTCCCTCACGGGCTGGAAGAGGATGAAAACAGGAAACCCCTGGGGGGAGGGCCCTGTGCTTAGTGAGAGCTCAGGAATGGAATTCAGCAAGTCTCTCTTTGCATTCTTCTCACGTCTTAGAACTTCATGCACATTCTTGGAAGCAATGCTTCGCTCCTCAACCCCTCTCAGAGACAGCTGTGTCGTTCTGTTGATGTCTATTCATGTGGCCACCAATACCCCTCAATCAGAGACTTCCATCAAGATTTCTCTGTTTGCTACTTTAGGTTTAACTACTAGTGGCAGCAATGATGGACATTCACACTACATCTATCTTCTACTTCTCCAAGGAAGGTTCTGGATCTATATCACTGGTCAATGCTATAACTGTAAATACTCGTGTCTTGCTTTATTTACCATAAAGAGAAGCCTTTCTCCCATGTCCATATGTGCTACTATAACAAAAATCTCTGAGAACAAATAATCTATAAAGAACAAAACTTGTATCTCATAGTTGTTAAGCTGGAGAGGCCAAATCCACAGCACCAGCAGGTTCCACTCTCGGATGAAGGCTCCTTCCAGTTTCCAAGATGGCATCTTATTGCTGAGTTCTTCAAAGGGCAGGCGTGCTGTATCCTTATGGTAGCTGGGTACAGTCTAAAGGCTACATGAATGACTTCTCAGAGGAGCCTTTATGACCTAGTTGTTCCTTATGGCTCCACCACTTATTGCCATCACATCAGCCATGAAGTATCAGCAACTGGGCTTTGGGGAGGACACAGTCACTTCGTAAGATGAGATGTTTGTGGTCCTTGTTCCAGTCCTAGCTTTCTTCAATTCTTTACCCATTCATTAAAGCTGATGCTTTCAAAGTTAGCCAAGGGGGAGCTCCCCCTTCCCATCCCCCTTCTCAGAGGAGAAGGGAAGGGTGGAATGGGGGAATGATCTGTGCCAGGAGGTACTGAGAGGAGGAGGACTGTTATGGAGGTGTAAAGTAAATAAATATATAAGTTTATTAAAAATAAAGTTAGCAAAGGCTACTTCTCATTTTAACACCCAGACTAGGAACAGGACTAGATCTATCAGAATGAGTGCAAGACATTAACATGTATACAGGATAGAGAGGACAACCAGCTTTCTTGAGAAAGGGCTCCAGGGACAGCATTATTCTGTCAGTATGAGTAATCCCAAAAGCAGTGGCAAATTCCCTTTGGGAGTTTGATAAGAAAAAAAAAATTCCCTGTCTGGATTCATATCTTGCTCACCAGATTTCACCTGTTTTATTATCTTTTAGTGTTCTAAATCTACCAGACAGCTATACTTAGGATCTTTGTACATACTGATACCCAACATTGGGATGATCTACTTTCTGGTGCCTGCAGGTCCCTCCTTGTAAAACATTATTTTGATGCTATTTTCTTGGTGATATTTCCCTCGATCATTCCATTTAGCCTTGAACTACCCAGTAATTTTAATCACCTTGGTGGCCTCATCCTTCTTTAAGCCACCAAAGGCACAATTTTACCTGCTCTGTATATCCTTTGTCAATATCCCCAGACTTCCATCATTTAACTTAGGATTTTTGATGGTATAAAAGTATATCTATATACTCATCTTAATTTCCATGTCTAGTATTCAATCGTTGCGTGAGATAGTCAACATTTTATTATACAGTGGATCTCATCTCTTTAGGCATTGGCTGAGGGCTATTCCCAGAGGGATTAGCTATCAGGAACTTCTGATCTTCTTTGAGGGAAGATGGACTTGAGCAGTCAGAACAGGCTTTGGAGTGAATGTCTAGGAGCTTAAAGGCCAGAGTACAGAGAGTGGGGATGACACAGATATTGGATGGAGCCTATCTGCTACCTGTCTGATCACTGGGCATGAGTTCAGCGCCCAAGAAGCGGAGCTGTATTTATTTGATGGCTGAGGAAAGAAACAGGATTCCTGACTGGATGATCCATTCAAGGAAAAGGTGTGTTTGAGAGTTGCAAGTGAGTGAGTCATCTCTGGCTCACTCGGAGGTGCTGCGGGTTCCTCCCTCTAGAGCACTACTCTCTCCCCAAGAGAGTTCTAGAAGATAAGGGAAAGTCGACATGTAAGGATGCAAGGTCTTCCTTAGGAAGGCAGGGCCTGTGCCTCATGCTAGCTGCCCTCTCAACTCTTATGGACTCCAGCACCACTCAGAATGTGGTACTGCACATCACCAGAAGGCTGTAGAGTTCCAGTGGGCTCTACCTGGAGCCTTCTCTCCAAGACTTCAGCAGACTGTACTGGAACAGAGCCTGGAAGAACGGACAGAGGATCAACAGTTCAATGCCTTTGTACTTGTGTTGATGCTGGCACAAGGAGCAAACAAGCGGCATTTAAAATAGTCAAGAGCAAACTAATGTTGGATGGAACCTGTTTTCAACAGAGCCTCAGAGGAGCAAGGAAAACAGGCCTAGGATTTAATACATTATTGATAGTTGTTCCTATTTAATAAATGAATTAAAACCACATCTCTCCTTACACAGCAGGAAGGATCATCTCACAGCTGCAAATGTACCTGTGGTTAAAGCACAGGCTGGATACCCTAGGAGCATCATCCCCCATCACTGTGGGTAGCATCTTGTTTATGCTCTAATACATTGCACAGCAAGTGGAACATGACCAGAGAGTGTATGCTCACATTCCTAGAAGTCCTAGGTTTTGCACCCATTGGTGGCCATTTTAAACACAGTGCAGTGAGGCTGTGAGTGTTCGTGAGAACTAGCATCCCTGGTCACAGAGCCAAGTGAAGGATGCTGCATTCTTGTCCATTATGGGACCAGCATTAAGTATGTGGTGTGGGGTAGCAGCAGAAGCAGGAAAGTGAGTTGTCAGAACATGCTCACCTGAGGGACACAGGTATAAAAGCCAGCTTTTTGCACCTTGTGACTGTGGTCCTGACTTTGCCGTATTTCCATCAAACCTTGATCCCCTTCTTCCCCAATAAAGCTTTCAGTGGTCAGAGAACCTGGGAATGGCTCTCCTTTCTCCAGTTTGGCTGTACATACAGGTCTGATGGTGAAGACCACAAAATAGAAATAGATCATCTCCATTGCCATGCACCTTTGCTCTGCCTTCCTTCATTTTCTTCTCTTTCTGCTCTGTGATGCATGAGCCTGAGCAGCCACTTGTGACAATAAGGACAGGTCATTGCCATAGGGCAGCAGAAAAGGAGACTGCCCTAAGAAGTAGTTCTGGACTTGTGTGGCCTGCCACATGGATGGCTTATTTGGTGGTTGTCAATCAAGAGAGACAATTTCGTTTCTCAAGGAGTGTTTTCCACACCTCCATTCAATGTAAGCTGAATTCACCATCATCACTAAAGCCCTTCTCTTTTGTTCCTTCCCTAAACTGGTCCAGGAGCAACTTGTACAGAGACTTTATCACTTTTTAGGATCCCACATCTACTGTTTCCCCATCTTGAATTCTCTCTGTGTCCATAAAGCCTTACTTCTCAAGTCCACAAAGTCCCTTTTCACTTTGACTCCACATGACCTTCAAACTCAACTGTCTTCTCTTAACTAAGTAATGCTTCATAGTCCATTCTCTACCTAGGAGCAGCTCAGTTTTACTTGAAAGTAGACTTGAAGAGGAAGACACTGACGACAAACAAGGTCTAAGAACCTGTATCTCCAGTATGAAGAGCTCAGATGGAATTGAACAGAGTGGGCACTTTGTGATAGCATGAAACGTTGTCTTAGGCTTTTCTACTTACAGAGGACAAGTCGAATGATCAAAATTGAGTCAGCCAGAAAACACACTCATATAACATAAGGAAATTTCCCCTCATACACAGTTATATGTGGGTTAGAATGGGTGTCCTGCGCCCAGGCTGCAACAAGGCGAGGGCCCCTCATGAAAGCGGACGTGGGAAGTTAGACTGCATGTGTCCCAAGCTGCAGGGTGGGTGATAGGCTGTGAGAAGCCACAGGACCCTGATCCAGGGGTGGGAAGGCACAGGCTGAGGTTCCCTGGGAACTGCCAGAGTCGGCTGGGGATGGAGGTGGGTCCTAGCCTACACCGAGGCCGAGGACAACAGGTTCTCAGTCTCTTGGACACTGCAGACACCTCTAGGTGCCTCAGAAGAGCTGAGAATGGCATAGGGGCCAGGGGGCGGCTCTAGCCCAGCACACTCCCGTTGGTTCTGGCAGGGAGGAGAGTCTTGGGTTTGTTTGGTGGGTTGTTTGGCTTGTTGGAAACCAAGTCTGAGAATGCAGAGAGGCCTCCTGCATGAGATTAGGTATGTGGCTCTTTAGAGGGAAACCTGCTCCATTGCTCCAGCATGGTGGATCCTGATGAGAAGAGACAGCCCATGGTTTTAAGGCATCTTCTTTGTTGTTGTTATGGCAGATAGTTGTGATGAGTGAAGCCATACCCCACTTTCACAGGGCCGGCTTGAGGTTAAATACCTTTTTCAGGGTGGAGTGTTTGGGAAGGGGAGCTAAGAGGGTAGTAGAGGCAGAGAAAGGCAGAGAGAGGGAGAAAGTAGAGAAGCAGAGGCCAGCCAAGGCCACATGGAAGGGGAAGGGAATGTGGAGAGGGGGGGAGCTAGAGGGCAAAAGAGAGAGGCTAGAGTAAGAGAGTAATAGTAAGAGAGTAAGAGAAGGAGGACTGGGTAAGCAGCCCCTTTTTAAAAGGCCAGGCCTACCTGGCTATTGCCAGGTCACTGTGGGGGTGGAGTCCAGACAGAATACCATGGGTTTGGGGCGTTGCCCTACGTGACTGATGGCCACAGAATTATGGAGCTGAGGCCTCATGTCAGGAGCTTGGTGTCTGGGGGCGTGGCAAACAGCCTTCCATCCCTTGCAGGAACACCTGCTGGGTCTCCAGGGTTTAAACCTAGCTCAACCAGAAAACAAGCTGCCTTTCACAGTCCCACAGCTGTAGTCCTTGAAGGCCCGTGATGGGCCAAAGAAGTTCTGTTGCTTATTAATGTCATAGCCATCCGATACCCAGCAAAACACACTCTTCATGTGTCTCTGATCATTCTGGTGTGGTCACATTTCTTGTCCTGGCTATAGACATGTGAGGAGGCAGTACAGCATATACAATTATATAAAGTCATGATACTTAGTCATTAGTCCGTGACAACTGCTGTTCGTACATTTACTGCTCACTTTTTTATTATCATTTTACAGTGAGTTCTTTCTCCTCGCGTGTCTATAAAATAGTGTGTCATGCTACCTCAGCAGCCGTCTCACTACCTTGCTTTTATGGTGTCTCATGATTACATTAGGAGGCTGCCTGTGTTGAGATTGGCATTCACCTTGTAGATTTGTGTGAGTGCATGCTAATGTTCACACATTCAGATCAACTGTCTATATACCTCCTGCTAAGCAAAGCACAACCGTTTGGGTCTAAAGCAATGTACCACCTTTTCCTGACAGGCTTTTCCTTCCTTCCTTCCTTCCTTCCTTCCTTCCTTCCTTCCTTCCTTCCTTCCTTCCTTCCTTCTTTCCTCTCTCTCTCTTTCTCTCTTTCTTTCTTTCTCTCTCTCTCTCTCTCTCTCTCTCTCTCTCTCTTTCTTTCTTTCTTCTTCTTCTCTCACTAGTGACATTGTAAGTGGAAACTTGCTTGACAATGAGTTGGTTTCCTGGCAGTCAGACTGAGTTAAACAGTAGTACTCCACAGGCCTTGGCTAAGGGTTCATTGTATCTCCGTACAGCCTCCAGGAAAATTACAGTTGGGTACATCTGCCTGCAAGAGCGGCTGACATTAAAGCTGCAATGATTAACAACTAACTCCAGGGACCTAACATCCACTAGAAATGAATTAACTGTAGAATACAGGCCGCAATTTAGAAGAACAGTGCATATAAAAGCTGTAAGAGGGAGAGCAGCATGAAGGGCCAGTGTATTAGTGACTTTTGCTAAAACATCTTGACCAAAACAACTTGTAGAAGGAAGAGTTTATTTAGGCTAAGTTCCAGAGGGCTGAGTCCATGACGGCAGCAAGCAGCACGCCCGACAGTCTGAGTAGGAAGCTGAGGTTCATATCAGTAGTCTTTAAACTCTCAAAGCCCACTTCCAGTGATGTACTTCCTCCAGCAAAACCACACCTCCAAATAACTCCACCAGTGGAGATCACGTATTCAAATGCCAGAGAACGTGGGGGACAATCATCATTCAAACTACCATCCCCACTGTGTTCAGGATGACATCTTTGGAAGGCCCAACTAAATGAAGCTCTGCCTCCCACCTCCTCCTAGCTATCAATTTTTGTTTCTCTCCAACTTGACAGGTGGAACTGATGTCACTAAACCTGGAAAGACAAAGTGACCATAGAAGGACCATGGATCAGTATAAACCAACGTGGTGACTTTTTGTTTTTATTTCTTACACACACACACACACACACACACACACACACACACACACACACTATCATCCCTCCTCCTGAGTGTGGACAAGAGTTATCACTAGTCCACAATCCAGTTAATTACCAGGATTTGGATCCAGCCAAACTGCAGTAAGAAACCATAACAATCTAGAAGGATTTAATAAAGACTTGGAGCTTTCCACTAAGACCCCAGAAAGGTCCCACCTTAAAGTTAAACACTTTGTCAGGAATGTTAGGACTAACTCTAACTCAAGAGGCAAGCCATAGCTGACTTGCCTTAACAAAGCATGAAACCAAGTTTCAAGAAGTTCAGGACAATCAACCAGTAACCTGATTTTTTTGTTGAAACAAATCTAGCACTCTTCAAAGCAAAGAATCTACACACAACTTATGTTTAACATAAAATTTAAAAGTTTACTAGACACAAGACCAAAAGTTAAGTCTGAACAACATTCAAGAACAAAAACAACAAACAGGAAATGAACCTGAGATGATCCAGATACTGTGTTAGCAGTGAGGGACTTTGGGCCTGTTTAAAGATGCTCAAGAAATGTAGAGGAGGAGATGGCCTTTGAGAATAAATAGATAGACAATCTCAGCAGAGAGATTCTACTTAAACCTGGTAGGATTAAAAAAGAAACTCTAGAGCTGAAGAGTACATCTAAAATAAAAATTCTATAGACAGAAAATAATTATCCAGTCTAAAATCCAGAAAGATGAAGGGCTGAAGCCAATGAGCGGTAATCCATGGGATATAACCAAGCAACTTTATCATACATATATTTGGAATATCAAAAAGATAGAAGAAAGAAGATGAGACAGTAGGTAGACTTTAAAATACAGTGAAAAAATATTTCAAATTTGACATAAAAAACTCCTCTTGGAGTTCAAATTATTTCAAGAAGGCATTATAACACCACCTTTAAAAAAACAGCAAAAAACCCACAAAAAAAAACCCAAAAAACAAAACCCAACAACAACAACAAGAAAAAACCCTATAGGTACAGAGTTGAAAGCAGAAAACAAAAAAGCAAAAAGAAAACCTTGGGATCATCAGACTACAATGTTATGTTCCATGTCATGGGCTCTTTAACACAAGTTTCAGTGGCCAGGAGACAAGAAAGCAGATGCAAGCTGTGAACCCAGATATGATCCAGCAAAGACCAGCTTTTACAAATCACAGTGAAGTAAAAACATTTCCAGATAACTGTAAGATAAAAACTTGCTGCTAATTAATTAATTTTTGTAGACAAAAAAAGCAGAAGGGACCTGTGTGGTGAGGGGAAGTGGCTCCACATGAAGCTGGTGCCACAGTCACAGAGAAGAAAGAGGAACAACAACGTAAAGGTGTGGGTGCATTAAAATAAAATAAAACCAGACTACTTCTTTTTCCTCTATGAACTTAAAGAAACTGTTTAAAACAGAACTCACTGATGTGATGCATGAAAGGGAGGAGGGGCAACTGGAAGATGCTCTTCAGCTCCTCCACAGTTCTCTAAGACATTGGCCACGTTGGATCTCTACAGGCTCTGGCCAGACATGAGTGTGTCTTGTGTTATCCATTGAAACTGAAAACAGAAGAGAGGGAGACAGTTCAAGAGCAATTATAGTCAAGGGCGGAATATTCCATACACATCAAAGGCTACAAGAATATGAAGACGGAATAAATTCACAGGGAACAAGTGAAAACAGCAAAATAATAAGCTTAAATCCTAGCACACACTGTCTTACTTAGGGTTAGTATGGTTGTGATGAAACACCATGACCAAAGTCAAGCTGGGGAGGAAAGGGTTTATTTTACTTGACACTTCCCCATCACTGTTCATCACTGAGGCAACTCAGAGAAAGAACTGAAGAAGGGCAGGGATCTAAATGTAGAGACCGTGAAAGAGTGCTGCTTACTGCCTTGCTCATCATGGTATGCTCAGTCTGCTCTCTTATAGAACCCAGGACATCAGTGTAGACATGGTATACCATCTACAAGGGGCTGGGCCATCCCCCATTAATCACTAATTAAGAAAATGCTCTATAAGCTTGCATACAGCCAGATTCCGTGAAGGCATTTTTCAACTGAGGCTCCCTCCTCTATGATGAATATAACTTCTGTCAAGTTTACATAAAATTAGCCAACTCATATACCTAATTTCATTTGGTATAAACCAAACAATTCAATATAGAGACTTTAATACAAAACAGATGCATCTACATAGTTTCTTGTGCGATAAAAACATTAGTAGGATAAAAGTGAATGCCGACACTCCACCGGCAATCAGAAACATGAGGAAGTGGAATGTCCGTTGATGAAGAAGCCATCACAGGCTATTTCCAGAGACAAAGGGCATATTTGATGAATATACATGTGTGTGATAATAGAACATACTTCTGCCTAGTATTATGTCAACTTGACATAGCTAGAATCATAAAGGAAGAGGAAATCTCCACTGAGAAAATGCCCTCATCGGATTGGCCTTTGATTAATTTTTTCAATTAGTAATTGATGTTGGAAGGCCCAGTTCATTGTGGGCAGTGCCATCCCTGGGCAAGTGTTCATGGATACTACACGGAAGCATGATGAGCAAGCTGTGAGAATAAAGCAGTAAGTAGCACTCCTTCATGGCTTCTGCTTCAGTTCCTGCCTCCAGGTTCCTGCCTTGAGTTTCTGTCATAACTTCCCTAGATGATGGACTACAGGCTGTAAGATGACATAAACCTTCTCCTCCCGAAGCTGCTTTTGATCATTGTTTTACCACAGCAATAGAAACTCTAAGACAAGTGTCAAAATATCCAATGTGAATGAAGAGAGTTGGAAGTTGCAGAATCTTATTTGGAAACTTGGACATTCTTCTCTCTGAGACTAAAAGAACGAGGCAAGAGTCAATGTAAGTGTAGCACTTTTAAACATCAATCAACCTCTCTTGAGTTGGCAGTGGCTGTATGATATACTTTCATTTTACAAGCACAACACATTGGCAGGCTGGGGTATTCATTAAGACTCTGCAAACTTCAAAGGACTAGAATTATTTTCCCTAATACAATAGAATTAGGTACAACGTAAAAATACAAAATAATTCCCCAATTACCTTGAAATTAAATTTGACACATTTCCACACAACCCGCATGTCAGAGAAATTAGAAAGAACATTACCTTGGTGTTGATAATGTCTTGACATATCAAATTATGGGGATCCTGGCTAACACAGTACCTTACAGCAAATGAGTAGGTTCAATGTTGATAGTGATAGAAAAGAAAGATGGCTTAACAGCAACTAATCTTGCAGTACCAAGAGCCATACTGAGAGATAAGCCAAGCCTGGAGGCACAGGTCCATAAGCCCAGCTACTGCATGGGGATCAAAAGTTCAGGGCCAGCCAGGGTCACAACACAAGTTCAGGAACAGCCTGT
>NW_022196896.1:71213823-71214987 GCF_008632895.1 Mastomys coucha | reverse complement strand
AAAGATAAATAAATTAAAATGAAGGGCTGAACAGCAGTTACCAAACCACATCAGAAAATTCCTCAGCAAAGTAGGAATACAAATGAACTTCATTCCAGTTGTGATTGGCCCCCAGGAAAATTCCTTCACTGCTTAATGGTGAGCTAGGGAATGCTGGGAACAGGAGCCCTTGTGCTATGCGTCCTAGTCAAGGTGGGAATCAAAGAATAAGAGATGAGCAGCCAAGACCGAGAAGGAAGATAAAATGGACTGTAATCACAGATGATGTGACTGTTCATGCAGAAAATACATGAAATCTCCAAAAGCTGCTAGGCGAGAGAGTGAATTTAGTAATCGCTAATATATAAAGTTGATATATTCAAACCATTTCTTTTTCATTCTCTCATCTATAGCCCATTTTGTTTCTCTACTAAATTCCCCCCAAATAGAAAAAAAAAAAACTTTCAGCAATTTAACAGAGGCATGTAAGACCTCTGCACTGAAATACTTTAGTGGCAATTTATATAGGTGAGTTAAATCAATTACTTACATGGATTGGAACAGTATCTGCATTTTAATCTACAAGTTCCACTCAATCTTTGTAAAAATTCTGCAGACTTCACTCCAGAGCTCAAAAGGTGTTTCCGAACACGTTGACTAGAGTCACCAAATCCTTTAATAACAATAATGTTGGAGCAGTCATCTGATCCTGAGACTCCTATAAGTTACATTGACCAAGACAATATAATATTGGCATAATTATGGGTAGTTCGATAGGACATAATTAAACGCAATTATTTAGTCCATTGAATTTTAATAAATGTGTCAAAACAATTTACTCAACAGTAATTAGCCATTTAGAAAGAAAGAAGTTTTAACAAACTATGAGTTTAAAATCAGACTAATCTCTTGAGAGAATTCGGGTTTGAATTCTCCTGTTTGTAATCTGTGTTTATGTGGCTATCTGTATACCTGGTTCCTTGGGCTCCATATGAGTTTTAAGATAAGGTTTTGTCTCTGAAAAAGAAGCTGGGCGGTGGTGGTGCACGCCTTTAATCCCAGCACTTGGGAGGCAGGGGGCAGGGGCAGGTGGATTTCTGAGTTTGAGGCCAGCCTTGTCTACAAAAGTGAGCTCCAGGACAGCCAGGGCTACACAGAGAAACCCTGTCTTGAAAAACCAAAAAA
>NW_022196896.1:71187940-71213748 GCF_008632895.1 Mastomys coucha | reverse complement strand
CAAAACAAAAACACAACAACAACAACAACAACAAAAACAAAACAAAAAAAAGAAGTACCACTAGGGTTTGGTAATGACTGTTTGCTCTGTAGATCCTTTTGTGCAGTTCATGAGATATTTAGTTACTGTTGAATTCTTTGACTTCTTTTCATTTGGTGTTTTGAAGTTTTCAATGCATGGGTCTTATGTTACTTTGGTTTAGAATTTTTACACTACTATAAATAGAATTTTAATTTTTGATTGTTCTTTGTTAGTATTTAAAACATAGTTGAGTTTTGTTTACTGGTTTGCAAATTTGGAGAGAGAGAGAGAGGGAGAGAGAGAGAGAAAGAGAGAGAGAGAGAGACAGAGAAAGAGAGACAGAGACAGAGACAAAGACAGAGACAGAGAGAGAGACAGAGAGAGCACAAGCTAGCTATATGGGAATATCTTCAAATAGACCTTCCAGAAGGATAATTTTATTGTCTAATTTAAATCCACGTTCTTTCTTTTCCATCTGGTAGGGCATTGGCGAGGGTGGCTGAGAGTGGCCAACTTTGACTTCTGCTCATAGTGGAGCAGCTCCTAGCCATTCTCTATTGATCATGTTGTTTGGGGCTTGGTTAGGGAATTGTCTATCATTAGTTTGTTGCTTTTTTTTTTTTTTTAAATCATGCAAAGTTGTAGAATTTTGTCAGCTCTTCTATGCATAATCAAGATGATCTGATGGATTGCCCTTATTAGTATATTGCTCCCATTCTCCCTTCTGCAGCGGTAGAAGCTGGCCAGACCACATACATTTATACTATGGGGTATATCTTCCACTTCCTCTTGTTCTTTACACTACCTGGGGACAGGATATTCACACTGTGTCTGCCCATGTGTATCTGCCGGCGGTGTTTCTTCATCCACAGAAAAACTCCCAGCTTTATCTAGAGGAAGAGGAGCCTGGGGTAATGCCATTTGATGCTATTCTATATAAGACAGCTTTCCAGCCTTTCTGAAAAAAAAAATACAAAACATATAAAAAGATTTATTTACGTGATGTGGTGTGTGTGTGTGTGTGTGTGTGTGTGTGTGTGTGTGTGTAGCAGAGGAGGGTAAAGCATGTGCACATGAGTGCATTACCTAGGAGGCCAGGGCAGTGGATCCTCTAGAGCTGTGAGCTGCCTGATGTGAGTGTTAGAAATTGAGCTTAGGTCCTCTACAAAGGCAAAATGGACTCTTAACTATTGGCCCATCTCTCTAGACCAATAATATAAAACCCTTATGCAACCTCAGATGATATACCTCTCCCAGACCAAGAAACACGAGCTTGCCATCCACCTGTGTGTGCACAGCATCACAGGATACATTGGTTCACTCAATTGTTGTCCTGTAAATATGAGGCATTCTGTTTATGGCAATGATTTACTATAATTATGTGAATGTATTTATTTTTTATTTTTTGCCTCCTTAGAGTTTTAAGTACAATGTTAGAGCACACATACTTTAACAAGGAGAAAGTACTAAAATATTCTTGCCATGAAATTTTATTTAAATAATATAGATTTGAGAAGTTGCCTTTAAAACAAGCTGCAGAGAACTCTTTTGTTGAAGTGCCTTCTGTATTTATTTAACTGTTGAATTAAAACAAAGTACTTCTTTTTGAAGTGCTCTCATGGAAAAAGTGGAAGGACATTTTCGAAGAAAATTGTTTTGGTTATTTTTGCGAGTAATACATCTTTTCAGATATTTATATATTCACCCAGAAGATGCATACTTAATTGACATTTGAAAGCATACACTGAAATTTTCTGTAATAACACAACTGAAGTATCTACCTAAACATGATGAGACTTTAGAACAATGGCAAAGTTTATTAAATCAGAGAATCTAGAAGTTAGGCTAAAATGAACCCCCCCCCCTTCGCCTATGACCAAGTTAGATGGAAAGAAATAAATACTTTTATGTCAAAATTCTTTTTATTCACAACAAATACAGGGAGACTGTCTTTGACTACTCAAAAAGGTGTTCTCTAAATACTAAGATTGGTACATGAGCTTGCAGCCCTTATATCACAATAGTCTCATAAGCTAGAAAGCCTGGATGAAAACAAGGATTTACATGCACGTTCTGTGAACCTAGTCCTACAACTCCTTCATGGACACGGTGGCTTCACCAGCTGGAGTTCTCTGACATAAGTCATGGAGGACAGATTTGGCACTTGTTGATTATCCATGTGGAAATCTGCAGGAATTACTACAAAAGCATACTCTAAAAAAGAAAACAACCCCCAATGGATGCAGTCATCACTCCTTGTGGGGCCATATATCTTTTCAGCCTTGGTTTTGATAATATTATCGATTTTGATGATGGGAGTCCTTCTTAAAACTTTGACTCTCAAGGCAAAATGATAATGTCATAGTTTACCATTGCCTCCACAGGACCTCAAATATCTTCGGATCCACTTTTCAGTGTCGGTTCATTTTCCTCTGCCAATTATCCCAGGAAGTCATCTTGTCAAGATCTTGTCTCCTATACTTACACTAGCCATAGTAGCTTCTCTGCATGTGTCTCCCCCAAGAGCATACATTGCCTATGTTTCCAACCCTCTTGATTTGTTGTCTTTAGGAACAAAACTCCAGTTTTCTTTCAAGAGCAGGAAGCGCTCTTAACTGCTGAACCATTTCTCTTTAATCACCGGAACAATGAAAAATAGCTCTCTTGAAAAACTTGAAAGTCCAGCATACTTCAGAAATCATCTCTCAAAAATCACTAAGTGTAGTCTAAGTCACCTAGGAAGCAAAAGCCTTAAGGGTCAGGCACAAAGCAGACAGACAGGGACAACACATTCAGGTTAGATATGGTGAAAATAGAAATTCTCGCTCTCTGCCCAAATCCATCATTCTCCTGTGGAGGGGGTAAGTGCATTTGTTTACAGAGTACCTGGTCATCTTGCTTCCCAGCCTGCCAGTGACTCACTGCTGATGGAGAAAGGCAGAGACTTCCTGTCTTCTACAGTAAACTCAGTCCTATCCACATGGAGACAGCTGTTAGCTGCTCTTCTCACATATAGTCCTCTGAAAACCGTCGGCCCAGACAGATTATTCCTAAAGGCCTTTCCTTTCCTGCCTTGTGAAGCTCATGCTATCTGTGATCCTAGGCTTGTGATCCTAGCCTTGAGTAAATTTCTAAGCCTGAGCTTTTTATTTGTACAGAGACTTGATAAGATTGTGGCAACACGCACTGTGCTTTAGATAGGATGTAAGAAAGTCCTCAATACATGGCAGCTGTTCTGTAAATAGTAGCCATTGCATGGATATTATTTTTCAGAGCACATTCAGGCCCATAGCTAACTGAGTGGCAGGTACTGAGATAGTCCGCCCTCCACACACTATCCCCCTCATCAGTATTCCCACTACAGTGTTGTACTTGTTATAGTTGATGAACCTGCAAGACACGTGGGTATCACCGTCTAGGTCACAGTTTGCATTAAGGGTTACTCTTGGTACAACATTCTGTATGTATAGAAAATAACGTATATTTTCTATACATTGAGATGATCCACCACTACCATGCCATAGAGCGGCTTCATCAACACACCAGCTTCATACCATACAAAACCTACACATTGCACCCATTTGTCTCGTGATCCTTGGCTCTGTTTGCTGGTCTTTTTACTGTCTGCAGCGGTTTGCATTTTCCAGAATGTCATATACACTGAGTAAGACAGTCTCTCACTTCCTCAGCTCAGCTTCTTCCACTTAGTATGCATTTAAGTTTCTCCCATTTCTTTTCACAGCTCAAGAGCTGAGTTGATTTCTTTTTGACACTGAACAATATGCTATTGTCTGGTTACATTATTTTTAGTGTTATTATTTTTCATAGTTATACTAGTTCTTAGAAAGAAGGACCACAAAGGAATCGGCTAACACACACACACACACACACACACACACAAACACACACGAGATAACAACGCAGTATGAAGGGAAGCAATCATTCTATTCAGTGCTATTATGCAAATGATTAGCTAAATAGCTAGACAGCCTGCTATGACAGGCAGAGAATATAGGACAATACATGACCAGGAGCACATTGTTACATGGAGAACACAATTGTAGGGAGGGTGAAGTGGGGCTAGCTGCCGGGCCCCTGGGTGGAAAGGTGGGCATGGTGATTTGAATAGGAATGGCTCCATAGACTCATGACCTAAGGAATGGCACTATTAGGAGGTGTGGCTTTGTTGAAGTAGCTATGGCCTTATTGATGGAAGTACGTAGAGGTACGCTTTGAGGTCTCGAAGCTCAAGTCTGGCCAGTGTCTCTCAGTCTTCTCTTACTGCTTATGGATCAAGATGTAGAACTCTCAGCTTCTTCTCCAGCATTGTGTCTGCCTGCACACCACCATGCTTACAGCCTTGATAATAATGGATTAAACCTCCTCATCTTCTTTTCTCCCTCATGGTTCTCTCTCGACTCTCCCCCGACCCAGGCCTGGGAACCCCCAAACCTGCCTATGTTCTCTGAACTGTAAGCCAGTCCCAATTAAATGTTGTTCTTTATAAGAGTTGCCATGGTTATGGTGTCTCTTCACAGCAATAAAACCCAAACTAAGACCGTGGGCAGAGAAGATGAGGAGAGAAGTGAGACAGATGGTGACAGAGAAACAGTGGAGTGCAGGAGAATGACCAAGAAGCAGAGATGGAGTCAGAGCCAAGGAACAGGATCGTGACACAGCAGACAGATGACTCAGTCATATAGAAATCTTTAATCTCAGTCTGGGGTTTCTACCCCACCTTGATCATCCATTTCCTGGAAAAAGACATACACAACTTTTACAACTTTTATCATTTGCAATAAGCCTTAAACAGTATAAGAGCTGGGAAAATATCTACCCTCTATGTTATTAAGCTCTATTTCCTGTTGATAACCTCAAGTTATTACTTACTATGTTTCATTTGGGCTTAACTCAAATTGACCAGCCCACAGGGCCATGTTTTCTTGACTCCTAACCCATAGCGACCATTTTCAACCTCCTCGTCTTCTTCTCTCTATCACGATTCTCTCTTAACACCCCGCACCCTAGGCCTGGGAACCCTAAAATCCATCTATGTCTCTTCTGCTCAGCTATTGGCAGTTGGCATGTTTATTTACCAATCAGAAATACCTTGGGGGGCAAGGTCACATAGCATCGCATGGGTCTACATGCAGACTTTCTCATCTTGGGGAGTCCCACTTAGCATTACAATACATAGCAAAAGACCAAACCTCAACACAGTCATTTTCTTTGAACATTCCTGAGGAGAGGGCAGTGTGAAGTGAGAAAGGTAGGAATAGGTAGAACTGCCATGCTACCATGAAGGGAACAGATAATAAGGGCGGTTATGGCCTTGCTGGGGTAGCAGAGTCCAAGGTCTGAGGATGAGACTAAAGGTCCTTCTAAGAGAGAGAAGAGAAACTCTGTGCTAGGAAGCTAAGTGGAGGAAGAAACTAAGTTTGGTGGAGATTTCTAGCATGTAGTGATTGATAAGATTTGGTTTCAAATACTTGGAGGTGGAGTTATTTATATGACAAATTAGTCTGGTGTATTTATAACTAAACGAACTACCAGTGTAGAATATATGACAGGAAGTGAGGGATGGGGGCATCCTGACTTCAGTTATATTTGCAGAGAGGGGATAGCAGTATTAGTCAGATAATAATAGAAAGATAGATAGACAGAACACACATACACACACACACACACACACACACACACACACACACACACACACTCGTCCACCCACAATCCATAACTACATACTCTCTGGATCCTCCCAGAAGGGAAGACAGGCTGATTACAAACTCTAGTGCTAGGAGGGTGAATGCGATGCTTCTGCTGGCTTGGCATAAAGTGCAAGTGGAAGGGTCTGGGTTCCCACACACACTTTAGCTTCTTGTCATTTCCTTTCCTAGTGTGTTCTTCACCTTCCTAATCCCTAGTGAAGACTAGCTCAGTGGAAGCAGCTGAGTCTTCTACCCTGGTACTCATCAGACGAGCATCTCTAGGCTCAGTTTGCTTGGTGATGTATCCAGTCATGGTCCATACTTCCATGGTAACCCATTTTGCCTCTGCTGCACTTTTTTCCATACCCTAATCCACATCTCACAGGAAGGTTTCAGTCACTGTGGAATTTCCTGTCCGAGTACCCTTTTCTTTCTGTGCACACCATTAGACTGTAAAGAAATGTAGTCAAAGCTACTGTCGGAGTGATCTATACCAGATGTCTATACCTTAACTCATCTCTGAGGTTTCTTTCAGGGGCTTCATTTCCTTTAAAGACAAAGAGAAAGATAGACAGAGGTCCATAGCTGGAATCATTTCTCTTCTCTTTTGAAGAAACTGCCAAGTCCACGCAGTGATCTGATCATCATGTTCTACCTGAGAAGAAACGATTAGAGCTTGTTGATTTAAGGCAGAACTCCTGTGGCACTCAACTAGTGCCCAAGCTGCACTATGTCCTCCTTGTCCAGAAAGATGAGATGAAAGAGATGAAGCCATCCTAAGGATCTAACAAGATGAAAATATATGGACGATATCATCTAAAAGATAAGCAGTGGATCTCCAAGTAGGGTCAGTCTAGGGTGAGCTGTGGGAGCAAAGGGTCAGGAAAAATTAACCTTTCTGATGCTCACCCCACAATGCCTTTTACCTAAAGCTCTGGCCTCCTCTCCTCATGATTATGTCCTGTCAGTGGCCTTGTTGACAGCAACCCCAGCTGCCTCCCTCACTGCCACTGCCTTCCCTTTCTGTGGTGGTTTGAATGAGAAATGTCCCCCAGAGGCCCACACATTTGAACACTTGGTCCCCTAGACTGTTCAGGAAGGTTATGGAACACTGAGCAAGTTCAGGCCGCTGTGGTCAGGCTTGGGCGTTTTAGAGTCTGGCTCCACTTCTTGTTCCCTTTCTCGGCTCCCTGTGTAAGTGAACTGTGATCTCTACCTCCTAGCTTCCAGGCTGGCTCATAATTTAACCCTTGCTGGACTCTATCCCCCTGGAACCGTAAGCAAAAACAAACTCTTCATTGCTCTGTGATTTTCCTCAGGAAATATTTATTACAGTAACACAAAAGATATTCTTTCACTCCCCATCTGGGTGGCAGTGTGCGCTGGTGATCCATGCACACCCAGTATGGCCTAAAACTGGTTTCCACTGAAACAGAAGGAAGCCTTGCTTTGTCCTTTTCCGCAGCAAAGATGTTTTATTATCATCTATCTACCCATAGAGTTGGAGGGTGAGTTGATGATAGCCAAATTAGCAAGTACGCAGTCCACTGGAAGCAGGAGCTAGGAACACATTCGTACTTCATTCTCCGTGCTCTTTTCTGTATGAGTGAAATGCCCGGGGTGAATCCATACTCAGAATATTTTTGAACCCCAACATTTCCCTGAAGGCTGGCTACTTCTGAACTTTTAGTAGTCTTAAAGCAATGCAGTTAATTGAGTTCTCAGGACCTGTTGAATTGGAGCAGTCCCTACAGAAACCAAGCCAGACTCTCCTTACTAGCAGCTCCTCTATTCTTTTCCCTAATTCTTCTGACATGAAAATTGCCCTCTCCATGAAACTGGCTGTGATGTGTCTTCCCAGTGGCCCTCTCATTTTTCAGTAACCTGGAACCTTCTGCTTTTTCTGGGTTAACCACAATAGCTCTAAGCACCTACCCACTAAACTTGAGAGACATTTGTTGAATTCAGTCCAATTTAGATTTGGGACAAGGCAGTGTGCTCTTCCTCCCTGGAATTTGCCCTCAAGGGAGACTGGGCAAATTGTCAAGGACGGATGTCTTCCTTCCTGTGTTCCTTTCACTCCCCCATCCCCAAGAACATTCTCTCTCCTCCCCTCTCTCCTCCCTATACCTCTCAGGAACTGGTTACCTCCTACCTGCTCTTGGCACCCTAGCCTGAGACTCTCTCCATTTGCTTCTTCAAACTCCACAGGCTCAGAGCTCACCCTTATGTGGTCCTGCCGACATGAAGGGAAGCTGAGGTCACAAAGCTGAGGCCAGAGCCCAGCCTCCAAACTTGGGCTCAATGGTCCCCTGCTAATTTGTAGTTCAGTCCCAGGATCTCAGGGAATTCTATTTTCTGTGTTGCCTGTCCTGCATTTATTCTTCTCCTACCCTAAACTGAGCTAGACACGAAGATCCTGACTTTGGTTCCCTTTTTGTCCTCATTCATGGACACATGCTTGAACTTCACTGGGGACATAGCATTCCCCATAGCATAGCCATTCATTGGAATGATAAACAGAAACTGAAAACAATCTTGCAGGGATCCTTGCTCTATGGGTTGAACAAATCTGTGTGGTATGCAAAGTACTTTGTCCTTCCTGTTTCCTAATTCCAAATCCCCGGAGACTCTTTTTATTTGTTAGTAAGGAGTTCAGCTTGCTGGCTGTTTGACTTCTCTAATAACATATCTCTCTTGCTCGTTCATTCATTCACTCATTCATTCTTGCTTTCTTTCTTTATCCCTTGGAAGCAGGCGTGTGCTAGAAAATGGAAAACAAACTGATGCAGAAGCATCTTCCAGACTCCCTCTGCCTTCCGGGAACTGATTATCTACAGAGGGAGACCAGGCGGGAAGCCTGGCATTGGTCACAGAGACCAATGTGGTCATCTTCTCAGCGCCTTGCAATCTCCAGGCACACTGATGCCTCCCACTTACTGCCCATGACATCTTGTGAATGAGGAAGTCAAGACTTTGATGTGGATTTAAAATAAGAGAAATAGAAAGCTCTTGATGAAAAAGAAGCCTCTCTAGTACCTCTTAGAAACTGTGAAAGAGTTTTTTTGCTTTCTGAACAGGTTCTCTCTCTGCCCCCACACATACCTGCTAAGATACAGTTTCACAGCGATGCTGTCTGGTGTCAAGTATGTTTGCTGACATGGGCAGCTAAGTATACTAAAAGCCTAATGGGCTTATAGCTTTCAAATTAGACTGGGTCAGGACTTTGTGGTGATGCCAGAGTAGAAGAGAGCAAAGAAGGAAGGAGCTGAGTGGGCTGGAAAGAGAGAGGAGGAAGCTAGGGGCTCTTTGCTCAGATTCTCTGGGGTGTCAGAGGAGGTGGAATGAGAGGCCTTGAAAGCACTGTAGTGGGGTGTTTCTGCCATAGCCTCATGGGTAGTGCAGCCTGCATGCTCAAGCCTTGTGGGTTGAGTGAGGAGCTCTTGCACATGAAAGCTGTAGGAATAAAGGTAGAGGCAGGGAAGGACAGGGCAGGGGTTGGTCCTCTTGCTCCTCTTACTTAAATGAGAAGTTTACCTTCTTTTCTGCCCATGGATCTGGGAGAGTTCTTTCCATTTAGCATGGAGAAGTGCGCATTCCTTGGTTACTGCTGGAAGATGGCCGAGAGCCAGTTTGAATGGGGGTCATTCCTCATGAATCCAGGCTGAAACTAAGCAGTGACTTCAGAAGCCCTCACCACAAACCGGAAAAGAGAAGGGGCAGGCTCAAGGACCAGTACCGTGTGTTCAAGATCGGAAGCACTGAATCAGAAGGAAGCTGAGTCAATACTGTTTGCTAGTCTATTTGTTTTTCTGTAAAAATGTGTTGTCTTATGCCTTGTTGCTGACATTATTTGTTTGAATTGAACATCTGCTGCATGCTAGTTGCCATTTCCCACTCGGGTTTTCTGACACTAAGTCTTTTGCATTTGGGGATAGCTGTCTTAAATGGTTGCCTGGCTCTTATTCCCCTCCATTCCCTCTTGCTTTAACTCAGCCCAGGAAGCCATGGACAAGGAATTTACCTCCAATGTAAAGCTTGCTCAGGGTCCTCATGCATGAGCAGACATGCATGTCTTTTGGTACCTGAGCATCCGTAACTGGGGTGTCTCGTCCCTAACTTTAGGTTCAAGTGCTACCTAACAAGTGTCAATGTTCTGCCTCTTGGCTTATCTAAGAGTGGCAGCCCCCAAGGCAGAACAACTTTATTTGCAACACAAAAATCTTGGAGCAGAGTTTTCTGACCAGTAGAAAACCTACTGGGGAAACTGCCTCTGCTCTCTGGGGTCACAGAAATGTCAGTCTCCAAAGTCATTAATCCTTTGAGAGCAGCAGCCATGTGGACAGGGACTACAATAGAGCTCTCTCTCCCTGGAGTCAGGATGTTTGGAAACTGCAATTTGATTGTCACTGGATAAATCACCACTGTACTGTGTGGGGATAAATAGAGACCAGAAGAAAAGTGTGTCCAAGGTGCCTAACAGTCAGCTGCCAACATCACCCTTGCAGTAACCAGTCCACAGCTATGGGGGGTGGGGGGGAAGAGGGCTTCCTTTTTTTTAAAAGAAAAAAATATATTCTCAGAACTAAAACCACAAGTACCTGAGCCTGGCTGGTGGTGGCATCTGAAGGAAAGTCCCCCTTGAACACTCAGAGCTGTTGATTCACTAGTAAGAATTTCCTCCCAGTTCGAAACTGCCACATAGACCGTTTGGATGGTTCTGCTTGGAAACACGCTGGATGTTTGTTTACACGGGGCCATCCTTTTTCAGCTGCTTCGTGATGAAGGGTTGTGGATGGTCATTGTTCTCTTTGTTCCCCCAGCTTGGAAAACAGAAAACATAACATCCAAAAGACACAGCTTGTACAGCCCTCACACACAGTCGGGGAGCCAGGGGTGGGGTTGGGAGGTGGGTGGGGGCATGGGGGTGCAGAGAGGATCTGTTATTTGGTCGTTGGATGGTCTGTGACCTTCAGGCTATATCCTTTCTTTTCCGTTCGGCTTGGAGGGAAGAACAAAGTCCTCCCGGCTATATGAAAGCACATGGTGTAACTGAACACCGTGCTCTCACGGTGTCTGCATTTTTGCAAAAATTGGTCGAGGAGGTTGTAAATTCCAGTTCCTGAAGGTTAATAAAAAGTCCTTCAGAGATTCTGTGTCAGAGCGGTAAAGCCTTTCTCTCAGATGATTGAGCTCAGGTGGAGGGAATACAATCTTGCCCCATCTGCATTCCAGCTAATATCAGCTCACAGACATGGCAGCAATCCCACCATATAACTAAGGATCTGGACTTCCTATTGCCTAGGACTTCCTGTGGTCTTTCCTATGTTCAGCTACATAGATGCTATTGTGTACCAGTGGCCCACGTTATCAAATGCCACCAAGCTGTGCAGGTTCGTGGCGTAGGAGAATGGACTCTGTGCAGAGTCTGGTGTGGTGGACTGTTATACTCAGGCCTTGGTGGGGGCGGGGGTTGGTAATCTAGGGAGCTCACACAGTGATGAGAAAATACTGAGATTTCAGGTTGGTGTCACCATGCCTCATGCCCTTCCTTACCATTGACATTGAACGTCAACTCCTTACTAATCTATCTCCCATTATGCCAGGACCCTGGAAGGATCAATGACTAAAAGATTTAGCATGGAGCCTGATCAATGCCTTGCCTTTTTTCACCTAGTTCAGTCTTGTGTTTGGCAAATTTTTGCTTTCCACACCTTATGTTTATTGGTTTGTGCCTCCTGCACTCTTCAAGTTTTCAGTGTGCCCTGTCACTCTAGCCTGTCTCCCCACCTCTAAATTACACCTCAAATAATTTTATAAGTTACCTTACATTGGGAATATGTTCATGTGTTCAGGAGTCTCTTTAGCCATGAGGAACACATTCGAAGATGCTGCACTCCAGTGCATTCTGAGACCACACATAGGATTGAACCCAATATATACTATATGCCTCTCTGTGCATGTATACCTGTGATAAAATTTACTTGATAAATTATGCACAGTAAGGCACTAACATCAATAATAATGAATTATAACAGTATAATAAAAATGACACGAATGGGACCTTTCTCTCATTTTTATTATATATTATACGTTTCATCCATGACGGACCACATGGGAACTGAAACCACAGAAATTTGAACAACAAAGAGAAACTTGTATATAGCCTATTTTCTTCCAAACCACATAATAAACTCTGTAGTATCAGGATTGGCATAATTTAATCTTTTGTTCATAGTTATGGCTGAATATTATTCTTTACAAATAATGGGGGCTTAAGAGAATTTTATTCCTCAATTTGACCCACATTGACACCCAAGGAGCAGGTGACAATGCCTATTTTCAATGAGAATGAAGCAGTAAAACTGTGTGGTCTTGTTAGGTCACATTAGCAAATAGGTCAGGAGGGTCCTGGCTCTCATCCTACCCCTAAGGCCTCACTCTGGGCTAAGACAATCATTGGTAAGCTTAGGGGGTTGTGTAAGAAGGTTTGCAAAGCCCTTCACTAGCAATAACATCCTGCTAATGTCATACAGTCAGATACCCTTATCTACAGGTTTGAACCTACAGATTAAGCCAAGTCCAGAAATGAAAATAATTGAAAGAAAAGGACATCTTTACCAGACAGTTTGATTTTCCTGACTCCGCCTGTAAGACAGCAGCATGTCTACTACTTACACAGAATTCACATGAGATTACATGTCACAGAGTTACAGCTTACAGGAGAATGAGAACAGGTCACATATAAACACCACACCATTTTGTACAGGGGACCTGCACACCCATGAACTGAGTGTCTGAGGAGGATTCTAGAATAAACCTTCAGCATCTGCTCCTTGCTTGACATGCTCTAGTGGATCCTGTGCCTGGCAGGCCTCATTTGTCAGCTGGTTACAGATGGGCTGCGCTCCAACTGGGGAACGAACAATGTGCTCATTGTTGCCTGTCTCCTGGACACTGTACTCTTACTTGACAGAGCCTAACAGCACCCTGGCTTTCTTTGGCATCTATGACCCATTTTGTAAAAGTCAAAATAAACATATGGGTTATTTAAATCCCTAATGTTCTTCTTAGAGAAAAAGCAATGTTCGTTTCCTGGTTTCATTAACATACATTGTTCTTTAAATTTAATAATTTTTCTAGATCACTCTTACCAGATCTTACTGGTGTTTTAATTAAAAAGAGTGTTATTTTTGTATGTGAAATCTTAAGCTTTTTTTTTTAAAATCTTAAGCTTTTGAATATTTTTCAATATTCCATCCATCACATGATATTTTAGCTTCACAGAAGGGTTGTTTTTAAAAATACTGGTATTTATAAGAACAATGTATTTTTCTTATAAGCCTGAGTGTGATTTTTGAACTATACATGTATCCACATTCTGTTCATCCAGTTGCCACTCTCTTCTTTGTGGAATATTCCAACTCCATCCACACACTTGTATTTTAGAAAGAACAGGAGAGTTGAACAAAGGAACTGCCATTGCTTAAGTGATGCTGACGAGAAGAGCAGTCACCTGTTGTTGGAAGAGTTGTCACCTGTTGTTTAACTGAGAACAAAATTAGTTTTGGACATCCATGATGGTTGCTGAAAGTGCAGACATTTTGGAATGCATCTGTACTTGTCAGTAAACCTCCTGTTTTGGGGTGGGTGGGTGTACATTGATTCTTAAGTAGAAACAGACCATCCTGGCATTGACTCTAGGCTGGACTGGGTTTTTCATTTTGACTTGTAGAGGAAGATATTAGCTGCAGACAGGGTGCTAGACAATGTTACTGGAAGAACGCAGCAGAATTAAAAACTGGAACCCTAACCAAAGATAAGGTTGCCTCAGTATTAATAGGTCCATCTATATAAACTCAGATACATTGTTCTTTATACAGAATAAAAGTGACGTGGAGATAGGCCTTGGGAGACAGGTCTTTGTGACACTATGTGGTCCCATATGTTTCCTAACTCATACATGAGCACTGTTTTCAGAACCTGACATTTTTTTTAGACTTATTATTATAAATAAGTACACTGTAGCTGTCTTCAGATGCACCAGAAGAGTGTGTCAGATCTCATTACAGGTGACTGTGAGTCACCATGTGGTTGCTGGGATTTGAATTCAGGACCTTCAGAAGAGCAGTCGGTACTCTTACCCACTGAGCCATCTCACCAGCCCAGAACCTGACATTTTTAACCACTGCTGTTATGTCTTGGACTAGGAAACATCTTCTAGCTGTTTCTGGAGTGTGGTGTGTGTGTGTGTGTGTGTGTGTGTGTGTGTGTGTGTGTGTATTTGGGTGTGTATTGTGTATGTGCATATTTGTGTATGTGTAGTGTTTGCCTCTTGTTAGCACATTTTAAAATGAATGTTTTCCTCATAAATGCAATTCCCATAGTCATTACAAAAATGAGAAAGGTAAACAAAAGTATAAAAGACAAAATAAACCCCCAATGCTTGAACTATATTCTGATATATTTCACTATTGTTTTTAATTTATAACTGTGAACATATAATTTATAAACAAAATGGCATCATTTGTATATATAATTTCATAAGCTTCATTTTTTTCTTTTCAGATTATAAAGTGGGAAATGCTACACTTATCATCGTTAAGTGTTCAGTCTTTATAGTAGCTTCTCTCTCTCTCTCTCTCTCTCTCTCTCTCTCTCTCTCTCTGTGTGTGTGTGTGTTTCATCATTCTTGTAGAATTATTTTAGGACTCTCATAGATAACAATATCTGTGAATGATAAAATTTGTTATACAAAATGGAGTAGTATTTGCATATCACCTACATACATCTACTCATATACTTTAAATCCTCTCCAAATTGCTTATAATATCAACTACATAAAATAGATGCTGTATTTTAAACAATAACAAGAAAAAGAGTTCTGCAATAGGTTCCTTACAGACATGATGTTTTAAAGAATGTTATCAGAGCCAGGCAATGGTGGCGCATGCCTTTAATCCCAGCACTTGGGAGGCAGAGACAGGTGGATTTCTGAGTATAGGGCCAGCCTGGTCTACAGAGTGAGTTCCAGGACAGCCAGGGCTATACAGAAAAACCCTGTCTCAAAAAAAAAAAACCCAAACAAACAAACAAACAAACAAACAAAAAGAATGTTCTCAGGCTGGATAGGAATATAGGTCAATGGTAGGTAGGACACCTGGATAATAAACAGGCTCTGGGTTCAACATACAAAGAAAGGGAGAGGGAGGGGTTTTACTCTGCAGTTGGTTAAATCAACAAATATAGAAGTCATGGATCTGAAAGACTGACAATCCAAGTGTGAGTGTGCGTATTAAAGTGATCGATGTGTGTGTGTGTGTGTGTGTGTGTGTGTGTGTGTACCAGCTCTTGGTGGATGGGGAGATGGTTCAGCAGTTAAGAGTATTTGCTGCACTTCCACAGGAGCTAGGTTTAATTTCCAGCACCTTGGTATGTAACAATTGGCTATAGTTTCCAGTTCCAGAAGATCCAATTCCTTCTTCTGGTCTCCATGAGCACCAGTGACACAGACAGTGCACAGACATCATATATATGACACGTCAGGCATGCTAGGCAAGCACTCTCTTAGTGATCTAGCTCCCTAATCCTAGTCACATGTCCAAAACCAGCTATAGTTTCAGAGGGGGTAATCTAAAGAATGAAACCCACAGCCTAACGCATGATAGACGAATCATACTACTGAGCTACACACTCCCAACCCAAGTACACGATTACTTATTTAAGATAAATTAGTAGAAGTAGGATCATTGGTTTTAAAGGCATTAATTGTTTTTAGGGCTGTTGACACATATGGGCCAATTTCTTTTAAAGCTTTTAATTGCCTAAGCAGTCTCATTTCAAGAGTCAGTGAGAGTGATTCACATTACCCTTTATAGCCTTATTTATTCATCATTTGTCTATTTTCATTACACAGTACATTCTAGTTTTAATTTGCATTTAAAAATAAATACAGTGACTTCTCTAGGTTTTATATACAGAAGCTTCCTTTACAAACCACATTTGCTTATTGCTCAGCATTGTATTTTGTAAGACTTTATCCTAACATCCTCCTTTAATAGATTTTGGCAGCTGGACCTTTAAAAACTTCAATGTTTATTTGTAATGTATTACATCTGAAAAAAATTAAATTAGTAGAGAAATAGAGCTAGCAATCTCTCCATAAGCACTGGGCTTAACTTCTTTTCAAATAGCGATTCTCTCCTTTCAAGAATTCCTATTTCTTTGGCTGGATCACATATAGGTGAACTATATTGTTAAGGATAATATCTGAGCATGTAAGGAAGGGCATGAGCCTGTTGGAAAAGTATGGCTTGCTTTTAAGATACATAAGGATTCGACTACCAGGGCCTGATGTACCTGGGTCTGCTACTGGAACTATCAAGGCAAAAACTCAGCCCTTGAGGGATGGAAAGATAGCTCAGCAGTTAAGAGTCCTTTCTTCTACAGGACCTGAGTTTGATTCCCAGCACCCACATTGCATTACAGCCAGCTGTAAATCCAGGTCCAGATGATCCAATGCCCTCTTCTGGTATTCGTGGGCACCAGGCATAAGATGGTTCACAGACATACATGTGGATTAAAGACACCCACACATTAAATATACATAATGATAGATAAATAGATAGATGATAGATAGATAGATAGATAGATAGACAGACAAATAAATAGGAAAAATCTCAACCACTGGGTCCCAGTTAATAATTTTTAGAGCAAAGATCAAGAATTGACAAATGGGACCTCATAAAGCTGCAAAGCTTCTGTAAGGCAAAAGACACTGTCAATAGGACAAAACAGCAACTAACAAATTGGGAAAAGATCTTTACCAATCCTATATCTGATAGAGGGCTAATATCCAATGTATACAAAGAACTCAAGAAGTTAGACTCCAGAGAACCAAATAACCCTATTAAAAATGGGGTACAGAGCTAAACAAAGAATTCTCAACTGATAAATATCGAATGGCCGAGAAGCACCTAAAGAAATATCCAACATCCTTAGTCATCAGGGAAATGCAAATCAAAATAACCCTGAGATTCCACCTCACACCAGTCAGGTTTGCTAGGATAAAAAACTCAGGTGACAGCAGATGCTGGAGAGGTTGTAGAGAAAGAGGAACATTACTGCATTGCTGGTGGGATTGCAAGCTGGTACAACCACTCTGGAAATCAGTTTGGCGGTTCCTCCGGAAATTGGACATAGTTCTACCGGAGGACCCAGGTATACCACTCCTGTGCATATACCCAGAAGATGCTCCAATATGTAATAAGAACACATGCTCCACCGTGTTCATAGCAGCCTTATTTATAATAGCCAGAAACTGGAAACAACCCAGATGTCCCTCAACAGAGGAATGGATACAGAAATTGTGGTACATCTACACAATGGAGTACTACTCAGCTATTAAAAACAATAAATTTATGAAATTCTTAGGGAAATGGGTGGATCTGGAGAACATCATCCTGAGTGAGGTAACCCAATCACAAAAGAACACACATGGTATGCACTCTCTGATAAGTGGTTATTAGCCCAGAAGTTTGGAATACAGGAAGAACAACCCACAAACTACAAGAAACTCAAGAAGAAGGAAGACCAAAGTGTGGACATTTCGTTCCTTCTTAAAAGGGGGAATAAAATACCCATGGAAGGAGTTGCAGAGACTAACTATGGAGACTGAAGGAAGGACAAGCCAGCCTGATATAGCTATCTCCTGAGAGGCTCTGACAGTACCTGACTAATACAGATGTAGAGGCTCACAGCCATCCATTGAACTGAGTACAGGGTCCCCAATGAAGGAATTAGAGAAAGGACCAAAGGAGCTGAAGGGTTTGCAGCCCCTTAGGACAAAAAAAAATTATTTTTAGAGCAATGGAGAGAGAACACTGACTGCCAAACAGCTGGCTTGCTGGGAAATGCGTTGCATGTCCTATGTATCAGGTTCAAAGAGTACTTTGGTTTAGATTTTATGTTTTCCTCTTTGGTTCACTCCTGACTGTGTGTGGGGTGAGACAACTTCCTTAATTTTCCTACCAGCTCTTTATGTAAGACTTTTTGTGGTTTTGACATCCATTAGTCTAATATTAATGACCTAAGAAACTCATGAAGGTCTGCTCGATAGATAAAAGCAAATTAAAATGTGGATGAGCTGCTGAATGTGTTAATCATAAAACCCACAGCAGTTCCTGCTTGAAGACTGAAGCTCAGGGTATGCCATAGGGGAGATCTTCCTTCTTTCTCCGAGGCTCTTCTTTCCTCTTTCAGAGAAACAAATAGGGGGTAGGTACCAGAGTTCTGTCACCATGGTATCTGGTGACTGAGAGAGCAAGGGGTTTTGTTGAGATGCAAAGTCAGTAGATAATTATAATTAAGAGATTTTATAATATGGATACTAATTTCAAAAGAAAGGAAAAAAACTAGAAAATAGAGTTTACAAATAAAAGGTGATTTAAACAAAACAAGAGAAATGGTTTAATGCCTTCTAAATCAGGCGCATGTCCAAAGGCAACAAACAAAAACCGTAATGCTTCCTGAGTGTCACGTCATCAACAGTTGCTTCAAACCCAGGCCCAGCTCATTTGATAATACATGCTTTCAGGCAGTCAGTGTGGGTCACCATGCAAGTCTCTACACTTTTCTCAACCAAAGTGGGCTTGTGAGCAGGTGAGTGTCACATGGACACACACCAAAAAAACGTGTCTAAAGAATGTCTATGTACTCAGAGCGCAGAGCCTTAAGGGGAAACTCAGCAGGAGGTTCCCAAGCGTGAAATCACAACCTCAGGTGAAACTTGCTTCTCAAGGATGATTTGTTTGTCTCTGAAATCTTGTCTCCCACCTCCCTCTTGCCCAAAGCCCATTCAGGCATCAGCCATCATGTCAACAACACACACAACTCCACTCATTTGCAGATTTCCTTTCAGATGGCTCTCATCTCCACAGTGTCCAGACCTGAAGAATCTATGTTTATGGAACCAACCAGTGGCTCTGCATCTCTTAGGAACATGTTGATTTTTTTGTTTGTTTGTTTGTTTCTGGTCACCATCTCCCAGAGAACACAATGTGTAACAGCTTTTACTCAGCATTCAAATTACATTAAGTTTTGTAAGGCATCTACAGATGATGTTAATTTTAATGAAACTATGCATAGGATAAAGGTAAACAGCATGCCTTTTTACAAAAAGGGCTGCGGCATCTGGGATTGGTTCTGCTGGGTACCTCAGGATGATAGTATAGGTTGAAAAGCATATGAATGACTAAGGAGAGTTTGAGGTATCAGCAAAGATAATATGTCTTGGTCATTTTATCAACTCTAGTGTGGACAAGAATGTGGCAGCTTGAGAGTTTTCAAAAAAGGCACTTTTGATTCAGCAGGGTTGGGGTGCAGCCCGGAGTATAGCATCTTTGAAGGCTCAAAGGATACTGCTGCTGCTGGTGGTGGTGTATGGGCTACATTTTGAACAGCAAGTCATCTTTTCCCACTGTTCCTGAGTACTACTATGAGCCCAAATGTGTATACGTTGCTGTTATGGCTATAAAGTTTGAAAACTTAAGGACATATTTGGGCTGCTCTGTTCTCCAGGTATGACTTCTGCTTGCATTGGCAGCAGAAAGGCCTCTGACCTCACCTTCCCCAAGTTGACTCACCTGTCTCCCAGAGGTCACCAAAAAGCCTTTGTTAGTCTTCCCTAGCAACACCACAATTAATGTCTGCTAAAGAATAAAGACTTTAGCTAAGTCTTTTTTTATTCAAACCTGATTTAAAAAAAGAAAAAAAGAAAAAAGAAAATTACAAATCTTACAAGTGGAGTGGACTGTTGTACCAAAGAGACACTAGCCAATGAAAAAGCAGTTATTTTCTGGATCCTTGTGAGCTCCCAAGTGGCCTGATGAAGAAAAAACAAAACAAAACAAAACAAAACAAAACAGAGTTGGGCAGTGTCTGGGAAGGGACGTTCACCTCTGCTCCTCACTTTCTATCTAGTAAAGAGGATGGGTATATCCCACAGGAGCACAGGACAGAAGGGCAATTCACTGAGTTGTTACTAAGGCTGGAGAGGGGTCACTGTAGAAGGAAGCCTTGTTGCTGGTCACCCTATCCTGTTTCCCTTTGGGAATTCCTGCTCAGTGAGCTCATGAACATTCCAGAGAATTTAAATCTCTTACCACAGATTGAGGGAAGAAAGACAGTTTAATAAAAATGGTTACAACCATGAAAGATCTTTTCAGTATTTACCAAATTTTCTAACTTTGCTTCAAAGCAGGCTTTCTGTGAAAGTCATTAAGTAAAACACACCCTTGTCCTTATCTACTGTAGCTGGTGAACACTGTCCCCTGTCAGTCATGGGAATTGATTTAAGATTCACTTTTAAAAGACTTATTTATATAACTTTAAAGTTATATGTGTCTATTATGGATTTGTGCATGTGAATATGGATGCTCTCAGTGTCCAGAAGTGGGTGTTGGATTCCCTGCCACCAGAGTTATACATAACTGTATACATCTGATGTGGATGGTGGGAGCCTAACTCTATAGTCCTCTTTAAGAGTAGCAAGTGCTCTGATCCACCGAGCCATCTCTTAGACCCCCTAAGGATTCCTTTTCTGACGTCCAAGAATCATAGTGGCAGTGTTCCAAATGTTAAAGTTTACTCTTAGTAAAATAGTATGGTCTTAGTTACTTAGTAAAATAGTATTTATTGTCTTAGAATTTCTCAAAAGTGGTCTTGGAGATGAGCCAGCAAAAGATTTTCACAGAGTATGGAGGGATGACAAAGCCACGGTATCAAGAACTAGAAACACTGGAAAGTAGTGCGCAAAAATCCCACAGGGAGCTCTGGACAGTGAGGCCCAGAGATGCTGCAATCAGGGGTAGAGGAACTCCCGTATTTCCATACCCATGGCTGTCAGCCATTGTCTAGGGACATTCACCTCTGGAAAGCCTTTGGGGTAAGGGGTTTCCAGTGGTAAGCATGGGTGCTTACAGAACTCTACTACAGTGCTAGTTTATCAGGAGGAAGAGCATGTCTCAGGTACCCCTTTCCCATAAAATCCCGAGTCCTAGTAGGTAGTGATGCCATTTGCTCAGTATTCTTTCTTTTATGATAGTCCTACCTTCCTATCTTCCTACCACTCTTATTCACCTGCATCTGAGTTCAGGAATAAAAAAGAAATGAAATCGTTTCCACCTTATGCATATCCCTCCAAACTGCCATTATAGTCTCAGAAGCCTCTCCATTAGGGAGGGAAGAAGACTGTGGGGAAGCCATAGGTGGCAGAAGCCATGGAGGGCATGCAGACTCTGGAAGGCCTAAATGCATACAGTCTCAAAGCTCCACGGCTCTCATTCCCCATCCCCCAGCAGCTGCACAGCCGGCAGGTGTACTTAGTTACTGTATTGATATCTCCAAGAGATGTCCAAGCCAGAGTCAAAGAAGGGAAGCAACAGAGACACGGGGCTTTTAAGGGATTGCCACACTGGAGTCAAGGCATCTGTCCAGGGGTAGTGGCTGCTTCAGCTGTCCCGGAATTCAGGGCTAAGACTGCAGTTTTACAGATTTTTACATGGTGTAGTGGGGCCATCTGGGATGGAGACATAGTATTTGACCTTGTTTTGCTCCATGACGTGTTAACTCCGTGACTTTAGAGAGTGAGCATTTTCTCCTGAAAACAAAAGGAGAGGTGAGCTTTTATCTTGTATGAAAAACCTAGTGCTACCTGGAGCCCATACCTTGAGATATGCGTGTATGGTCTTAGCAATTTTTCTGGTTTAAAATACCTACAGAGGCACACACCACAATCAGAACATCACCAGTGCTTGTGAAAATCTTACTTATTCCTCCATGGTCAGTCTTCATTTAGAAACTTGAAGCTATGCAGGACAGAGAAGCATCCTTTCTCCATTCCTGAACACTGTGGCTGGAGCTCTTGTGCCCTCCTCACAGTCAGGACACCAGTTGAGCCTAAACAGGGGGCTGCTAAGCTGAGCCTAAACAGGCGGCTGCCAGTTCCTAGTACACCTGGCAGACAGCAAACCTCAGGCTAAAGAGGGAAGAACAAAACAACAACAACAACAACAACAACAAAACCAACCCAGACAAAGACAACCAAATACTCTCAGTTATCCAGGACACACAGTCATCAGGCTGGGTTTGAGAACAGAGTAAAGCTCACTCAATTATGCATGATATCCCTTTCAGCTTCTAGAAATACTCTGCACAGAGCTTTCTGAATGCTATTATCCTGCTGGGTAGTGTGACCTACATATTCTGAGTTCTGCAGAAAGGGTCTGGGCCAAGCAAAGAGAATTGGATCTGAATCTGCCCAGTTGCTTCAGCCCTCATACGATAAGGCCAGAGTGCATGTTACACCTATTCTGTTGAGCACCAAGAAAGCCACAGTCCTTGTTTTCTGTCCTCAGCCCATGTGCCTTGTGTGTAACAGAGAGAGGTGCTAAGAGCTAGTGGAAACGCCGTCAAGGTCTACCCCATGTATGGTCGTATGTTGCCTTTGTGTCTATCCAGTGGGTTCTACATTGTATCTTTTCAAATGGTTATCTATTCCTTTAACAATATCATTTATTACTAAAACTTAGGGGAGATGGGAAAGAGGTACGTGAGGTGGTTTCATTGTTAGACTGGCCTCATTGCTTTGCGGGCCTGAGGACTGAGTTTGGATCCTCAGAACCCATGGAAAAGCACATGATATGGGCACACACTTGCAGCAAGATAGGAAGCAGAAATAGGTGGGTTCTTGGACACACAGAGACCAACTAGTCTGGCCTACATGGTGATATTCCAGGTCAATAATAAACTCTATCTCAAAAACCTGAGAACTCACACCCAAGATTGTCATCTGACCTCTGCATACACACATTCACATTGATGCATACACCCACATAAGCATAAATATATGCCTGTGCACACACAATTGAAAAGATAACAAGAACAACTTCCTTATACCTGCCCCCAGGAAGGAAATAAAGTATCCTAGTACCTGAATACCACGCATACATTCTAAGCCTTCAACTTCCTTTAGGGCTTAGGTGACTCTCCTAAAACACTTCTTTATATGTTTATCTAATGTAGCCATTAAACACGCACACACACACACACACACACACACACATGCACACACACACGCACATGCACATGCATGCACACACACACGCACATGCACGCTCATGCACACGCATGCAACACTTGTTTTTGTGCATATGTGTATGCTGTGAAGGTCAGAAGATAACCTATGGAAGTTGGTCTGTCCTACCACAATGTGGATGCTGAGGATCAAACTCAGGACATGAGCCTCATTGGCAGGATGACCTTTATCCACTGAGCCATCTCACTAGCCCCTCACATACTTATGTTCTTAAGCAAGCACACAGTAAAGACTTTTAAATCTAAAGTTAACTGAAATAATATTCTAGTTATGGTGGTGCCAATCTGTAATTCCATTACTGGGGATGCTGAGTCACGGTTATCATGAATTACAAACTATCATGAACTATATCGTGAGCTTCCTTCTCAAAACAAAATAAAACCTTAAGTATGGTTGCCACATATTTGCCCTTTCTTTGCTTTGTCTCCGCATTACTTCTTTGGTTTGGGAGACTGATTCTGTGGATCCAGGTTAGCCCACACCCACTATCTCCACCGGCACATAAGACACCACTACGTGAATGTACTGTATGTATATACAGTCCTGAATTAGCCATATTTATTTTTTCTATTTTTTTTCCTTAACAAACACCATTGCTACTAGCATTCTTGAATACGTCTTCTATTTTTCATGCATGAGAGTTTCTCTAGGGAATAAATCTGTAGTGGAATCATTGAGCAGAATCACCTTCCAACTCCTGGATGGTGCTAAACTCTACAGTCTTAGTCCCACAAGCACTGCCTGGAATTCGCATTGCTTAGAGTCTATATTAACTCAGGCACCTGCTGGAGTTTGAAACTCTTACCAGTCTGGTGGATGCCCATGGTGCATCTCTATGGTTTTAATTAGCCCTTTGTCCATCATGCATAGGCACAGTCTTTTATGGAGGTATAGATGTAGGCTACCACAGGGAAAAGCCACAGCTGATTGATTGTTGCTGATTACCTCCCTTAATTGTTGCACATACATGTTTCCAAATTTTCAACATGTAAACAAAGCTTCATTAAATATCCCCAAAGAAAAACTCTTTAACAGAATGGCTAATGACTCCTCTATAGGATCAATGTGTGAGGATAAATATTGCTCAAAATGCTTTAATATGTTTCCTCACCTGTGGAGATGACTGCTTATCGCAGCTTCTGAGTCTGCCTCCTAGCTGGGACTTCCATTGATTTAATATTATTTAATAACCAGTACCAATTTAATAGACAATTATAAATTGTTTAAATTTACATGTTATTTCTTTATTGAAGAGAAATACATTTATACGATTAGTAATCCTTCATATTTCTTACTTTGAAAATTATCAATATGTCTAGGTTGTCTGGTTTTTTGCTGTTTGTAGAATGAGATAGTTTGAACTTTGGAAATATTATTTATTCTGTCAACAAAAGTGTAAGAAAATTTCCCCACAAGCAAACAAGTGTCTTTGTATGATGGTCTAGGCCACAGTTGAGAGTTAATAGTCAAGTCACATGGTGCCATTAGGTGACAATTACATGGATTCAAATTTTAGACTCAACATCTGTTTTGGTTTCACTTTGAACTAAGTCACTTGGTAATGTTTCTTAATAATGATAAGGCTGGCCTTAATCAGTTTAATGCTGAAGATAAACAGAATTTTGCAAAAAGAACATTTTCTATAAACCCAGGTTAAGTCTTTAGCAGAGACAAATCCCACTGTACCCAAGAGCTGCTTCCAAAGCCCTCACACGGGTATTCACAACACAACCTCGCGGTGATGTTCGTAATTAAATGTGGTTATAGAATGAGCACATAATTTGGGGCTGAGACAATTTCACTATGATGTCGAGCCGTAAGCCACTCATTCTAGCTATGAGAAGAGTCATAATACAAGCTGTTAATGAAGCTCATTTGCAAGGGAAATGCAGTGTCTCTGCAGGCTGAGTTGATTGCTTTCCTTAAATGGGAAAAAGATTGTCCTCTTCTGGGTCTGAGAGGAGAGGAAGGCTTGTAGTCTCTCAGGAAGACTATGCCTGGCGCAGAATCGACCTTTCCCCTCAGCACACTGCAGTGAGAAGATTCAGGATGTTGGCATGACATTTAATAAAATAGCAACAAATTTGCAAACATCCGAGAATTGTGATAAATGACTGGCTTAAAGTGAAATATTTCAGAATTAAAAAAAAAATGCCACCATATAGAAATCAAGAGACCAAAAGTCCAATAATCTGAACACATTTAAACTTGATTTTCATAATACTTACATTCTATAAAACCACCATTAACACTGTATTAGCAAATACAGAATACTGCTCCTTGAGGAAATATAGGAAGAGGTTCTTATAAATTCTGATTATAGTTTTGTCAACTGATCAGTCTATAACTACATGTAAGATGTGTTTCTTCCTAAAGGGACCTGATTTAATACATATCATTGATTCACTAATACCTGATTCACAACCAAGAATGTCATAACTTGTGACTATAAAGGGTTTCTTTGTAAGGTGCATGACACCTTCTTGTGTGAAGAGACAGAACTTTCAGCACTGCCCTTTGAGGTTACTTAACACAGTGAGATCAATACCTAAAGGTACAGTGGGAAGACTGATTTAGTGATGAGGACCATTTTCTACAGCTCGGCTGGTTTTGTTTCTTTCAGGTAGCAGGTCTGATATCATGAGTCTTCTTTGTAGCTCAGTCTTCTCAGGCTAAAGAAGACTCTCCTCTTTTATTGTTTACTCTGAAAGGCAGGAGCCTAGAGAACCTGGTCAGTTTTAGGGACTTCCTGCAGCTAGTCTGAATTGTTAACCTTCCTCCTTAAGGAGCTTCCCTACAAGATGGAATGTTTCAGTCGTGGAAAAAAATTCTTATACAATACTGTCTTTTTTTGCTTGTTTGTTTTGTTTTGTTTTGTTTTTAAACTGTTATTGCATTATGATGAGAAAAGTTACATGATTTCA
>NW_022196896.1:71187291-71187930 GCF_008632895.1 Mastomys coucha | reverse complement strand
TACCTCCATCGTAGCTAAGCTGAGAGTTGACAGTCCCGCTGCACCAAGGAATGAATTATAGGCTCGATTTTTGGATACAGACTTCCTGCTATGATCAAAGCTATTTGACTTGAGTGAGTGAATTTATTCTTAGCCCACAGAGAACAGGTTACATTCACTTAAGAAATGGTGTGTGTATTAAGATGGTCTATCCATAAAGTCATTCACCAACTGTTTCAATGAACAATGGTTCTGCTTGGAGGGTGGCACAGACATTGGGTAAGGGTAAGAATCTGGTTCATTGGCTGTGATAATTTGGAAAATCATTCGTCTCAGAGAAAGAGTAACTTATAAAGTCCTCTTCTTCAAGCTTGATACAAGAGTTACAAACGTCAAGCAAAGCATTCAGTCTCACTCTTTGTTGTTCTCTTACAAGCCACTTCCCAATTTAATTGTCTACTTTTCTTTTGGTTGTATAAATACTTTTGAAATATGTAAGCTGTTCTAAAAACCATAGTATAGTGTAAAAACATGAAATAAACAATACTATTAATAGAGAGGCTGAGATAGAAAAAGCAAGATTTCAAGAACATTATGTTGTACACAGCCAGACACTGTCACGAACAAACAAGCTGAAAGTGTATATAGATTGTACAATAT
>NW_022196896.1:71150353-71186084 GCF_008632895.1 Mastomys coucha | reverse complement strand
CTAAATCTGACTGGAGCCTGTCCTTCCTGTGATCCTGATTGTGTCAGAACTCCTCAGAGTTAAGCTGTCTCTGTGATCCTGTAATTCTGTGATCCTGTGATCCTGGGCTTGTTAGAGCACCTGGGAATGGAGCTTCTTCTGGGTGTTGTGGGACTGGCTGCAGAGCTTGCATCCAAGGTCTGCTCAGGACACTAGCCCAGAGAGACCAGAAGGAACCAGAGCCACTGGGCTGGTGGAGTTCCTGTGTGCCTGGTCCTGCTGGTCACAGTTGCACCTGGTGTTGGGACAGATGTTTGGTCCTCCTCACCTCTGATCCTGGGTGTGTCAGTGTGCCTAGGAGTGGAACTTCCTCTGGGTGTTGAGAGATTGGCTGCAGAGCTTGTGCCCAAGGTCTGCTCAGGACACCAGCCCAGAGAGACCAGCTACAATACTGTTAAAATCAACATTTGGAGTCCTGTGCAAGAATGTTAATGGTCCCCAAAGGTGATTGCTCTTCCTGATGCATTAGACCTCTGTGTAACCATGGGCTTTCCCACCCATACCCCAGTTCCTGAAATAATGACTCTGAGACTTACTATTTATGAATAATTGCCTAGGCCATTAAACTAGGGCTTGTTCCCTGACTAGCTCCCAACTTAATTAACCCTTCTATTCTATTCTACGAGTGCTACATGTCTGGTTATTTCTCAGTTTCATGTGTTTTTCTCCTCAGAGTTATGGGCAAATTTCTTCCTGTTGCCAGATTCTATTCCAGAGTTCCTCTCTCCTTACCAGAACTTCTGTCTCCTGTTTCCTGCCCCAGCTAATAGGCCATCAACTTTTTATTGACAGGTGATGATCCCATATAATAAACAAGAGATTCAGGGCTGGCGAGATGGTTCAGCGGGTAAGAGCTCTGACTACTCTTCCAGAGGTCCTGAGTTCAGATCCCAGAAACCACATGGTGGCTCACAATCATCCCTAATGAGATCTGACGCCCTCCTCTGGTGCGTTTGAAGACAGCTACAGTGAATTACACCAGAGTGAGTGGGGTTGGAGAGAGCGGGGACGGCAGAGGTCCTGAGTTCAATTCTCAGCAGCCACACACATGATAGCTCACAGCCATCTGTACAGCTACAGTGTACTCATGTACTAAATTTAAAAAAAAAAACAATAGACAAGAGATTCTCTCTACACCACTGAGAAAAAGGACTGTGCCTAAGGATCTTCAAACGGAGACCTTTGAAGTCTGTAATCTTGGGTTAACTGAATGGGCTCTCCAGTGTCACAAGCATCCTTTTAAATATGCAGGCAGGAGCACTAGGATGCTGTGCTGTTGGCTTTGAAGCTTTAATGGCTGTGAACCAAGGAAGTCAAGTAGTCTAGGAACAATCAGGAAACATTCTCCCTTAGGTCTCCTCAAGGCTCCATGGCTGTGCTGATGCCTCAGTTTCAGCCAGCTGACACCTGTTTCAGACTTCTGACCTCAAGTATAAGATTGCTTTAAAGACAAATGTGTGCTAATTTGTTACAACAGCAACAAGAGATTCATAAAGTTGTTTCTTGCTGGAGAGGGCAGTGTGGAAGAGCAACGACATCAAGTCTATTCATGATAGACTGGTTCAACCACTAAACCAGAGGAGGGCCAATGTTTCTGAGAGAGAGAAATTGCTGTTCCCATCACTGAAGGAGTCCAAGGTCACATGTCAGAGATGTCTGGGAAGGGATTTGTGCTTTGGTGTGGGTGAGAGGAACAAAGAAAGAAAATCAGTTTCTAATGTTTTCTCCAATGCTTTCCGAACCTGAGTTTTCATTACCTTGAATTAAAAGGGATTTTTTTGAAATGGTCAAATAACAAATCCTTTGTTATAATACTGGGTCAGGTTTTCCTTTTGTATTCGGAAGTTGCCAAGGTGGCTTTTAATCCTATATTGAATAATGTATAAAGGAGCCGAAGGAATTCACCACACAGGGTACCTGTGAACCAAGCTTATTTCCTCTTCCTTACCAAAGGATTCTCTGTGGTTCTGAAGCAAACCAACTTGCTCAGAAGGATGTCATGAACCTCAGAACCCCTTTGTTCTGTGGATCTATGCTCAGCCACTGAGATAGTTGAGCCACAGAGGGGAACTGGAAAGTCCTATGGGCTCTGGAACTATAGGCAGTCTCTGTGAGAAGCCAAATCTCAGGCTCACAATCCATGTAGATCAAGTGTAACATGATGGTGACTATGTGAGCCTCAGACTTTTTGTCTATAAAATGTAGGGTGGGGTAGCACCCGAGAATTCCATACTGTTGAAAGGGCTAATGAATAAGAAAGTGCATCAACAGTAGGCTTTCAGCAGGAGTCCAGAACCCTTTTTGGCCCTTTATAGGTCATTTACATGAGGACTTCTTGAATGTGTGCTCTGTTACATGTACCTCAGACAGGAAAGGGTTTCCAGTTTGTTTTGCCAACTGACTTCTTTTGTATGTTAATATTTTAAAAGCTATTTATTTATCTACTTACTTTTATCTGTGTGCCAGCTTGTGCCATGCGTGTATGTGGAGGTTACACAACAACCAGAGGAAGTCAGTTTTCTCCTTCCATTATGTGGGTCCCAGGGATTGAACTCAGGTAGTCAGGTTTTGTGGCAAGCACCTTTACCCACTAAGCCATCCCCCAGGGCCCAGTGTTTAATGTTGCTGCTGTTCTCTCCAGTCCTTCCTCTCCTGATATAGTATTTGATTTAAACATTTTGGATCTAAGTCGTGCTGAACACAGTCCAGCGTTCCCTCAGGAGGATCTCCTGCATTCCCGTGACACCATCCTCCTGGGAGCTGTGGTTGGATGCTGTTTGACAGTGCCCTGAGTTTCACCTGTTCTAATTAAACCTCAATTGTAAAGCCCTGAGAGGATGGAAACAGAATCAACTACAGTGTCTAGAGGAGAGACCTTTGGGGAGTGATTCGCATGAGGTAAGGTCATAGTAACATGAACCAAATTAGGAGACATCACATTGCAGAAGAATGAAAAACTAACAACTTGAAAACCAAATTCCACTTCTTCTCACTCTCCCTAAGGGCTTCTAGCTGAAAGTTATTTATACCACTTCTGGCTTAGGGTTATTATAGATGTAGGTTTCCACCTACAATATTACCAAGTCATTTCCCAGCTCTGTGGCACTTGTCACTGCTTTCAACTCTGTTTTCACAATAGAGCTACAAGTCTGGTTGGTAGTTTGAATAGGAGTGGCCTAGAGAGGCTCATATGTTTGAAATCTCTGTTCCACAGTTAGTGGAACGGTTTGGGAAGGATTAGGAGATGTGGTTGTATTGGAGAAGGTGTGTCATTAGGGTGGGCTTTGAGGTTTCAAAATCCCATGCCAGCCTCACCCTCCCAAGCTATCCCCAGGGAAGCCTGGGGATAGGGATGTAAAACTCTTAGATACTGCTACAGTGCTATGCCTGTCTGCTTTCTGCCATGATGGTAATGGACCAACCCCCTGAAACTGTAAGCAAGTCCCCAACTAAATGCTTTCTTTTATAAGAGTTGCCCTGGTTATGGTGTCTCCTCACAGCAATAGAAAATAATTGAGACATTTGGTATGGGTCATGATTTACTCTGAGTTCCAATCCTTGTAATGTTTGATCTAGACTGAATGTAAGGACTCAAGCTTATGGATTCACAAGAGGAATATCACTTACTCTGTTGTCAGAAGCTAAAATGACAAATTTTTATCACAGTGATGGTGAGTCACCCACCTTCTATTACTACTGAGGAACTAGAGTGGGCCACCACTGTAGAGCAGCTGTCCCCATATTACAATGACACCAGGCAGGAATTCCAAGGAGCTGGCTTGCATCTCCCTGTGTACCCCAAGAAAAGCACAGACTTATGCCTCAAGCCCAGCCTGTGGTGGTTGACAGAACATGCCTCTAGACCTTCATGCTAAAGATATCTGTGTGCTGGCATCAGGACAGCACTCTGCAGAGCACACGGACCACAGACATGACTGAGTAACATGGAGGGAAGGTTATTATGCTTCAGTGGGAGTGAGCCTGGAAGTTAGCAACAAGAGTGTGGGAATGATCCCAGTTTCAGAGTGTTTGTCCATGATCATCATGACAGAGCCAGAAAAATTGTAGTTTGAAGAGTTACACAGATGTTGCTGGCTTTGGAGACAATGGAAAGGCCTGAGTCAAGGATTGTTAGTGGCCTCTGGGAGTTAGAATAAAAAAAAAAAAAGACAGGTCTGGGGTTTCCCCTCTAATCTCCAGGAAGAACTGCCAATGCCAATGCCTGGTGAGATGTACATCAGCCATCCCATGCCCTTGTGTCGTATCAAGATGCCAAGTTCACACTGCCCTCATAGTAGCAACATGGAATGGAGTTTTCTAGAAAGAGCTATAGCTACAGGTAATTCCAAGTCTACAGCTGGCTTTGGTTTGGCTTATTTGGGCCTTTTGGTGTCTCAGTCAATATGTGAACTATTTCCTTTTCTTGGTGATGCTTGGTCACTGAGGAGAGCGCTACCCTTTGAAGCAGGAGGGGGTCCCTGGAGTAGGGAAGGGCATGAAGTCCGTTATGCTTTTGGATCTGATAGATTTTTAAAAAGAATTGCTGTGTGAGCCTTGGGGTGATACCCAAGCAGGGAAGGTCGGAGGGTGGAAACATCTGCATACATCACAGGGCATCGGGCCCATGATCAGATCCTACCCTGTTTGAAAACTGAATGGAGCACTCAGAACAGGGCCCCCAAAAGCTAGAATGAGAGGATGTCCTTTGCAGAGAAACATCTTCTTATCTTCTGATCTTGCTTGATCAGCACACAGACCCATTTGGGAAAGCTCCTGGCAGCGGGGTGTACACATTTGAGCTCTCCGAGGGCAGTTGCAATGGGGAAGCTGGAGCCAGTGAGTGGCCAGGCTTTGCATTATGAACTGGAGAATATTTGTCCCTGTAGTCATGAGCTGTTTGTTTACTCCTAATATATTTCGTCTGTATAGAATTATTTCGTCTGTATAGAAGTCTCTGTGGCCAAAATGACTCCGGAAAATGCTATCCAGGCACACAGTAAAAGTGATGAGGACATAGAGGAGAGATACCTTATCCTGTGAGCACAGCTGAATCTCTGCAGATTCCATGCACAGCATTAAGTGAAGAAATGCCCAGTCCCCTCCTCCAAGAAGCCATCTCGCCCTGGATACTGTGAGTGGATAGGTTTATGAGTGAGGCTTAGCAACTCGTAATTGCAAACCACCGAGACAGCATGAGCCATTCCAACAAGGGATGATATGTCACAGCAAAGAGCTATGGCTCTAAGGGAAAAAAAAATCAATATGGACTGACTGTCCAGCAAGGCAGAAGAGATCGTTTACTGTGGCAGAGGCTTGTGTGGTCCGGAGCAACTCAAATGGGATCATGTGCTGCTCCGTGTGCTGCTGTAGATAGGGATGGGTCATGGGAGAAAATGAGACATGAAAAAGAAAGCCTTGTAGACTAGCCTGAGAGCATCAGCCTGGTAGGCTGGCTGCTCAAGCTAAAAAGTGCACCATGCTTCTGGAATGCAACTGCCAGGCCCCACCTTCTCCGTATAGCCTTTGCTTAGGGTCACTGGTCCTGTTGCTCAGGAGTTTTACTGCACTAGCAGCCGGGGATGAGAATAGTCTCACAACTAAGCCAGGAATGGGAGGAGCACCCAGGACAGCAGATAAACCCTCACCTTCTCTACCATCTAAACCCAGAGAAATGAGTACATGAGGACACTCATAAATAAAGCAGATCTAAAGCAGGCGTATCCGGAAGGAAAAGGCCCTTGGAGGCCTTACCAGTCTGAGCCTCTGGTTTTTGTTTTATTATGATTTAAAAGGAATTTATTAAATTAGCTTACAGACTGCTGTCTGGGATGTGCCACCATGGCTTTCTCATCCTGAAACGCTGAGAATCCAGTTGTTGTTCAGTCAACAAGGCTGGATGTCTCAGGAGTCCCAATCTGGTGCTGGAGTTCTGGAAGATTCCTGGAGAGCTCCTGGGCTTTCGGTCTACATTGGAACCTTGAAAAGTTTGCTTCTAATACCAGGAAGGAATGCAGCAGCAACAGGACAGATGAACTTGCAAGAAGCACGAGTGAAAGTAAGCAGGCAGAAGGAGTGGTTTCCATGGTTTGGGGCTCATATACTTTTGAAATATAGATTCAGTTAGGAAACTGAGGCCTGGACCCGGATACACTCTTACTAAACAAGACTAGGAAAATGAAGAAGCAGGTTGAGTGATCCATATGAGGCAAGCCAATTTGATGAGTTTCCTGCTCTGAGTTCCTTTAGTAATGATGATGGTGATGGGGGTGTGAAAGAATAGGGGAAATTAACCCTTTCCTTGCCGGGTTGCTTTTGGTCATGGCTTTTCATCACTGCAATAGTAATTCTAACTGTGACAGCATTATACAGGATAGCTGCATCATTAGAAGATCATCCTCCTGCCTCCCCATGGCTGTTCTACCATAATTTCTAGAATGAGGAGAACTTGGCCAGTTTAAAAATAAATGCTCACTCACTCTTTCCTTTCTTGTTTCTGTGAGGAGAAGTTTCCTAGCAAAACCACACGGACAAGCTAGCAAGGTGCCATATTCTGAGGCCCAGCTTTTAAAGTCTCATTTGGAGTTGTAGTCCCACAGGACCTCAGCTCTTGAGTATAATTCCTGAAATCATTTGCACAAGTGCCAAAGTATATCCGAATGCGGTCTGAAGACTCTTTAGGTCTTATCTTTATCAGGGTTTGAAGTCAGGGTGGGGGTTGGGAGTGGGGGTCAGACAAGCCAGAACTCCCATCCAGGAAGTTCCCACAGACATAAATATGTGACAGGCAAAGGAGCTCGTCTTTATGACTGACAGGTGTACGTAGAAATAGAAAGTGAACTAAAATAATAGTTTTAAAAAATGTACAATTAGTTACAGGACTGGGAAAATCACTCAGTTCTGTGGATAAAGTGATTGTTGTGCAAGCATGAGGACCTGAGTTCAAGTCCCCACAACCCACATAAAAGCCTGGCATCATAGCATGTATTTGTAAATCCGGAAATCCTATAGTTAGAGAGGATGTGAAGACCAGAGAGTCCCCAGGATCCTCACAGGTCAGTGAGTCTGATGCGCACCTGAACAACACCAGACTCAAACAAGATGGAAGACCAGATTGATATTTGAGGTTTTGCATTTGGCTTCCACACATGTGATGTCATAGGTTCACATGAACTCACACACATACCAAAAACAAAACAAAATAAAACAAAACAAAAAACATGTTTACCTAAAACTGAATGATGTGTTTTCCTTGAAACTTTCCAGAGATTACATATTACGTTATTACTAAGATCTGCTGAAATTCTACAAGTCAAATATGAAAAGCATTCTCTCGCTTTGGAAGAGTATTTGCTTAAATACTCTTCATTTCAATCATATAATGAATATCTTTCACTAATGAGCTTCAAAAATCTTTTAAAAACTCTAACTCTAACTCTAATTATTCTTAAAAAAATGAGTAAGTATTTAGAAAACATTCAAAATATCTTGGGTCTTTGATAGCTTATAGGCTTGCCCTGCACTGTTGTCTGTGTATACCACCCACTTGGCTACAATAATAGGACTTTTCTGTAATATTTCAACACACTGCCTTCCTTGGACTGAATAACTAGATTGAACCACATTTTTTTTGCCACCTTCATTGTCATCTTTAAAAATATTTAAAATTATCTTTAAAATAAAAATATTTCCTCATCTTTCATCACCTTCACTTTGAACTCCCATCTCTCTCTTTTTATCTAGGATCCTTTACTTGGGAGATATAAGTAAGAGAATGAATTGATGGTTGATTCAGACCTAAACCTTTTCTTGATTCCCAACAGCAGTTTTGCGACCAACACACAGAGGAAATGCAAGAGAGAGAAGGGTTGTGGGGAGGGAGAGAGAGACAGTAGGCCGAGGATCTGTGAAGAGCTTGGAGGTCAAGCCCAGCCAAGGGGACAGTGAAGTCACAACTCCTTCCTCCTACTGATCTCCTGTGCTGGCTATTGTGGCTTAGTTCTAATTACTATTCCAGGTGACTCATGCTTGGGCAGGGTCCTTCAGTCTTCTTCCCAGCTTCCCCTGAAAAGTGGATTCACTGGCCTTAAAGATGCAGGAAGGAATAATGAGAAATTTCCCAATAGCCTATGCAGAGGGCTGTGTGAATTTAAGCCAAACAAATGAGACCAACTCAGAAAACTTTTTTTTCTGTGAATAAGAAACCAATATTTGGCAAGAAAAGAGGCGGCTTTGAGGGAGGCTGGCCGCTGTGGTGTTGGAGTGTCTTTTCTTTCTGACCCAAAAGTTATTTTTGGTGTCTTCTGTCTCCAGGGCTGATTTCAGCCCTTTTTACAATGACCGGACTTGCATTAGCAAATTCCTGCTACTGAAAGCTTAATTGTTATTCCATTTTGCTAATTAAAAATGGATGTCTCTGGTTTGTTGCCCTGGGCATTCGTTAGAGGATAGTATCACAAAGTTTCTCTGTGTTATGTGGGCTTGCAAGCAAAGCCCGGGTGTCACTGGTCCTCATGCATCTAGAAGGCTCAGGGTTGCTCCACACAATGTCTTCTTGTCCACAGGAACACAGAAGAGAGGTTAGGTTAAGTTCATTAGCTTGCAGAGTGAAGGCCTTATCACCCTCCACTGTGTGAATTTCGTTTCTTGCTTCCATTATGCGTCATGAGAGACACTGGTCCGCATGTTGGCTTACGACTTGTTCTGCTTCCCTGATTCAGACACAAGTGAAAAGGTTTAGTCAGTTAAATGTGGTACAAAATCAACTATGCTCCAGAGTGCACCAAAGTCTTTTCGTTTTATACAGTATCCAAGCAGAAAGTAAATCTCCATTAGTGAGGAGGGACAAATGTTTCCATCTAACAATTGGACATTAACAATGTCCCAGCTATCAACAGCCAAATGGATGTGACACAACATGAATATTCCAAGACTACATCACAGAAGGTTTCAGGCACGGAACATCTCAGCGCACAAACGGGCTCGCATTGGAAGAACACGGAAGCCTGATTTTTACAGAGATCAAGTAGCAGACCCTGGCTAGAAGATGCGAGTCCCAGGCAAAGGCAAAAGTCATCCAGCCTTGAGATGTGGCCAAATGAAAGCCCGCATCTGTCAGAATGTTTGTATAAATAGGAAGCTTGCATGAATCCATAAATAAAATGAAAGAGAGGAAGCAAGCTTTCCCAGGCCTCGGGTCAAGTGGCTCAGCAACCAGCAGTGTTCACTCACACAGAAACCTGGCCACGTTCCAGACCTCTCCTCTCTTGAACTTCACCCCTGCATGTTTCCAACATCCTCTTTCCAGGCTTCTTAGAAAAGCACTGGCAGAAGCAGTTTTTGTAAGAGTTGATGATGGGGCACGGAGAGGCTAGAACAGGCTGAAGGCCTGGACAGTGGATGGAATGATGGAGGCAGCATAGCCTTGTTCCTGTGGGAGGAGACTGCACTTTTCAAAAGAGAGGTCCCTACCTCTGTGTTCGATACTTAGCCTTGCTTGTAAATGTGCTGCCATCCTGCTCCTGCCCAGTCTTTGTAGGATACCCACCCAGAGGAAGAGTGTCTTCACACCATACCGCACGGGGCAGCTACTATTCTTCTGGAACATTTCTTGGGACTATTTATAGCAGAAAGACGATTCCTCTGTAGCTCATCAGCAATGAGGGGGTGTTAACAGATAGACGCCCCATCAATTATGTCAAAGACCTCAAGCACAGATATGACCCTCTGGCCACCCCTGGGTGTGTATCTGACTTTTGAACTTTCTCCCGTTTTCCTCATTGGCGGAGCTGAGGCCATCCCTTTCACACTTCCCAAACTGACTTATGATAATCATTAAACTTATAGTGATTATTCACTGGCTTCCCAGTCTTCTTTTCTGGATTGACTTCCTTGAAGTTCAGGATTATAATTCCATTTGTCTGATTTACTGTACTCAACTCGTCTAGCGCAGCCAGAAAATGGCAAGTGAAGGAATGGCTGGTTGGCTGACTGGCCCAGTCTATATACATTAAACATATGCTGTCTGAACAAATGGTTTCCAGGATCCATAGGTAAAGGTGAGCCTTCCTGACTGGAGACCTATAAGCTTGGTCTACTATGGACATGCATGGATGAGATGTAGTTGCTAGTAGCCAAGGATGGTCCAATGATGGTGTCTATAGGAAAACAAATTAAAAAGTGAACACTATACAGACAAATCTAAATACAGGTTAGGTCAAATAAGTTAGACATGAGCTGAAGGCTTTGGGGTTGATTCCAGGATAATTCAGTTCAATGCAAGAGCCTTGGATCAGTGTGAGTAAATAGTCCATTAGGTCTCTAAGTTTTGAAGTGAGACACAGTTGCATGTCCTTTCTAAATGGAGACAGAAGCTAATGTGAGACAGGTGCTAAAGGTGCTCATCCTACTTGACACCATTTCCAGAACAAACTATTCCCAGGTGAGATTCATAAATGGCTCGGTGTTATAGTTTGTATGTTTGTCCCTCAAAGGTTGCTGTCCTGGAAGCTTGATTCCCACTGTGGTAGTGACACCTTTAAGTGGTGGGGTTTTGTGGGAGATGGTTAGTCACTAGGAAGGATTGGTGCTCCTCTCAAGAAAGGGCATTGCAGCTTACTTCCTGAAAGAATTGGTTGCTTTAAGTAATCCTGGACCCTCCTCTCATTCTTGCCATATGCTTTGCATGTGGCTCTGATGTTTATGATTCTGTATGTATGAGACCTTCACCATGCATGAACAAGTGCTGATGACTTTGCTCTTGAATTCAGAACACTGAGTTGTATAAACCTGTTTTCTTCTTTTAATAAAATATCCAGACACAGGCAGTTTGTTATAACAACACAAAGTGGGCCAAGGTGTTCAAGAAAAGCATGGTGTTTTCTATGGCTATGGCAAATAAATAGCTTCACTATAGACCATACTTAGGCTGCTGATACGTGGTTCTCAATAGGTAGCAGGATCTTACAGAACTGCCTATATATATGGTTTGTCACTAAACAAAACATTAGTTCCCAGCATATAACTATTTGTATTTGTGAATAGTTTAATAATGTAACATTTTAAGGGTAGATTATTAAATATCATTATAAAGAAGATACCAGGTCAAGACATTTTATAGATGAGTCCTATAGAAGTTTAAAGAAATAGCTCATTTTCTTCTTATACTGTCTTTCAAAAGCTATTCCAATATTAGGCAAACATTTTCTGTAAAAGGTGAGATAGTAAGTATTTTTGTGGGCCAATAAACAAAAAATGAAGATATTTTGTAGTTGTCTATACAAGAGAGACCATGAGTGTTGGCCTGCTGTATTTGCCTGGGATTCCATATGGGATGGGCACTGAAGCCATACTCTATCCACATAGACCAGATGGACATCTTGACAGTGCTCCATGGAAATGCTTTATGGCCACATGCCGTGGCTGCCTCAAACCAGACAGAAGTACTTAGGGAGAGGAACAGCTGTGATGCCCAGAGGAAATAGCAGGTGGATATAAGAAATACACCTTTAGAACATTGTTGGCTAAGGTTTGCAAGAGCAGCTAGGTTCCTAGCAACTCAGGCTCACTGCCCTCAAAAAATATGGCTGGAATAAAATTTTTTTTTAAAAAAAGAGTGGGTTTTGAAATACCACAAACAGTGCAACCTGGTTCTGGCTAAGAAAAAAATATATTGGGAAGTGATGAAATGTGAGCAGCAAAAATCTGTGGCCCTGGTTTATCCCATTATTACCATTATTTCTACCATCTACATATCCCCTCAATAATTAACATTTTTCCTGCTGCTGGAGTGTCATGCTAAAATAGATACAGAAATGTAAACAGTAGGGATCTTAATGCAGTAGCACAGTAGGCCCATATTCATGAGCTCTTTATCCACAGGCTCTACCATCCACAGACCAAAAACATTAGGAAAAACACATGTTGTCTGACCCAAATATGAACACATTTCTTTTATTGTCATTCCCTGTACAGTAGAGCAAAGCAGCCACTGCTTTCACATGGTGTGTTTGACACAAACAGTACAGCAACGCTGTCCATGCACAGGAAGATGTGTGTAGGTCTCATGCTGACACTGCACCTTATATTACCATATAAGTGGATGATATGTATACACCGTATGAATGTGTGAATGCAAGGTGTGAATATGTATGGAGCCCAGTGTCCTCAGGGGTCCTCACCATTCTCACCACAATCCTCTGTGACTATGAGACAGCTGTGACACTAAAAGCTGGCTAAGTGGATCCAAGGACTTCTCTTAGTCACTGTGGGCCTGTGGGCATCTCATGGGGATGAGACCACGTTACATGTAAACATCCTTATCACTTACAACAGTAGTTCAAGGACGTAAAGCGTGTTCGTCAAGCTGATAGACAGGAAGAGGAAGAAAAAGGTTCAGAAACAACTGCAGATTAGCAGAGCAGAGAGGGAGTGTCCACAGATGGCATACACATGAGCTGGCAGATATTGAACTGAATAACTGAATCCAGAGGAGACAGACAAGACAGGCAGAGGAGGCAACAAGGTGTGCAAGCCAAAGAGTGTCACACATTAGTTGGCTACCAGAATGAGTAGAGGAGAAAAGGCTAGTTATTCTAGCACTGGCTTTGGCTTTCTGTCGTATAGACCTGAGTTTGCCATGGCCTGTGGTCTGGGGCCTCATAACCTGAATAATATATTAATAATGAGGGCAAAATCTATGGGGTAGTTAACTGAAACAGTGATAAGATGTGATGCAAAGAGCCTTCAAGCCGAGTCTGAATGGGAGAGAAATTCTGCCTGGGACTGGTCAACACATACTTTGCATGTATGGAGCTATCGCCCTGAGTTTCATCTATATGTAGAATTAATGTATTTATACTCCTTCCTCATGGGTCCTTTCATGTGTTTGCTATATGAAAATATCATTTCACCTGTGTCTGCTTCAGGAAAACATTTTTTCAACCTGTCCGCTCCAGCAAAATATCCTTTGACACAACTAACATTCCAAAGAAACTAGAAGTTTCTACCTCTCTCTCTTCTCTCTCTCTCTCTCTTTCTCTCTCTGTCTCTCTGTCTCTCTCTCTCTCTCTCTCACACACACACACACACACACACACACACTCCACTTGTAAGAGAGAACACATAATATTTGTCTTTTTGAGTATCTCATTTCACTTAATTAGACACTCTCATTTTTTTTTTCTTTATGGCTGACTGAAAGATCATTATGTGTCTATACCATATTTCTTTTATCTGTTTCTTGGTTCTTGGACATGTGTGTTGATTCTACACCTGGAATATTGTGACTAATGCTGCAATAAACATAGATACACAAGTATCTCTGTGGTGTGTTTACAGAGTCCTTTGTCATCATATATCAAAAGTGGCTTGGCTATGAACATAGTGGAGCATGTGTCCTTATTACATGTTGGAGCATCTTCTGGGTATATGCCCAGGAGTGGTATAGCTGGGTCCTCTGGTAGTACTATGTCCAATTTCCGGAGGGAAGGAACCGCCAAACTGATCTCCAGAGTGGTTGTACCAGCTTGTAATTCTACCAGCAATGAAGGAGTGTTCCTCTTTCTCCACAAAAATTTCAGGGTTGTTTTGATTTGCATTTCCCTGATGACTAATGATATTGAACATTTCTTTAGGTGCTTCTCAGCCATTCAGTATTCGACAGTTGAGAATTCTTTGTTTACCCCATTTTTTAATAGGGTTATTTGTTTCTCTGGAGTTCAACTTCTTGAGTTCTTTGTATATATTGAATTTTAGCCCTCTATCAGATATAGGACTGGTAAAGATCTTTTCCCAATTTGTTGGTTGCCGTTTTGTCCCATTGACAGTGTGTTTTGCCTTACAGAAGCTTTGCAATTTTATGAACTCAGCTATTAAAAACAATGAATTTATGAAACTCTTGGGGGAAATGGATGGCTCTGGAGAATATCATCCTGAGTGAGGTAACCCAATCACAAAAGAACACACATGGTATGCATTCTCTGATAAGTGGATATTAGCCTAGAAGATCAGAATACACAAAGTACAATTCACAAACCACAAGAAACTCAAGAAGAAGGAAGACCAAAGTGTGGATACTTCGTTCCTTCTTAAAAGGGGGAACAAAATACCCATGGAAGGAGTTGTAGAGACTAACTATGGAGCAGAGACTGAAGGAAGGACAATTCAGAGACTGTTCTACCTGGGAATCCTTCCCATATTCAATCGTCAAATCCAGACACTATTCAGCCAATTTTTTTTGTTTCTCAGGTCTCTTCATTTCCACCTACCATCTTTCCAACTGCTCAGCCATTCCTTCAAACTTTTTTGAAACAAAATATATGAAGAAAATAAACAAACAAACAGACAGACAAAACAAAACAGAAAATCCCCTCAAGGAACAAAGTAGGGAACAAAATAAATTTTTTGTGACCTCTTGAAAAAAATTATCCATTCTTTCATTTCCTGACATTTTCTCTACAACATTTGAAATCAAATTTCCTATTTTCCTTTGTGAAAATCTAGATCTAGATCAGCAGTTGTAGTTGGTCTTAGCTACTTGTGGATTCTTCTTTTTCCCACCCTTTATCTTTCCAATTTTACTCCCTAACACTCTCTTATCTAAGAGAGAAATAAGGATAGAGGAGAAAGGGGAATTAGGAAAAATTCCCTGAATCTAATTTCTTTCTTTTTCTTCTTTGACCACTGCTACTAACAAACTGCAACAAATCTCCCTAAATGACCAACAGCCACTCACACCTCTCAGGACCCTAGAATTTATACAAGTTCCCAGAATTTCAAATGTCACACAGTTGGAGAAATTATTTGCAACTGGCAAAACCATGCTTCTGCTAGAGCACGAGGCAAATCATAGTCAGCTGCTGTGGATGGTCTGAAGGAGCCCCACATCCCACATCTGGGATTAACATGAACGCACATCCGTATAATATTTCTGTGTTTTAAAAAGAAACCAAAATTTCAGAATTCTCACTAAAGGTGTGTGTGTGTGTGTGTTGATTTTATATCCTATACTTGCTGAAACTTTTATCACTTCTAAGAATTTTTTGTCAATCTTTAGAGTCTCTTAAGTATAGGGTCACATCATCTGTACATAGGGATAATTTGGCTTATCCCTTTTCTATCTATATTCCCTTCCCATTTTTATCTCTCTTTTACTTATTACTTTGGCTAAATCAACAATAACTATATTGAATAAGAGTGGAGAAAGTGAACATATTTGTCTCTTTACTAATTTAGGAAAAAATACTTTAAGATTTTCCCCACTTGGAACAAAGTTGGTGATAGGTTTGTCATGTATAACCTTTATTATGTTAATGAAAATTAGTTCTGGTTCTAGATTTTTTTAAGGGTTTTTATTATTAAGGGATGTTGAATTTTGTTAAAGGTCTTTTTTTTTTAATCTATTGAGATAATCATTTATTGTGACATTTTTGCATTGTGGTCATCAGGGAGATTGTCCTATAATTTTGTTTCTTTGTTGTGCCCTTATCCTGATTTTGTATTGGAGTAAATTCTGGTTTTGTAAAATGAGTTTGGTAGGTATATTACTAACTTGTCACACTGCTATGACAAAGTATCTGAAAAAACAACTTACAGTAAAGTCCCTCATGGAGAGGACATTGAGACAGTTGTTCACATTGTCACTATAGTCAGATCAGAGAGTAACGAGCAACGGTGCTCAGCTATTCATTTATGCTAGGATTCTGGCCATGGAACTTGCCACCATGCTTAGGGTGGGTCGTTTCAGCTCAAGTGACCATATCTAGAAACTCCCTTGCAGACATGCCCAAAAGCTTGTTTCATGGAAATTCTAAATTCTAGATTTAAATTTAAATTTCTAAATTCTAAGATGTCAATCAAGATTTGGTGCCTCAGCTTTTCTTCAGTTTCCACTGGAGGAATAGTTTGAGGAGTGTTGGACCATTTTTCTTTAACAGTCTTGGAAAATTCAGCAGGGAAGCCACTCTGACCCTGAGCTTTTTATACATGAGATTCAGTTCATTACTGCTCCAATATCACTGCTTGTAATAGATCTGTTCATTTTCACAGATCATATATGTGCAGGAATCTACCCATTTCTTTCTTTCTTTCTTTTAATATTTGTTTTAAAGATTTATTTATTTATTATATGTAAGTACACTGTAGCTATCTTCAGACACTTCAGAAGAGGGCATCAGATCTCGTTACGGATGGTTGTGAGCTACCATGTGGTTGCTGGGATTTGAACTCGGGACCTTCAGAAGAGCAGTCAGTGCTCTTAACCACTGAGCCATCTCACCAGCCCCTACCCATTTCTTTCAAGTTTTTAAAAATTTATTAGAACATAGATTTTTTTCAAACTATGCACTCATGATTCTCAGTTTTATTGATAGCTGTTGTAATATCTTCTTTTTCATCTCCAATTTTTGTTAATTTTGATCCACTCTGATCTTCTTTTAGTTAATGGTTTGTTAACCCCATTTATTGTCTTAAGAAGAAACCCATTCTTTCATTGATTCTTCTCTCCTTTTCATTCCGTTTAATTACCGTCTGCCACGATCTTTATTATTTATTTTCATCTATTGATTTTTGGTTTGGCTCACTCTTGTTTATCTAAGACCTTGAGGTGCATTATTATTTATTTAAGTTCTCTCTTATTTTTTTTTAACATAGACAGTTGTAGCTATAAACTTTCTTCTTGTAATTCCTTTCATTATAGCCTGCAGGACTTTGTGTCTTGTGTTTTCATTTTTATTTGACTCTAGATTTTAAAAAAATTTCCTCCTGATTTCTTCATTTGATTATATATATATATACATATACATATAATTCAGTCAATTGAAATATATATATATATATATATATATATATATATATATATAACTGAAAGATATATATCTTTCAGTCTTCATGAGTTTGTGCACCTCACTGAGGGTAGTACAATTCTTAGGTAGGGGCTCTTGGGCTATATAAGAAAGATATTTAAGAATGTGAAGCCGAGAGCAAGCCAGTGAGCCAGTGAGCAACATTCCTCCATGGTGCCTGTTCCGAGCTACTCCCTTGACTATCTTAATTGGCTTCTTTCAGTGATGCACTGTACAGTCTACAAGATAAAATGAACCCTTTCTTGGCAGAGCAATTTATCACAGCAACAGGAACACTCAAGATAATAACATTGTTACAATTTATAAATTGTCAATTTTTTTTTGTTGCTACTGAGATTCCAGCGTCTTTTGGACAGCATGCCCTCAGAGAATGGCTGCTCTCCCTGAAGATCACTATAGTCAGTGAGCACGTCTCCTCTGCTGCCTTCCCCTACCTGAAAATACCATTGATTTTGCAGAATGTCATCCAACATTTTCTTCTTGACTTTTATTGTTGTTGCTGTTGTTCACAGGATCCAAAATGTTAACGAAAGCAAATCATCATTACCAGTGTCTTTCATTTCTTTTAAGGAAACAGAAATCTTCCTGGTAATGAAAATGAAGGCTAACAGAATGAGCTGCCGCCAAGAAGAAGTGAGATTGCCTCCATGCTGCTCCCTCCCTCCTGCTCTAGATCACACAATAAGTCCAGAATACTGACTGGAAGGAGGCATGGACTCCCTGGAATCTATGAAGTTTATTACTGGAAGTAAATGTTGGGGAACAGTGGGCATTATTCTGATCCACTCACACTTCCTTGATGAGACGTAGCAGGACACAGTAGTGTCTGAGATATGAAGCTCAACAACCAGCTCCTCTCTTGGTGGGACTATTGATTTATTATGCTCCTTTATATCTTTGAGAGAGAAGGTACATTCTAAGGAGAACTCTTGTTCTAAAACTCTTACAGTTTTAGAGAGATGAGAATCATCCTTTCGCAATGATGTAATATACTAAACTTTATATTCACCAGGAGAAAACTGTGGTGATAGATTTAATTACAACTGTTTGACAATTAAAATCCATCACCGAACACATAGTGTGTGCAAATCTGATGGCAGGAGAGCTATTCGAGAAGAAAACTTTTCGTCTTCCAAAGTTGAACAACTTAATTCTTTAAATTGGTTGAAGGTTCCTGGCTTCCAGAAGAGAGAATGGTTGGAACTATTGTAATGAGGCTTTAAGATGAGTTTGGGTGAATTAGTTTAATTATATATGAAGATTCATGCTTCTGTATTCTTTTCCCAGAAGCCATGCTTTACTCTGTACCTTGCTCACATCCTAAACTATGAACTTAGTAACTATATCCACTATTGGTGGTCTCCATGGGACTGTTATACTAAAGGCTTGGTTCCAGTGTTGTGGCACTTTGAGAATTCAGGCCCAGTGGAAGGAAGTCAGATCCTCGACACCACCCTTGAAGGGGATGTTGGAAGCTTACCTCTACACTCTCTTTTATTTCTGGGTCACCATGAAGAAAACATACCCCTCTATCACATGCGGCTCTCATGACATACTGTACCATACATATCTTGTAAATGATGGAGAATTGCAGCTTTGCCCTAAAACCTTTATGAGCCAAAATAATCCTTTTATCTGGTGAGCTGCTTATCTCAGATATATTAATCAGAGCAGAAAAAACCAACTAACATAGAAGTGTCTGTAGATGTCTGATAATCATTTCCTTGTTGGAAAAAAAGTCCTGGGCCATGGTGCTTGCAGAATGTCAACATTCCCTCTGTAGATGATGTGACTTCAGCTACCAAACTGAGGTCCACAACACAACTCCTTATAATCCTCTTTATGAATGCACAGAGTACAGATAGTCATGAAGTAAGAGGAGATGGTAAATTTTGACTATGAATAATCTCTGCTTTTAATACGATTATTTAACTTTGAGTTATATATTTAGTTTTCAACAAGCCTCGCTTTTAAGAACAGTTTTGATTTCCCGTTGGCTTCAAATACAGAGTTCCCATGTTTCCCTTTGTTACTGATTACACAGTCACCTGACCACCCGACATTATGTGGTTCATCTGTGAAGATGGATGCATGTCATTGTCTGTTCTCTACTCTTGAAGCAGAGCTCCAGACCCCAGGTAACATCTCATCATGGGCTTATTTTGACTCATGTATCTGGAAAGAGAAACTCTACAACTCTGCTGAGCATCGACTCAGCTTCTGGTGAGGTTGACCAGTTGCCTTGTGCTGGGACAATTAAAATGGAAGAGGGCACTAAGCTGCCAGAAACTAGGTTGCTGAACTCCCATCATAACTTATCCATTCCATTATTCATGTGGACTCAACCTTACGACCCTAAAATATGCAGTAGACCTCCACTTCTAACATGCTGCCTTGAGGCAAAACAGTTGTTACACAGGAGCTTTGGAAGATGCACCCAGGCTATGCACCACACAGTTTATATTAGCATATCACACAGTAATATGTTTGTACCGTTTGAGTGTCAGAGTACGTTCACCTCCTAAAAGTCACCTGTGCTCTGACTAGTCCCCACTTCCCCTTCCTTGCCCCTGGCAACCATTGATTCCAATACTTCTATAATTTTCCTGTTTTTTTTTTTCAGATTGCTATATAAGTGTGAGTTTGTGGCCTTTTCTGATTGGCTTCTTTCACTTAGTGATGTGGCTAAGATTTCTTCAGGTTTTTTTTTTAATGGCTTGATAACTCCTTTCTCATTGCTGCTGTATAATATCTTGATTTTTAGATATATTAAATTCCATTAGCTATCTATTAGTCGCTCTTGCAAGGCCATTTTTGTTGCTTCCAGGTTTTGAACAAGACTGCTATAAACACTCGTCTGCAGGTTTTGTGTAGACATAAGTTTTTAAGTACTTTGAATGAATAGCAAAGTGTGTGATTCAATTTAACCTGTGGCTAAGAATGTTTTTGGAAAATTCCCAGAAATTTGACAACAGCTCTCACCGGCCACTGTGAGGAGGCTTGTCACACCGCTATACTATGTCTTCCCTTCGAATGGCAATGGAGAATGGCAATCTCAGCCTTTGGGGCGTCTACAAACAGAGTCTTTAAAATACCGGTATTGTCTTTTTTAAATGTTGCTTTTGTATGTCTGTATACATATTTTTGTAAGACCATCAAATACAAATAGCAAGTCATCAGCTTTCTCATAAAGGCAAACCATCCCCATGTCACCTGCATGCTCCCTCCAAAGCATCATGGGAAGATTCCTCTAGTTATCAGTTGCCAAACTTATGTACACTTTGGGGAGCTAACGTAGTGGCCCAGGAAGCCCAGCACCAGTCATCCCTCTATTCCCCTTCACACACAAGTTTTATGCTTTTCTGTTTAATGAATTAGACTTTATCTGAAGAACTTCCTTGATTATAAAGATTTTTAAACCATGACCAATGTCCAAATCCAAAATATTAAGGAAGAAATGAGATGAGGCTTCATACTCTGCTCCTCAGGCCATTGTTCACACTACTGGAACCTAATATAGTCACTCTCAAGATATGAAATGAGTTTAGAGAGAAAATGACTATGATGATAAGCAAACCCAATTATCATGAAGACAACGGAGCTGTTTGTTTTGCTACAGTTGCATATGGAACCATTTAGACTTATCCGCAGAACTTCCACTTTATCTGTGAAATTGTGAAAGAGGTGAGATCCACTTTTGGTTTTCTCTGACTTAATCAGCTCTTCCTGGAAGGAAAACAGATTTCAATGAATTCTTTATAACAAAGATTTACAATCAAACTCATGGCTATACATTTGTGGTCCCCAATAGGGATATTCTCACAATGATGTGATCACCTAATGATGCCTCTCTCAGAATTTATTCTTGTTCTACGACTACATAAGAAGTGTGTATGTACAGGCTGCCTGAAAAAAAGATAAGCCTCCAATATGATACTATACATTTCATGTGTGATGCAGGGGGGTTAAAATAATATTGGAGGGTTATCTGACCCCTGCTTGTGAGTCTTGGCATGTGTGTGCACACATACATACTAAATGGATGCATGCATGCATGAATGCATACATACATACGTACATACATCATACAGAAAAATATATATACATATACATGTATATATTGAAAAATAGTTTTTAAAAGATGTGGCAATGCTTTACATCTCAGCCTTGCAAATGTCTTTTCAACATTTGCAAGAAACTTGACCACATTGACCTGGAACTTACAGAGATCCTCCTGCTTCTGCACCCCAAGTGCTGGATTTAAATGAGTGCACTACCACACTACCTGGCAGTTATTATAGTTTAGGGTTTCACATTACACTAACTGTATACTGTTTGCAATATTCCAGGAGTCATCTTGCCTTGAACGGAAGGAACAGCATGGTCCCAGCAGATCTCACTGGTGATTTGAGGACAGATCGGTCTGAGACTGGAATCATCAAACATTTGTAAAGGGCTCGTGATGGTTAGTGATCTCCAACAGTTGGATTCTAAAGAATTTAGAATAGCAAAATCAAATTTTATTCTCTTAAGTGAAGTAAGAAAGACAACGCAGCATAGGTTTACTTCCATGTGGAGTCTACAGACATCACTGATCTTCTATAAGCTGAGACTCAAACAGTGGTTCCCAAGGCTGGGGACAGTAGCAGGGAGGGAGGGATAGGAAAGACTGGCTAATGGCTATGGAGTTGTAGTTGAGTGAAAGAAATAAATCCTAGTGCTCTATTACACCATAGGGTGCCAGTAGGTAAGCACAAAATATTGTATATATTCAAGAAGTAAACAGAAAAGGTGTGTGTACAGTGTTCAGGATTGGACCCAGTGCCTCATACAAGCCTAGCAAGTACTCTACTGTTGAGACACACACCTAACTCTCCTCTTAGTCTTTACCTCAGTACTTCTACTCGTTGAGTCACCCAGAGAAATCTAGAAGTTTTCATTCTACCTCATTAATCTCCCAAGTTTGAACCCAAAATCTGGCTCAAAAGAGAAGAATTGAGTTTTTTTCACCACAAAGAGATGGGTGTAAGGGAGAGATACATGCTGTGTCTTGAATATGGTTGACCCACAGGAAGTGGCACTATTAAGATGTGTGGCTTTATTGGAGGAGGTGTATCCTTGTTAGAAGAAATGTGCCACTGCAGAGGTAGGGATTTTAAGTTTCATATATATGCTCAAGTCTGGCTGGTGTGGAAGACTCTCTCTCCTTCTGGCTGCCTTCAGGACAAGATGTAGAACTCTCAGTTCGTTTTCCAGCACCATGTCTGCCCACAGACTGCCATGCTTCCTGCCGTGATGATAATGGACTGAACCTCTTAAACTGTAAGCCAGTCCCAATTAAATGGTTGCCTTTATAAGAGTTGCTTTGGTTATGGTATCTCCTCACAGTAATACAACCCAAACTAGGATAATAAGGTTACCATATACAACCCTTACCTGTACTGAAACATCACATGCTATTCCATAAATGAATGCACTTATATCAAGCAAAATTAAAAATTTTATATATATGTATGTATATACATATACATATATATAATGTCTGATTTTTCTTTTTAAATCATGAGAGGTTATCTTGGTGAATCTCTATTATGCTATTTTTTTTAAATCTCATTTTACTTCATTATATATGTTGTTCATTTTTCATAGGAGGAAGCTGAAGGCATGCAGGCAGGCAGGCAGGCAGGGAAAAATGACATCATTAGTCTCTGAGCTCAAACAGGCCACTCCATACTTTTTATGGATTTATTTCTGTTTTGTTTTAGCTTCTGGAACCTTCCTGGAGGGCAAGCCTTTAATTTAACAGGGAGTAGAGTTAGGAAGGGCCCCAGCAGGGGGACTGGAAGTTCCATTGTAGAGAATAAGAAGGCAGAAAAAAAATCTGCTTCTTGACTTGTGGGTGTGTGTGAGGCATTGACAGATGGTTTCTTCTCTCCCTCTTTTAAATAAGATTGAATAAGATAATAATGAAGTAAATCATAATGTATGCAAAGAAGGCTCTTCAGGGTTTGAGCAAGTCCTAAAGGATCATCTACTGAAGTTTTTGCCAAGTAGGTGGCATTGCATCTGAAACTGTCCTTCCATAAAGTTGCCCTACTTACAACTCCGCCTTAGCTTACCACACCCATCCACGGGCACATGTGAACCAATCATGTTCTCAGCTGATGGCAAGTGACAGGCAGGGCAAAGGTTCAGGCCCCACCTACCTGGGCCTCTGCAAGGCCAGCAAATATCACGAAGTCCTTCTCTGGTCTACTGACAGGTTCCTTTTGAAACTTAAACTCAGGCATGGCTTAGGGCAAAATTGTAGGCTAGGTAAGTTTGGCTCCAGAGCATCCTCTTCTTTAATCCACATTATCAGCATTCTGCTTTGGCTGTCACCAGATTCCAGATGCCCCCTGACCCTGTATTCCTTGTCTTATTAGCAGTTTCCTTTCTAGTTCTGGGACCTGTTCTCCCCCCCGACCCCACCCCTGAGCAGCCCTGTCCTTCTACATTCCTAGCACAGCTCTCCCAATACTGACTGAGCTGTGCCCTTGGAGGCAGCCAGTGACTCTCCCATTGTGGGGCTCACACTTCAGGCATGCCTAACTAAAGCCATTGGACTATTCAGATGGTAGCTTTGACCTGAGCGGCAGCCTAGCATTTATCACTCACTCTGGCTCTGATTGAGGTCCTAACAGGTAGATGTGGCATCTTAAAAGAGCTCTCACTCTCCACAGATTTGTTTTAGTTACATTCCCAGAAGCACCAGTAAGTGCTAACAATGAGCTGACCATGGTTGACTATCACAGGAAGACTCACAGTCACCACCATCCTCCATGGCTTTTCTCATGAGACACCCTGGAATATGGTCTGGGAATTATAGGGAAGCTCAGAGAACAAGCATTCCACATGGCCAGCTGTATAACACTGACCTAGAGGGGTTCTGTGGGGGCCACACCCCTTTTACTCTTGCTTTGCTTTTCCCTGGTTTTGGTGTTCCTGGGATTCAGATTCTTTCTTCACTGTCATGTTTTCTTTTAAATGTCACCCACTTTAAAAAAAAAAAAAACAAAAAACATTTTCTAGGCTGCTTCTCAATGAGGATGACATTAAGGACTCGTGTCACAAGCTAATATTCCTAGGAGAAGGAGCCTTGCAGCTGGTGTTCATTCTTCCCCTGACCCTACAGGCCTACCCCAGAAGCTTCTCTGGATAGGCCTTTTGATCTGGTATAGCCAAAGGTCCTGGAAATGTGCCCTTCCTTACATGGCACTCCTAAATGCAAGTTGACCTTCAACCTGCTCTGCTGCACAGCCACCTGATTGGTGGCCACCTTCACTCATAGCCAGTCTCAGTTGGAGGCTGAGATCAAACAAAGTATTCTAAGTGAACCAAGTCCAATCAAGTCTTGCCTCTCTCCTCCCCAGCTGGTGGAACCTATGTGTACTAGAAAGTAACAGCTAAATGCAATGGTCTGGTTGCCAAGTAGCCCCAGAGGTTTGCATGCTAGTGGCTTGGGCACTAGTATGATAGGAGGCAGTGTGGCCATTAAGAAGTGAAGCCTAGTGAAAGGGGAGGGCACTGCTCTTAGAAGGGATAAATATGTTCTCATGGAACTTGGTTCCATCAAACAGGAATAGCTATGAAGAAGCAAGCCCTGCTTCTGAATTTCTGTATTTCCTTCTAAAATATATTTCTACCATAGTGTTATCTGTCAAAATGTAACCAAGGCCAGGGGCCCATCACTAGAGGTTGAACAAATGAGGCCACCTAAGTCCAGGATTGTAACCTTCAAAACTATTATCTAAATGAAATGTTTGTATTATTATCATTATTATTGGTGCATAATGCATGTTGTAAGGGCTTACAAGTTCCATGGTACATATGTGGAGGTCAGAGGACAATGTTTTGGAAGTTTTTCCCCTCCTTCCAATGTGATATAAGCCCCAGGGATCAAACTCAGGCTACATGCTTATACAACAAAGACCTTTACTCATTGAGCCAATTTATCTGCTCTAGGCTTCTTTATTACTTTTTTTTTTCTTTTACCACATTGTGCCTCCAATATTTTGTTGTAGCAACAGAAAGCAGAACAACATAGAAAAAAACAATACTAGTGGCAACTCAGAACAGCCTAAGTTCAGGAGGTCACTTAAGATATCTTGGGAAGAATGACAATTGAGCCACTTCCTCTACAGAGATGACAGTGTACTCCATGGATGTTGATATAAGCTGGCTGGTAACCTCATAAATTATACCTGGCTCATCCAAACACAACCCTACTCCTGACCATCAAGTATACTCTGAGCTTATCTGGAAAATAGTGTTCTTCTCCTTCCGAGCTCTGTAATTTTCTTTAGAAAAACTGACTTCACAAAAATAAGATAGGAGTCTTTTGTAGTCTTTATTTTAGAAGCAACCAGAATAATAATAGCTGGAGCATCCAGAAACCATTCAAAGGAGTGTCTGTGAGTAGTAATTAAAGTGGCTAACTCCCTTGCCAAGGACAGCTTCTCCTCATAGAGGAAGCTCCTGGTTCAATGTTGGCTATGCACTCTGACTTCTGCAACAACAAGGAGGTCTGTGGAATTTTGGGGGTGTGAAAGAACTTGAAACAGCACATGCCAAGAACTTGAAGATTGAATTTTGTCAAGTATCCATTAATTGCACAACCCATTCTCTTGGACTTCCTACCCCCAGAAAGAAGAGCCCCTGGGGTAGTCAGATGAGTGGTCAATGTGAGAAAAAATCACAAGCACCATAAACCAAGGCTCCTAATGTCATTTCAGACTGCTTTGTAGAGGGGTCATCTTTGTTCAGCCCATGCATTAGCTCCACAGACAGACAAACTTGTTCTATTCACCAGGTCCCCAAGACATTTGGAGGAGGCTGGTATTCTCCTGAGCCCCAGAAGATGTCACAGATGAGCAGGGCCAATCTTATCAGCTTGACTCTAATCAGAACCCAGAGCCACTTGGTCTCATATTTCTCTGTGTGTGTCCCTTACATACTATCCCATCAGCTCAAGCCCTCCTCTTCCTTCAAGCCCAACTTCAGATTCACTGTCTTGCTGAAACCTTTATTGCTACAGGCAGTAACAAGGCAATCATATCTCGCTGATGTATAATAGTTCAAAGCTGCTGAATCCTAGAGTGTGGGCTAGGAAGTCTTCAAAGGCACTAGACCTTAATGTACAGGCCAAGAGACTGAGCAAGCACGTGAGATGCCACTGTGGTGTCTGAGCAAGAAAGACGTCCAAAGTCTCAATTCTAAATGGACATCTACTACCTGCTCCCACCCAAGGGAACATCTTGGAAGACTTTTAAACCCAGAGGCTGGGAAAGATAGCTGTGAGTCTGTGTCTTCCACACATGACTGCTGCCACCATGATTTCAAAGCAGCTGTGGTTGTCCACACAAGACTTAGATAAGATCCAGCAGGTCAACATCCTACACTTGGAGACAGGAGGTGCTCTCAGGGCCCTCACTCCACTGAGGAGCTATTGGCAGGTGATGGCTCGTTGAGAGAGGGAAAGTGATTTTTCTTTAGTGCTGTAGCTCCTCGTAAGTTGCCTATGCTTGGGGGGATAGCCCTGTACCCATAGGCATACAGGCAACACTAACTATATGCAGTGGGTTTATTTTTAAGGGATATTATGCTCATCAGTTTAAACAATTAAACTCCCAGTTGATTTTTTTTTTTTTTTTTTACTTTTGCCTCACAATTTTCAAGTTAAACTTACACTGTTTAATAATATCAAATTGACTTAAAGATGTTCCTTTAGTGGGTGGGTACTTAAAGAGTTGATTAGCAGCTTGTTGGGATGTCTACTACACTGGGGTAAAAAGAGTTTACTTGGAAAAAAAACCAACTGAAACCAAGGATAAAATTGTTCCTTCCCTTCAAAGCTTTTGTTAGAAAACAACCTTGCTTTCTTCTGATTTAATTCTGGTATAATGAAAACATCATTTCAAGTCCCAAACAAATTAACCTGTGTAAAAAACAAAAACATAGTTACTCATCCTGTTTGTAAAATAATGTTTAGACACTTAATTGTACCTTGAATTTACTTTTAAATATAAAAAAAGAAAAAAAGACATGAAGTTAGAAAGGGGACATGATCAATGTATTTATTATATACTATATATGATATACAATATATGGTATACTATATACTGTATACTATGTATTAATTATATGAAATTCCTAAAAAAAATAAAAATATAATACAGTAAAAATACTAAAGCAAAGGCTTTTTCCTCCTTTAAAATAGGTTTATATTCTAGTTTGCTTTTGTTGTTGTGATAAAAACACTATCCAAAACCAGCTTTGGGGAGGAAAGGGTATATTTGGCTTAGTGTATGAGAAATTAGGGGTATTCCCTGATTTGACAGGAACCTAGAGGCAGGAATTAGAGCAGAGGCTGAGAAAGAATACTGCTCACTGGCTTTCTCCCATGGGTTGCTCAGCTTTCATTTCTATACAACCAGACTCACCTGCTTAGGGATGGCAATGCCATCCAAGCTGATGGGACATTTTTAATCGATCAGCAATTAAGGATATGCTGCACAGACACGCCCACAGGCCAATCTGATCAAGGTAACTATTGACCTGAGCTTCCCTCTTCAGGTAATTCTAGATTTATGTTCAGATGACAGCTGAAACTAGTTTTGCTGACTTCAAACGGCAAGATTCCTGCCATCTGACTCTAGACAGGCTCCAATCTACATGATTGATGGGTGACAGATACTTCCATGGTCACATGACCACTATGACATCATTAGTGGTAGACTTTCCGATCCTGGCTGCAGGCTTTTAGAGACCATTCATAGAGTCTTCATACAACGTGGTTCTGGGGCTAGCAGGCAAGGCCACTGCACTATCCCTGTGATGCTCAGCCCTGATCCTTACATAGTTACATAAACCATGGTAAGTTTTACCTTACAAGCTTCGAAGGCAGTGATTCTTAACCTGTGGGACATGATTCCTTTGGGAGCTAAATGACCCTTTCATAGGAGTCACACATCAGATATCCTGCATATTAGATTTTTATATTATAATTTATAACAGTCATAAAATTACAGTTATTAAGTAACAACAAAATGATTTCATGGTTGGGGTCACCACACAACATGAGGAACTATATTAAGGGTTGCAGTATTAGGAATGTTGAGAACCAATGTTCTAAAGTGTAGGGCTCACATCTTATACCCCATTCTATGGCTTTATAAGAGTACACATGGTGGGACTGATTGCTCTGGCAGCATGTGTATAGTAGAGGATTGCAAAGTCGATTATCAATGGGAGGAGAGGCCCTTGGTCCTGTGAAGGTTCTGTGCCCCAGTGTAGGGGAATCCCAGGGCCAATAAGTGGGAGAGGGTGGGGTTGCAAGCATGGGGAGGGGGACGGAACAGGGGTTTGTTCTTGTTTTTTGTTTTTGTTTTTGTTTTGGTTTTTTTTGGAGGGGAAACTGGGAAAGGAGAAATCATATGACATGTAAATAAAGAAAATATCTAATAAAAAAAAAGAAGTGCAGATTGAATGTCCTCTTAAAACTCATACTGATATTTAATTACTAATGACAGTACTGGGAAGTGGGTTTCTGAAAGAGTCAGGGTCTGTCCCTTATATGTGGCTTAATGCCATTATCCTCAGAGTGGGTTTTTCACAGATGGATAGATTCTTGTTCTTCCTGCCCTCTTGATCTTCCTGCTTGCTCTTGCTCTCTGTCTCTTATATATTCATTTGCCTTCTGTCATCTTGTGACCCAGCACAGAGGGCCTTGCCAGTTGTGTGGACATGCCCACGGACTTGGTAGCTTCAATGCTATCTGCCAAATAATCTATTCTTTATAAATCTCTCTGTCTGTAACAGAAAACAGCCTATGGCAAGTAATTAGCATAGGACTTTCTGTGCATTTATGCATTAGGGAGAGGTGGTGGTGTAGCTCTTGTCTTTTGTCTTTTGGTCCAAAGAGAAAAGAAAGGAGGGGGAGAGAGGGAAGGAAAGGGAAGGGTCAGGTAATTAAAAAGATAATGGGTCTTCTCTGTCTGCGAGAGACAGCCAAGGACGCACACAACCAGAGGAAGGTTAGAAACTGACGGAGAACAGGATTGGCTCCCTTCCATGCCAAGCTGGCAACCTGCCCACCCAAAGTCTTGTCTAGCAGAAGCAGCCATTATTGAAGACAAGTCATCTCTTCACACTGGGGCCAAATTGTCAGCTTTAAGAGCCATCTCTCTCTCTCTCTCTCTCTCTCTCTCTCTCTCTCTCTCTCTCTCTCTCTCTCTCTCGTTAACCAGTCTGAGCAAAGACACTTGAATCCTCCTACAGATGGACCCAGAGGTTCTAATGACTTGCATCCTCCTCAGCTTTATGAGCCGGCCCAATGTTTGACCCAGCTTGAGAGTCTGTTGAGGTAGGAAAGGACTCCATGGAGACACCCCATGCCTCCTCACTTTGTTCTAACAGAGGCAGCACAGCCCTTTGGCAATGATGCCCGCATTTCTGTTTGGGAGCCACTGTGTCAGTTGTCATGCCAAGCCAGGATGCCACATGGTGCTGGGGACATTTCTTCAGAGACTTCATCATCTGCCAAAGTTTTCGGCTGGTTCCTCACCATGGTGATTTCTCCTTTCTTTGTCTCTGTTCAAAACGGAGTCACTTTTGTACCTACTCTAGGCTCTTGTTCTGTGTGGGGAAGGGTTGAACAGGTTAACAGGGAGCCACCCTGCTTGTGGTCCTTGACTGGCTCCCCAGGCCCTGCACGAGCTAGCTCCTCAAAGGCAGTAAGACCTCTGCTGACTTTCTTGAAGACTGGATGTACCCAAGCCACCGGTTAGACTCAGACATTTCTCTAGAAGGTTCCTTTTAGATGGGAGACTTAACGTTATCAATCCCTCCTTTCTTTTCACCCAGGGCCTTGCCTGTACTAGACAAGGGCTCTATCACTGAGCCATATCCCCAACCTAAAACTCACTCACTGTCTTTTGAAGGAATCAGTAACCAATCCAGAAGAATGGTATCCTAGAGAAATAGCAGTGAGGTTGTAATGGGGGTTGGGGAGGCTGGTGTTGGTGATAGATAAAGTGATTCTCTACCTGAAATACTAGGGAGTTGTATTTGTTTCTCAAGATTTCTTTTAACCACAAATATGTGCTTTTGAAGTCTAGAGAGGCACGTAGCTGAGAGATCTTTTTAAAGCCTTCTTATTTGATCTTTTGGACTCACACTTGGGACAAGCAAGCGAGCTCGTATATTCTTATCTCCATTTGACAAGGCAGAATCTCCTTGAAGGGTCCCAAGAAATGAAGGTGAAGGGTAACTCTTAAGAATATCCCTGATTGTGAGGAAGGAATGAGCATTTCTAGTGTGTCAAATGGCCTCAGTTTTTGACCCTCACATCTTAGAGAATAAAGATGTCGGTCACAATTCAGCAAGCCTGATGATATTCCCTGCAAGTGTATAATGGAAGGTATTGACTTGGTCATGGCACCTCCACCTGAGGTCAGCCCAGACTACCTTGCCCCACCTTTTCTTATATCTACCCAGAATTTTAGTTAATTATTAAAAATAGGAAATGAAACTGGAGAAATGGTTCAGCCATCATACAACCCTTGCAAAGAATTCAAGTTCTCTTATCAGAATTCAGGTCCTGTTATCCCTGTGTGGCAGCTCAAGACTGCCTAAAACTCTAACTCCGAGGAATCCAGTTCCCTCTCATGAGGATGAGTATCCATATTCACGCATACACATGTACACATGCACTCACAGGCACACTTACACACACAGACACGATGTAAAATAAAATGGAATCTTAAAAAATAGAAAATATATTTGCATAGTTCAAACACCAAATCACAAAAGGATATTGTAGAATATGTTCCACATTCCTATCTTGAGGCAAATAATATTTTCTATTTTAGGAATATGCTAAAGGACCAGTGAATGTAGCAAAAGCTCTGCACAAACTCCTTTTACCTTGGGTCTTGGAGAGAATTTTATCTTAGTGCATCAAAATTCTGTCATTTAAAATTTTACCTATCTATCTATCTATCTATCTATCTATCTATCTATCTATCTTTAATCTATCATCTATTTGTTTATAGTGTATTGCATGGACAGGTATGTGAGTCCCAGTGTATATGGTGATATCTTTTTTTTTTTTTTTTTTTTTTTTTTTTTTTGGTTTTCGAGACAGGGTTTCTCTGGGTAGCCCTGGCTGTCCTGGAACTCACTCTAGACCAGGCTGGCCTCAAACTCAGAAATCAAATTGGCCTCCCAAGTGCTGGGATTAAAGGCGTGTGCCACCACCGCCCAGCTTGGTGATATCTTAAGACAATTCTCAGGAGTTTTTCTTGTGTCACCTTGTGACTACAGAGATGGAACTCAAGTTGTAAGTGCCTCCTCCCCCTGGACTGTCTCTCCAGCTCTAGCCATTTTATAGTTGCATGCTAATCCTTTGCGTAGTTCACATGTGTGTGCAAGTAGATTCCTAGGACCCAACCACTCTATGAAGAAGCTTGGGCATACATAAGGTGAGAGCCTTAACGAACGGGTTTTGTGCTTATATTTAATGTCTGCACCTCTGACTTCTCAGGATCTTCACATCCCCAGTGTCTGAGTTACTTTGTTTCTTTCCATCACCTACCAGGATGCACTGGCATCAGCATCCAAAATGGAGACGGACCTCAAGAGGCTCACCACGGGGCCTCAGTCCACGTGTCAGCTTTGTCACAAGCATTTTTCATGTGTGTTTGAATTGTACACCACAGCCAAGCACATTGGCCCATGTCTGTCATTCTAACATGTAGAAAGGTGAGGTAGGAGGGGAGTTCAAGGATGTTCTGAGGACCCATGAAGTTACATGGCTGTGCACAGTAAACACCAACCTGTGATATGCCAGATATGAAGTGTTGACTTGTTTCATTCTTTTTTTTTTCCAAATAAGTTAAAACAATGTTCTTCCTTTCATCGAAGAAGGATAGCTCTTTACCTAAAGACATATTGTGTCATAAAATTACACAGAGGCATACGAAATGAGATCCTACCGTAAGATGTAACCTACAGATGACTTGATTGCTTAAGCAGTGCTTTGTCATGAGAAGGCTCACAGCAGGACTGCTGACACTAACTTTGTTGTCATGTCAAATGTCATTATTACAAGATGAAAGTGAATTTAGTACACCATGAAAATTCCATTGAGAATAAGGCAAGAGTGGTGTCAAGCACAAAGGTATGTGTTTATTTTTAGTGCTAGTGACGGCTTTCATCTGTGAGTCTCATAAATATTTATGTGTTATCTGTATGTCTCTCTAAGACAGCTGTCAGTATCGTTATGCTCCTCTTATAGAATTGGCTGTCAGAAGTCACCCTAGCTCCTGCCCCTAGAGATTTTCTGCTGAGATAAATCAGGCCCCATGAAAATGCTCTTCAACACACCAGCAAGTCTTTCTCACCTGAGAATTTGTGGAACTCTGGGAGCTGCTGACATCTTTCCCTCTCCCCTCTTTCTCTTTGTGTTGCTGACTCTGTTGCCGACCATTCAACAGCTTATCTTCCATTCCTTCCTCCTTATTGGTTGTCTTTATTACTTTGGGCTCCTATATCAAAATACCATACTTAAGGGACAAACCTAGTTCACACTTACAAAAGCCCAGTCTGAAGGTCCTGACAGATTCAAGGTTTGGTGAGAGTAACTTGTTTTATCTTTGCATGGTAGATACCACAGAGGCAAAATAAATACACTCTTTGTGTCCCATAAGGTCACTAATCTTGACACAGACTCCATCCCCATGATTAAATGATCTGCCCAATGCCCCACCCCTTATGTCATAGTTTGTCCACAGAGCTTCAGTGGAAACAGAGTCTACAACACAGGTAAATATTGTCTTGCGTTGTAGAAGCTATGAACCCTAGCTGGTCACTTCCCTAGCCTATTTTGTAGTTAAGCCATCGGAATTAGAGGGGGGTGGGTGGGAAGAAACATGGAAAGAAACTAAGTAAAAGAAAATACAGCAAAACCCAAGAAAAACAAAAAAGTAAATATTGTTTATTTATTGTTTATTGTTTTCTGGTGGATTTCTATGAAGATATTGTCTGGAGCAAAGGCTGTCATTTTGTCTTGGGTCAGAGGAAGGAAGGGTTAAAAGGGACAAAGAAAACGTTTATGGGTGTCATGATGATCCAGAGTTTTTGTTATGTGAGTTGATCAGGGTTCTCATCCTTTAGGACCCTGGAAATGATTAAAATTGTTACTATCTTTAATGTGTATGGTAGGGTTGCATGCACGTGTATCTGTGCACACATGCATGACTGGTGCCTATGGAGACCAGAAGAGGACATCAGATCCTCTAGGACTGGAGTTGCAGATAGTAGTTGAAACTGTCCCGCAGTTTCATGAACCGGGTTCTGCCTTGCCTGAATGGAGAACGGAGACCTGAAACACAGAGTTCGAGAACAAAAGGACACGAAGCCAAGTTGAGGGTTTCCAATCAAGGCTCTCCTTTACTTGGGGGGTTCAGCAATTATATACAAGAGAACATACTGAATCTCTGGTTACAACGACATTTGAATAACATAAGGAATTAGGGAGGAGTCAGGAAAAGTCCCAAAGTCTAGGAGGATGTCAAAGGGAAACCCGCTGCAGGGCTAAAGGTGTAAACTCAGGGCGTCTCACAGGTCTCAGCTCCGGGGAATGGCTGGAGGCGCAGTCCACAGTGGGGGAGGAGGTCAACAGCAGATGTCTTCAGGCTGTATACGTGCCAGTCAGCAGGCGCACAGCAGGCATGAGTTGAGTCTGCAGTGGCAAACTCTGATATCTTGCAGCTGAGGGACCCCAACAAGTAGTGAGTGGCCATGTAGGTGCTGTAAATGAACATTGGTCCTCTGGAAGAGCAGCCAGAGTTCTTAACCACTGAGCTACCTCTTTAGTCCCCAGTACTCAGGAAAATTAACATGCTGCTTTTATCAGTTATTTTTGTAGTTGTGATAGAACACTATGACCAGAAACAATTTATAGAAGAAAGCATTTATTTTGGCTGATGGTTCCAGTGGGAACACCCATAATGTGGAGGAGGCATAGTGGTTGCAACTGGAGGCTGTCTGGATCACACTCCCATGCATATCCGGGAAGCAGAGAGGGGAAGCAGAGAGGGGAAGCTTGAAGTGGGATGAGACTACAAAGTCTGAATCCTACCGCCAGCAACATAGTTCCTCCAGCAAGGCTTTTCATCCTTCCTCCAGCAAGGCTTTTCATCCTAAAGGTTCCATGACCTCCCCAAATAACACTACCAACTGTGAGGCACACCCTTATTTAAAGGAACACACTGTTAATGACAAAAATCATATAAAATGTTAGACTTGGTATCCAAATCCATCGAGAGTTTCCTCCAGTACCTACTGATGAGACAACTTCTGAAGAAGAAGCTGGTTTATAGCCCTCTATCTTGGCTTCTTATAGGGTAGGACTTTTTTTTTTCCTAAATAATGGCTGGACTGCAAATAATAAGCAGAGATAAATATTCTCATTTCATAGTGTAAAAACTTTTCATTCATGCTTCTTGATATTATGTGTTAAAAACCAAAATAACAAACAAATGAACAAAAACCCTTCAGCTTTTCCCTAAAACAAAGCACTACATAGAAATCCACTAACTGACCCATTATTTCTTTTATCCAGTTTACAGAAAATGCCAATCAGACCCTTGGCTGTGTTCCAAACACTGGGGGCAGGGATGAATCAGTCAGCAATGTTGTTTCCCTCAGAGTAGAGTTCAGGTGACAGTAGAGGACATAGATAGAAAACAGACTCTGGGGCCTGGGACACTGACTCATTGAGTGAAGCACTTGCTGCACAGCATGAAGACCTGAAAAGCCTTGCTAGCATGGTGGAACTTACCTGTGACCCAGGGGTGGTGGTGGAAGTGGGTAGTGACAAGGTAATCCTGGGGACTCACTGGATGGCTGGTCTAGGATGTTATGTTAAGTGAGAGATCCTGTTGCACATCATAAGGTGGGAAGTGTCAGAGGGAGATGCCCGATCTAGATTCTACACATACACACATGGGCTCTGTTAGGGTCTTGGCATAATATACATGGTACATAATGTTTAACTGAAGAAGATTTCCTTAAGCAATTCCAGGGGATGTTCGATGTGCTTAATGGAAACAAAAACAAAAACAAAAACAAAAACAAACAAGTATGGTGACTAGTATCCATGAGAATCTCTTGCCCTCTGATTTGGATATGATCCTGCCTTCTTTCATGACATTATCATGATATGAAGCAGCCAGGGGCCCCTTCCCAGAGCCAGTACTGCACAGTTTGGTCTCTGGCTTACAGAAAGTCAGTAAGATGAGTTTCCTGGTTTCCTGTCTTTAATTATCACCTTACCTTAGGCAGTTTGTTCTATTTTGGAAAATGACTAAAGCATCGCCCTTGGTTGTAAAGGTGTAGAGGGAAGGAGTCTTATTACTGCATCCCAGAGGAAACTTGGGAGGAGACAAAACAAACAAACAAACAACAAACAACACCCTGACTCAGGGCTGGAGAACTCAGCCACAGCTGTAGACCTTCCTTCCCCTCTGAATTTAAGCCCTAGGCCAGAATGAAGTAGCCAATGAGCTTTTGAGTCCTGAGGCCCAAGGCAAGAAAACAGGAAATGGAGGCGTGGTTTAGGGACTGAAGGAGAAAGCTTGCTAGAAACAATTGGTTTGTTATTGTAGCTCTTCTTCCAGTCAATACTAGCTATAAGAACTGTTTCAGTTTTAAAGTGAGCAGTCTTCAGCATTTTCACTTTTTAGACAGCCTTCTTTCTTTTTTTTTTTTTTTTTTTTTTTTTTTTTTTT
>NW_022196896.1:71112922-71150319 GCF_008632895.1 Mastomys coucha | reverse complement strand
TTTAGACACACAGGAGCAGAAAGAACCATCCAAATCTTCACAAACATAGAGCTGCACATACATCAGTGCTGAGTTGAGTTAATTAAAAACACACAGCATTCCATGTGTGCAGCAAGCCCAAGGGGGAAAGTGGTGAGGATTGAAGAGATTCCCCCAGGCATGTGCGTGTGTGGAATTGTGCACAGCTTCTCAGTCAGGCTGGGGAAGAAGAGGAAGAACGATCCATATTGCTTCTCAGAGCAGGAGCAGGATGCCCTCAACAAGAGTGAACCTCATTTAAGAACCCGAGATCAAAACCAGGGGAATAAAATAGCTCGACTTTGAATGAACTCTCTCCTCGCTGTAATCAAATGTATAATTAGCTCTCATCTACGTGGGCTGGTCTCCGGATCTCATTCATTCTAATCACTGCCCTTATTGCCTACACTAGAAACATACTCTTCATGTGCTTCTCTCTCATTCTTAAAGCAACGCTGCACGGTATAATTGGAGAGGGTCTTGCAGAAGTGATGAAGTCTGCCCACCGTAGGGAGGAGAGGTGTGTCTGCATGCCCTTCAGTCACTGCAAGTAAAGCCACTGTTCTCTGAATGTCCTTCCCCCGTGTAGGAAGGAGCTCACTGCCTTGTGAGCTCTCTCCTAGAATCCACTTTCTAATTCCTTTATTTTTCCTATCAAATTATATATGCACATATCTTAAAGTCAGCTTGTTCCAAGGGGTTTCCTAGGAAACACAGAAGCACTTCGGTAGCATTTCCCACTCCCCACAGTTGACTCACAAGCTCCAGGGCAACAGGGTACTTAGTCTCTGCCTACTGCTCACATCTGCAGGCTTCCTGAACACCTTTCTTTGGTCTTCTGTGTGTGACACCGAGAATTGACTTCACTTTAGGGAGGAGAAAAAGCTCTAGTTCTATCTGCCTTGCTGTTCACAACACCCCTACTTCATTCAGATTCATTCCCCAACTTTTTTTAAATTCACTTATTATTATACATAAGTACACTGTAGCTGCCTTCAGACATACCAGAGAGGGTGTCAGGTCTCATTATGGGTGGTTGTGAGCCACCATGTGGTTGCTGGGATATGAACCTAGGACCTTCAGAAGAGCAGTCAGTGCTCTTACCCACTGAGCCATCTCACCAGCCCCCCAACTTTAAAAAAAAAAAACAAATTAGCTAGAGCTCATCCACGACTTTTTTTTAAAGATTTATTTATTTATTTCATGTATGTGGGTATACTGATGCTGTCTTCAGATATACCAGAAGAGGGCATCGGATCCCATTACAGATGGTTGTGAGCCATCATGTGGTTGCTGGGAATTGAACTCAGGAGCTCTGGAAGAGCAGTCAGTGCTCTTAACCGCTGAGCCATCTCTCCAGCCCCCAATTCCCCAACTTGTCATCCTCCCCAAAGCAAGGTAATTGTTATCTAACTCTGTTATTGTATATTTAGGAACACAAACACAATTCTGGCTTGTAACATGACTATGATTATAAATGATGTTCGCAGACAAATCACTAAGTGCCCTAATCGCTTTTTATTTCTTACAAGATACATTTCTCCTTTCTTTCTTCCAAAACATTTGTTTTTCCCAGCAATGTGTGGCTGCCCTCAAGCCTCCCCCCCCCCCTGTCTGCAGATCAGAATGTAAAACTCTCAGCCACCGCTGCATGTCTGTCTGCTCCCATCATTCCTGCCAAGACGGTAATGGTCTAACCCTCTGAAACTGTAAGCCAGCCCCAATTAAATGCGTTCTTTTATAAGAGTTGCCTTGGTCATGCTGTCTGTTCATAGCAATAGAACAGTAACTAAGTCATCTCTTCTTGATGAAAAGCTCTTAAAATCCTGCATATCCTGACATGTCTGTATTCTGCCCTCACACTTATTTGGGCTCAGCATTCTACAAGGAAAAAATTACTTATATATTATTACCTCTGATCTCTAGTGGTGGCCTGACACTTCTAGATGTTGGTGATCCATGGTTGTGCTTATCTCTGAAGGGGTTCAGGTCATCGTTTTGTCCCAGAGTTCTAAAATTTTGTAATGATTATAAACTGCTTTCAGGGGCAGGGTGTAGAGTAAACCTATCAAATTAAGAAAACAGCATCATGCTTGCAGACAGGAACCTAGCATAACTGTCTCCGGAGAGGCTTCATACAGCAGCGGATGGAGGCAGATGCAGAGACCCATAGCCAAACATCAGGTAGAATCAGGGAAGTCTTGTGGAAGAGTGGGGGGGACAGGGTAGAAGTAAGCAAGTCAGAGGTGACAAGGACACCACAAGAAGACACACAGAGTCAACTAACCAGGGACCATGTGGGCTCACAGAGCCTGGGCCACCAACCCAGCTTGTCTTATGTGTCTTCTGTTGTCTTATGCCAATGTGCAGCTTGGTCTTATCTGGGTCCCCTAACAAGTGGAGCGAGGACTGTCTCTGACTTTGTTCCCTGTCATTGGATCCCCTTCCCCGCTGCTTGGACTACCTGGTTTGGTCTCAGTGGGAGAAGGATGTGCCTAAACCAGCTGAGACTAGATGCCCCAGTGTGGAGACCCTCTTCTCTGAGAAAATGGGAGGCAATGGGAGAGGGATTTGTAAGGGTGGGGCTGGGAAGAGAGAATGGAGGGGTGTGTGTGTGTGTGATGGAGATGTAAAGTGAATAAAAATAAAAATTAAAGAAGAAACAGTATCACTTAGTTGGGAGCAGCACTCCTTTATTTATAAAGTGATTTCTTCCTTCATCGTTTCCTGTCCCTATACGGCTTCATTAGTCAGCTATGTGTCGCTATAACAAAAGTCCTAGCCAGGATGTTTGTAAAGAGGTTTACTTTGGCTCAAGCTCTGGAGAGTAAAGTCTGGGATCAAGCGGCCCCATTCTTAAACCAAAAGCAGGCAAACTGAGCTCACAACCCATTTTAAGGTAGTGGTGTAAGTGTTCTGAGCACTTGGATACCTTCAGATCTAGCACAAACCTTACACCAACATAGCATGCCGGATCTATGTCCGGCTCCTGCATGATCTCTGGTTGGTGGCCCAGGCTCTGTGAGCCCCCATGGTTCCTGGTTAGTTGACTCTGTGTGTCTTCTTGTGGTGTCCTTGTCACCTCTGACTTGCTTATTTCTACCTCCCACCCCACTCTTCCACAAGACTTTCCTGACTCTACCTGATGTTTGACTGTGGGTCTCTGCATTTCCTTGTACTCACTCTACCTCTTTTTATGTTATCTTATGCGTATGGATTACTTGTGTACATGCGTGTCTGTGCATCACACGCATGCCTGCAGCTAAGGAAACCAGCTCCCTTGGAACAAGAGTTACAGAGGGTTATGAGCCACTGTGTGGCTGCTGGGAATTGAACTCAGGTCCTCTGGAAGAGGAATCAGTGCCTTAATCACTAAGCCATCTATCCAGTCCTTGCCCCAGATCTTAAAGGTCCATAGCATCTCACAACAGCACCACCAAAGGGACCACCCCCTCTGGGGAATACTGCCCATTTCAAACTGTGACCAGCAGCTCACCCTTCTTACTTCCTGGATACAGGGTCTTCTCTCACACGTCTGCTATTCTAGTCTTCGGTGTGAGAAGCTTCTGTTTCCACAAGGTGCGTTTAAAAAAAAAAACAAAAGCAAAAACAAACTGTTGCATTGTGCCCATCATCACTATGAGATGCTCCCTTCTGAACATGCTCTCAGCGGTCAGCACAGTGGACCATTGTGTACATGTGGGCTGATTAAAACTCCGTGGAGCTGGACATATGTGGTCTTCTAAGGAGCCCCTGGGCCAGCTTCATCTTTTATTGATATTTTCTTATAAAACACTTCCCATCTCTTGCTTGGAAAGTCTGTAGCTAGTTTTCAGGGCCCTCAACCTAAAATGAGGAGACCGCACTCAGCACTACTGTATTAATCTATTTTCAAATGCTGAAATAAAACAGCTGGAAATGGTAATTTATAAAGCTCGGAGGTTCAAGAATGGGGCACCAACATCTACTCACCTCCGAGGGCCACCTTCCTATGTTGCATGCGAGTGGGAGCTCTCGTGAAGAGGAGAGCATTCAGCAGGACAGAGGGCCAGAGAGGGGTTTTGGGGACTGGCATAGAGTTCCAGAACAACCCACTTTTAAGGTAACTAACTGGGGTCATCAGAGAACTCTGATATCCTCCAATGGTCCTGGTGAAAGTATTGCCTTTTCTGAGTTCCAACCCCCAAAGGCTCCGTCACATGGCAGGATTTCAGCACAGAGCCCCCAGGGGCGCGTGCAAACCACTTCCTCCCACACGTTTACCAGTAACCGCCTCTTCCACTCCCGCTTCCATACCCTGCCTCAGCTGTGCTTTGTGCTCTACGTTCAGATCACTCTCTCAGAAAACAATGCTGCCAAATCTAGCTTTTCCTCTTCTGCTTGTCTCTAATAAAACACATGCCTTTACAGTTATTGTTATTATTATTTTTTATGGAGTGGGTTTCTAGAAAGAATAGAGCTAAATGTGTCCGTCCAGTCCAGTGGTAAGATGAGGCTGCCTCACTTACTGCGGCTGCAGATTTGGGGAGGACAGTAAAATTCAGTCATCATGACAAATAATATATCATTATAACATTTATTAGAGGAAAATCTGGGCAAGATATTCTATAATGAACCGAAATGTCATAATTTTAAATAAGACCAGGATATGAGTGACTGCGTTTTCCCCTTCCTCCTGCTCTGGATGGCCCGGTGTTAAGCTGGCCTCATCCGTTATCTTCAACCAGAATTTCTGATGCTCTTAGGAGTTTCATGACCTCATCAGACTGTAAAAGTCAAAGGGTTCAAAACTTTCTTCTCACCTGTCTATCATGCAAATTATCTGAATACCTAAGAAGTGAGGACTCACTCTAGTCTGACCAGAATGCTGAACACATCTTAAATGAGGGCTTGCCAGCATTGACAGCCGTAGCTGTGTGTCTCATGACTGGTATTTCTTGCCTCATGATAAGCACCTTTTTGAGAGGAGAATGCGTTAGAACACATATACATGCATTGACTAGACAAAGGAATGCCTGGCATTACCGTTTTTAAGTAGACAGGAATACGTGCAGTGTATAAAGGGGATTAACCCCTATCAAAGTGTCCTCCACCCCAGATGAGAGACAATAGTAATTTGTTTCCTAATTGGATTTGAGTTAAAAATTCCTTCGAGTGTCCCAACCTTAGCCATTTAGAGTAGCCCACTCAAGGCAGAAGAACCCAGACTTTAGCATTTGTTTAAAGACTGCCATACTGATTGCAGTCCTGCCTCTCCTTCATCTAACCTCAGAGCTACCTGATTGCCTGTTTCTGCGTGTTCTTAAGCAGGAGGCTTCGAGTGATTCCACAGCTTCCAATATCAGAACCGGTCAGGAAATCACTTCTCACCTACTGTTTTTAGTCAATTCCTTATTTCTCTAGCAAAATTGCATTCTCCTGAGAATAAGCCGAGTTCTAGCCATTCTTTATGGCAGCCACATTCCAGGGCAGTTTGGCTGATGGGTTCCTGTATACTGTTGTGAAAGCCGACCTTCTGGGGCTCAGAGGATAATTTCCCCCAAAGCTTCTTGCCTCTAACTAGGTAGGTCACATTCGCTGCAGGCAGGAGTGTTGTTCCCATGGGGATACTGTAAGATAAGCTTGGGTTTCCACCTGTGCTTTGAGATGGGAGGAGAGGGGCTCTCTCAAATTTCAGGGCAATATGAGGCTTCCTCAGAAACAGGTGCATGCAGCACACTCAGTCCACGGAAAAAATGTGGGAGCCTATGATTGGCCATACTGTGTTTTGTGAAGGAACTGGCAACCTACTTTTGCTCGGGTCTTGGAATGAAGTGTGTGTTTGTGGGTGCGTGTGCGTGTGCATGTGCGTGCATGTGCGTGTGCGTGTGTGTGTGTGTGTGTGTTTGCGTGAGGGGGGGGAGAGAGAGAGAGGGTGAGGGAGAGGGAGACAGACAGGCAGAAAGAAACAGAAACAGAGAGAGCCAGAGAGAGACAGAAAGAAACAGAGAGCCAGAGAGAGACACAGAGAGGTAAGAACAAAGCCGCATTGTGAAGGAAAGCATTACGTCACAGCTCAGAGAGAAATGAGACCACACCTGGAGCACTTTGCTCTCCTTCAGGAAGCAGCATTACAAAGTGACAACTGGAAAGATGCCAGGAGACCTGAAATGTCCAGAAATGCAGAAAAGGAGGACAACATGACTGCCTTTCTTCTGTTAATCAGTGACCGTTGAGAGTGCAAAAACCTCCAGGTTCCCACATTGCTGAGAACTCAAAGGCAAGAGAGATCCCAATCTTGCACGGTGGAACTCTTTCTAGTACCCAGTGGTTGTATAACACACAGCTGCACCTTGTTTCTTTACACATCTCTTTATTGCAGTAGCTTTAGTGAACTTTGCAAGACACTACATCTTTTACCAATGAAGGGTTTGAGGAAACCCTGCAGGAGCCAACCTGGCTCATTTCTTTGCACGTGCTACTCTGTGCCCCTGTCATAATGGCTTCTGGATATGATGCTTCTCCACACTCCACAGGCGGGCGGCAGGGTGATGGAAACATTACTTTTGTTTCCTGGCATTGCTAGAACTGAACTCTTCCCCTAGCCCCTTGCAAATATAACTTTTCCATACACCAGGAAACTAACAGGATCCTGAGACTTCACTGCCATGTTTGTGTCTTGGTCTGCACCCAAGTTGGCACTACCTTAACTTTAGGTGGGCCTGTGTAGGCAGCTCGGAATTTCCCAGCCACTGTGTGTGCTGAGATGGAGTTCAGTGTTGCTTCATCAGAAATATTGATTAATTTCCAGAGCTTGTGCTGTGTAAACATGGCATCATCAAGCTAAATAAACAGGCAGTAAGCAAGAAAGTACTCCTTCTCCTTCCATCAACAAAAACCTTTAATTGAAAAACAAAGCAAACAGGGCTAGAGATGTCTCAGCAGTTAACAGCACTTGCAGACGACCTGAGCCAAACTCCCAGCATTCACTTCATGTGACTCACAACCACCTATGACTACAGCTCCAGAGAACTAACCTCTTCTGGTCTCTGCACACACACACACACACAGAGAGAGAGAGAGAGAGAGAGAGAGAGAGAGAGAGAGAGAGAGAGAGAGAGAGAGGGGTGGGGAGGGAGAGGAACATAAAGCAAACCTAATACAGAGTAGGTGTCCCACTCAGTCACTTGGAAATAGTACAAAGAAAATGAAAAAAATTGACCTCCTGAGCTCCTTTCTCTTTTTCTGAACTTCAGAAACAGTCACAAACGGAATCTTGGACTTAAGGGCCGGTAAAGGATGCCTGTGTGAAATATACTAATCTGTGTATTGAAGGAAATAATTTGTGTCAGTGAAATGAATGATGTTTCCTGAACTAGACTGAGCCCTGTGGTTCTCTTAGTGCTGCCAGGGATACTGTGACAAATTGCCACCAAGTAGGATTATGGTTTCAATGTGACATCTCCCACACAGGCTCCAGTGTTTGAACATTTGGTCACCAGCTGGTGGCACTGTTTTGGGAGGCTGGCTGTGGACTTCCAATCTGTAGCCTAGCCAGCAGAACTGAGTCATTGAAGGTAAGCCTTGTGTTGCTATATGATTCCAGTTTTAGCCCCAGCTCTTGCTTCTGCTCTGCCAAAGAGGGAGCAAGTTGTACTCCAAGCCCCCATGAACATGGGGACATGCCATGAACAGACCCTGCTCTTGCCACCAGGCTCTCCCACCATTAGGGCCTGATGTCACTTGAAACCATGAGCTGGAATAACAAACCTTGCCTGCTGAAGCCACTGCTGCCTGGTATTTTGTCACAACTTTGAGAAAAGTAACAAACACAGTGGCTTAAGATCACACAAATGTGCCTGTGTCTCAGTGGGTTAGAAATCGCATAGAGGTTTCATGGGACTAAAGTCAAGGTGTTGGGGAAAGTGTGTCCCTTTCAGAGGAGAGAGAAGAATCTGTTGTCTATTTTTCCTGGGTGGTATCCTGGCATTGTCTCACTCTGATCTGCTCCCAGCTTCCCTCTTCTACTTTTAAGGGCCTTGTGATGGCAAGCAAGGTAATCCCTCAGAATCCTCTCATTTGAAGACCTGTTGATTAGCAACTGTAATTGCTCGTTGTCAGGTATTCTATTGCAGCTTCCTTGAAAATGAGTTGACCTTCGAACACCCAGCCCCTTAGAATGCAGCCTTGTTTGGAAAGAGAATCATTTCATGGAGATCTTGTTGCTGTTTTGTTTGTTTGTCTGTTTGTTTGTTTGACAAGATGTGCCTCATACTGGAGCAGGTGACCCCTGAATCAACCTGGCTGGTGTCATCAACACATAGCCATGGAAAGGTGCAGGCACCTGGGTGAATGCCCATATGAAGACAGAAAAAGACTGGAGCAATGCCTCTAAAAGCCAAAGAACTTCTAGAACTATCAGACATCAGAAAAAGAAAGGGAGGAACCCCTTACCCATGTAGGCACTCTGACAGAAGCATGGCCCACCAACACTTTGATGTCAGACATACAGCCTCCAGAACTACAAGATGACAAGTAGTTTTTATTTTGTTTTGTTTTGTTTTGTTTTGTTTTGTTTTTAAAGAGTCTAAGCTTGTCGTGTTTTCTTATACCAGTACTAGGGGGTAGATAAGCTATTTGAGGTAATGGTGCCAGCTTCCAAGATGTGAATTTTTTTTAAACATGTGTAACTTTATAACTCTAATGACTGTTATCTTGACAGGACAGCAGAGGAATTCTATGCTTTAGCTCCAGTCTTTATTTTTAAATACAGTTTATATGGTAAATAGCTTTCGTGTATGGAGAAAATATCTGCCCTAGAATGAAAGAGGTTTTTTTGTTTTAATTTGAACTTTGTTGTAGTTACTCTCAGTGGTGTAAGGAGTCACCTCTCTTAGGGCAAAGCTCAAGCAATCTCACTATCATCAGAATAGACTTCCCTGATTGTGGAGCATTTCTCACAAAATGACCCACTGATGAGGTGGATGTCAGCTGGTCCCCTTGCAATGCCCTGTGGGATGTAAGACCTTGGAATCTGAAAGTGAGGGAACACTGGTTAGTTTTTAAGCAGAGCGAATCTCAAGCTCCTGACAGGTCTTGACATAGACTCTGTGTCATAGATGAATCAGGCAGGAAGTTTTTACTAAGTGGACGAGAGACTCCAGTGAGTCTCTGTCATTGAAGGAGTTAGCGTGGCCACAGGAGGAGGACCTCGGCTTACCTGCTCTTGTCACCATCTGCTCACCCCCTCCAGCCTCCAAGTAGAGTTCCTGAACTTCAAGCAGTGATGGCATAGAGGGTGTTAGAGGCACACGTGTGAGGCCATGCCTTGGACTTACTGAGTGGAACACTCCAGCTGAGCCTAGCATCTGCGTTTCAGTCAGCCTTTGGGAAACACTGGCCTGTCTGGCACTCCGTGATCCCCTTTGGTGGTCTCAGTGAGTGCAAATGGAAGTGTTCAGAGGAAGTCTGAAGTCAAGTATGAAATGTAAGAGCAAGACCTTTGCCTGTCCATTGTGATTCCTTGGACTCATTCAATGAAACGTGGCAGGGTCTCTGTGCTTTCCTAGACCAGCACCCTCTCCCCTCTTACTCCAGGGAGGAGCAGCAGACCGTTTGCTGACATTACATCATTGTTTTAGTCTGCTTTGTATCACTGAAACAGACTCCTACTAGCTTAGTAATTAATAAAGGAAAACAATAACCTCTCATAGTTCAGGAAGTAGGAAGTCTGGTGTGTTAAGTAGAGGTGGGGATTTATCTAGAGACAGTCTCTGTGCTTGGTTATTCCATGATGTAATATAATACTGAAGGGAGGTGATGCGGGAGGCAGAGAGAGAAGTGAAGCAGCCAAAGTCACACTTTCAATTTTTATTAATTAATAATCTACTTATGCCTACCCAGAGATACTGGCATTGCCCATTCAGGAGGACAGATTTCTCATGACTCCATTCTTTCTCAGAGACACCACCTCCTTGGTGGACTCAACTGAGATGTAGTAATCAGCTTCAGCATTTTTGTCTGTTTGATGCTCCAATCACAAGGAGGCAGGCGTGGGCTTCCAGGCTCCACTATACCCTAGGGAAAGAAAAAGGTAAAAGATGATTTCTGGGGCTGGAGCCTGACTTTGCCACTAAGTAAAAATGAGCTGAGAAATCTGCAGGCAGGTTTAACCCTGTCCTCATACTTGGAGGGGAGCTGCTGCTTGGCTGAGGGGAGGTCCCCTGATCTTTCTCAGGGGACTGATGCATGTATGCATGCGTGCGTAGGGCATTTGTGTGTGTGTGTGTGTGTGTGTGTGTGTGTGTGTGTGCACAAAAGGAATGGATATTCCTGATGGAAGAATGCAATGTCTCATACTTGTGGATAAAGTTACCACTTGTAGGAAGTGAAAATGAAGTCTTCGGGAATCACTGAAAGGCTGCGAGCCAACCAAAGGAGACGGAACAGATTCAGCAATGCATGGGGAATGAGTCCCAAGTGGCTCAAGAAGGCTTTTTTTTATTTTCCCCTTCACCTTGCTAAGAGAGACATTACATTGAAAATTCTCTTTTGTTCTCTGGGATAAACTGAAGGATGAACAATTTTTTTACTGAGAAAGAAGAAATACAGCATAGAAGAGGAAAAAGCAAATGCTCACAGAGACCCCATGGGACATCTTTTCTACCCGGCTTTTCCTCTTCCCGTTTCCAGGCAAATCACAGCACTTGAAAATACTCCAGTCCCTACACAGAGAGCTTTCAAACGGATACTTAACAGAATGCCAACTGCAGTAACAGAAGGAAAAACTTGGATAAGAAAGCACATCCATATTCTTTTGTTCAGTTATAATGAGAGGTTTGCAGGTACCAAATCCTGCCTGCCGATGGGCCTGACATCCTCAAGAGAGGAGTACCATTTCAGTTCCCAGGTTTGCTCCATCTTCCAGCTAGCTCATCCCTATCCTGGAAATAAGATTTGTGTTTTCTGGGGGTGTGCATTAACCCTGATTACCTCCGAGCTTCCCAGGAGTCACCCTGGGCCCCTTTATGCTGCCCAGTGGATGCTTGTGTGGAGTATTTATACATACTTTGGTAGCTTATCACCAACAGTCCAAAGAGCTCTCCTCAACTATGAATAAGCTTTCTCAAAGCTTAATTCTCTTGACTAGATTTTTAAGTATCCCCCATCAACAGGTAAATCTCAAAATCTGCCAAAGGACTTCCCTGTACATAATCGAGATGATTATATTTAAATCCCGCCTTGTGAGAACTTGTATCTTTGGCCCCCAATGCAGCCTTCATAGGGTACCATATGGATATGAGAATGGGCTCAGGCACAACAAAGGGGTCCCCCAAGCAGACAGGGAGATGGCCCATAGACAGCGTCATACAGTGGGGTTCCAGAAGCATGATCCTTGAAGGAGTTGCAATGATTCAGCTACTCCCCCACAGGAAGTGACAGTTGTGGGTCTCTGAGGGAAGAAGGCCATCTGCCCTTATCTGTGTTAAACCTGGCTTCAAATGTCAAGGCCAGGAAGAGGAGGTGTCATTGCGATCTGTTGAGAGGAAAAGGAAGGCTTAGTCAAGGCAGAAGGAAACTTGGACACTCAGAAGGGTTTGGGGGCAGCTGGAAAGTAGCCGTCAGACTTGTGCTTGTCCTTAACGCTTAACAGCATCCTCATCCCTAATTCCAATAGCCTACTAGGCTTACAATATCCTCACCTCTAATTCCAATAGTTCACCGTGCTTCACAGCATCCTCACTCCTGGTTTCAGCAGGGACCAGACTCTGGATCTTACGCCAGGATATCACTCTCCCTAGTCCAGCCTCTGAATACCCCATGACTTCCAGGAGGCCTCAGCTTTCTTATCCGAGAGAGTTTTACTTTGGACTGCCCTCAGGCTTTTCTATTCTATATTCTAGGTCTCTTTTTAGTGGTCCCCATGGCAGAGACCTTAGTCATTAGGATGTCAACGTCTCTACCAAAAAAATAAACAAACAAACCAAAACAAAACAAAAAAACAAAAAAACAAAACCTCTTGTCCAGCAGACTAAATGCCCATAACCTTGGCTCTCATCCTCACTTGTGTGGTTTCTCTCCCTCCCTGTCCTCTGCTACTAACATAGCCCTGATCTTAGACCTTGAACCCCGGAGCTCCTTCGTGACTTGTTTATGGAAATCAAGGTGTGGCTAACTGATACCTTGCCATATGTCCGTCTAGAATCATCCACCATCCGGCTCACCCCCTTGCCATCTTCTTACTTCAATAGTTCACGACTAATGCCTGCAGTCCCCTTGAGTGTCAGATTATGGCAGTGAAGTTGGGGGAGCAGAGGGGCTTTTACATCCAGCAAAGAAGGTTTGGAGTCAGGGCCACTTGAGTACATAGATGTCAAAGCTGCTTAAAATAAGAATGGAACTTGAACTCTTCGGATGGCATGTCTAAGACATCTCCCACAAGCAGACTTAAGAAGCTGTTTAAAGGCAGTGGTGGCGGGGTGGGGGGCAGGCCGCAGGGTGGCAGCCCGAGGCGGGCTCCAGGTGACGGAAGTGCCGCCGAGCCATGGAAATCGGCACCGAGATCAGCCGCAAGATCCGGAGTGCCATTAAGGGGAAAATTCCAAGAATTGGGCGCTTACGTGGATGAAGAACTTCCTGATTACATTATGGTGATGGTGGCTAACAAGAAAAGTCAGGACCAAATGACAGAGGACCTGCCCCTATTTCTAGGGAACAACACAATTCGATTCACCGTATGGCTCCATGGTGTCTTAGATAAACTTCGCTCTGTTATAACCGAGCCCTCTAGTCTAAAGTCTCCTGATACCCAGCATCTTTGATAGTAACGTGCCTTCACGCAAGAGCAGTTTTAGTCGAGGAGATGAGAGAAGGCACGAAGCTGCTGTTCCTCCCCTTGCCGTTTCTAGCTCTAGACCTGAAAAAAGGGAATTCAGGGTTTCTACAAGTTCACAGAAGCAGAAATCCACTAATGTCAGACATTCATATGATGATGGAGCTTCCACCCGGCTAATGTCAACAGTGAAACCTCTAAGGGAGCCAGCACCCTCTGAAGATGTGATTGATATCAAGCCAGAACCAGATGATCTCATTGATGAAGACCTCAGTTTTGTGCAGGAGAATCCCTTATCTCTGAAAAAACCTATTGAAATTTATCGACCACCTCCTGCAAGTAGAAATGCAGACACTGGTACTCACTTAAACAGGCTGCAACTTCATCAGCAGCAAAGCGGTGCTCACACGGCCAAGCAGCTGGATGTACAGAGCAGCCAGGCATATGAAACAGGACGGTTGTGTGAACTGGAAGTGGAACTTGGATAAAATGAGTGTTGAGGAGGTAAACTTTTGGGAAAGAAAGTTGCCTGTGGTAAGTTCAGTTGTTAAAGTAAAGAGATTTAGCCATGAAGGAGAAGAGGAGGAAGAAGATGAAGATTATGGGACCCGGATAGGAAGCTTGTCCAGCAGTGCGTCAGTACCCGCAAGCACCCGCAAGCACCCGCAAGCACCCGCAAAGCCTGAGAGGAGACCTTCTCTTCCGCCTTCTAAACAAACTAACAAGAATCTAATTTTGAAGGCTATCTCTGAAGCTCAAGAGTCTGTAACAAAAACAACTAACTATTCTGCAGTTCCACAGAAACAGACACTTCCAGTTGCTCCCGGAACTAGAACTTCTCAAGAAGAATTGCTAGCAGAAATGGTCCAGGGGTAAAACAGGGCCCCCTGTTACAGAAGAGGAAGCAAAAGGAGATACTACAGAAAAATTTCAAGGAACTCAACAGAGACAATTGTCATCCCGACTGCAAATTGATCCAGTAACGGTAGAAACAATGGAGATGAGTCAAGCTGAGATGACTGACCTGAGTGTGGCACAGAAACCAGAAAAACTTTTGGAGCGCGGCAAGTACTGGCCTGCTTGTAAAAATGGGGATGAGTGTGTATGCCATCATCCCATTTCACCTTGCAAAGCCTTTCCCAACTGTAAATTTGCTGAGAAATGTTTGTTTGTGCATCCAAATATGACACAAAGTGTACTAAAGCAGATTGTCCCTTCACTCACATGAGCAGAAGAGCCCCAATACTGACTCCAAAACCAGCAGCGTCTTCTAATGGCCAGCTCTGCCGATACTTCCCTGCTTGTAAGAAAATGGAATGTCCCTTCTACCACCCAAAACACTGTAGGTTTAATACTCAGTGTACAAGACCCGACTGCACATTTTATCACCCCACCATTACTGTACCACCAACGCTTGCCTTGAAATGGATTCGACCTCAGACCAGTGAATGATGCCCTAGTCCTACCTGGCAGAAGATGGTGCAGTTTGAAAGCTTCCATCTTCTGATGAGAGATGTTCTACAGAACTTGTCACATCTTTGAAATTTAGAATATATTGCTTTCATAATATGAACTTTACTGCCCAACTGAAGTGTCTTATTTTTCAAGTTTGTAAGTTTATTAAGTGGTTTTAACATTTTTTGTTTGTTCGTTTTGACTATGAAAAAGACAGTTTAAAGAAAAGCCAGATTCTATTAAAACATTTGTGGCATGTTTGTAAAAAAAAAAAAAAAGAAGAAGAAGAAGAAGAAGCTGTTTAACTTGTTAATCTGTGTCTGCAATTTATCAACACAGCCTTTGTCTGTTCCACAGAGCCCCCTGTCAGCAGGAGGCTTATTCCTACTCTTACTGCTCTATGACCTCTAGTGGCAGAAAGGGGCTCTGCCAAGAAATCTACTTTCTTGTGGCTTTCCTGAATCTCTCCACCAGCTCTCCACTTTCACTCGCACTAAATAGCATGACTGCTTCTTTGTCAAAAGCCCCTGTACTGGCTGGTTTTGTGTGTTAACTTGACACAAACTGGAGTTATCACAGAGAAAGGAGCCTCCCTTGAGGAAATGCCTCTGTGAAATCTAGCTGTAAAGCATTTTCTCAATTAGTGATCAAGGGTGGAAGGGCTTAATGTGGGTGGTGCCATCCCTGGGCTGGTAGTCTTGGGTTCTAAACAAAACAAAACAAAACAAAACAAAACAAGCTGAGCCAGCCAGTGGAAGCAGGAAGCAAGCTAGAAAGTAACATCCCTCCATGGCCTCTGCATCAGCTCCTGCTTCCTGACCTGCTTCAGTTCCAGTCCTGACTTCCTTTGGTGATGAAGAGCAATGTGGAAATGTAAGCTGAATAAATCCTTTCCTCCACAACTTGCTTCTTGGTCATGATGTTTGTGCAGGAATAGAAACCCTCACTAAGACAACCCCCATCACAGTTACTAGTCCCAGAAATAGAGCCACAGTACACCTGGGAATCAGCTGGCTGCAAACTCACCCTGACCTGCTAGGAAGTAACTTAGCTCTTAATTATAGGGACCCCTACCCCTGAGGCTATCTTTAAGCTGTGGTCTTGCTAAGCTCTCTCTGACTGGCAGTTATGTGATCTAGCACATGTCCTTACTACTGAGGCCGATTTGTGTATTTCCCAGTTGTGTTGTGTTATTGTTGTTGTTAGCATAAATCTCATATATCCCAAGCTGGCCTCAGTATATAGTTGAGGATGACCTTGAACTTTTGATTCTCTGGCTTTCACTGTCAGGTGGTAGGATGAGTCCTGGTATTATGGCATCCTTGGTTTATGCAGTTCTTGAACCCAGAGTTTTGTGCATGCTAGGCAAGCACTCTACCGTTGAGTTACATTCGCACCCCTTACCATTTGTATTTTTTAAGGACAGGTGTTCTTGCAGTTCCATGCTGAGTCTGGATCCTAAGGTAGCTCTAAGGCATATGCTGCAGAACCACTCTCCTTCCTTCATGGAACAGTGGATGCTTCTGTAGCCATATAGTCTAAGACACAGGGCTCCCTGTAGACAGCTCTGATGAACCAGGTCTACAGACATGTAGCCAAAGGAGCTACAACCATGCCTCTGGATATCCCAGAAACGGTTCAAAGGCAGGCAAGCCCACAGAACTAGCTCTGAGAAGCATGGTCTAGGTGAGATACTAACTCGTCTGAACAGAAAGTTCCCGTGCATAATTTCCAGCCACTGCCCTAAACCAACCTCCTCTCTAGACAACCCACTCTGCCTAAGCTGTTCCCCTGGCACTGTCACCTGCTCCCTCCTCCTTCACCAAATCTCGGATGCAGCTCCCATCTCCATCACGGAACCTTCCCTAAACATCTTCTGGTCACACCTTCAAGTGCCCCCTTGCCTGTTGCCACCTGGGAAATGTCAGCTATCACCAGCCCTTGCTTTGCTTCCTGGGGTCTCAAGTTTAGAGTAAAATAGAATAAAACCTGTACGTTCTTTCAAGCTTGGATTCGGTGGGACGTGGAGCTTTGGAAAGAAGTGGAGAGGGGAGGAGGGAGCCCCTGCTTGACAGTAGCTAGGGAGAGCTAACAGTTAACACTGTTCATGCAAGGCCACCCCCAGTCATCAATGGCAGGAGAGGCCCTTAATCTTGTGAAGTCTCTATCCCCCAGTGTAGGGGAATGCCAGGGCTAGGAAGCTGGAGAGGGTGGGTTAGAGAGCGGGGTTGGGGGTCTGGGGGGATAGGGTTTTTTCCCCAGAGGGGAAACGAAGAAGGGGGATAACATTTGAAATGTAAATAAAGAAAATATTTTATAAAAACAACGAAAGAAAGAAAGAAAGAAAAGATGCTCAGCCCAGGAACAAATGTTTCCCTTCCTTTTCAGACAGCCCTTTCCAGCAGCAACTAGGGAGAGCTAACAGTTAACACTGTTCATGCAAGGCCACCCCCCAGGCTGCCCAATTCTGCTTTAAGACGCTACTCAGGACTCCTGGGAGTAGCCTGCTATGCTGGCCACTTAGATAACCAGAGCTATCAGCAACACTGGATCCAACAGCATACTTCCTTTCTCCTTATCTCACGTTTTTTGCAAGCTTTCTTGATACAAAAATTCTCGCACAAAGCTGGATGAACACAACCCCAGAGTCTATGGATGGATACATGAAAGAACCAAATGTGACATGGATGGATATATGAAAGAAGCAAATGTGACATGGACCAATATTCAGCCTTAAAAGAGAAGGAAGGTGGTACCTGTTACACAGATGAACCTGGAAAGTGATATGTTAAGTGAAATAAACACTGTATGTTCTAGTTAGAGGGGCTTGATGGAGATATATTCACAGAAATGAGAATCGTGGTTACCAGGGTCTGGGGAGAGGATGAATGGGGAGTTGGCATTTTTTAAAATCTTTTCTTTTTTTATAAGGTATTTTCTTTATTTAAATTTCAAATGTTATCCCCCTTCTTCGTTTCCCCTCTGGAAAAAAAAAACCCTATTCCCCCCATCCTCCACCCCTGATCTCCAACCTACCCTCTCCAGCCCTGACATTCCCCTGCACTGGGGCATAGAACCTTCACAGGACCAAGGGTCTCTCCTCTCATTGATGAACAACTAGGCCATCCTCTGCTACATATGCAGCTGGAGCCATGAGTCCCACCATGTGTACTCTTTGGTTGGCGGTTTAGTCCCTGGGAGCTCTGGAGGTACTGGTTAGTCCATATTGTTTTTCCTCCTATGGAGCTGCAAACCCCTTCAGCTCCTTGGGGCCTTTCTCTACCTCCTTCATTGGGGACCCTGTGCTCAGTTCAACTGGCAGAGCCTTTCAGGAGACAGCAATATCAGGCTCCTGGATCCACAATATTGCCTTGGTTTGGTGATTGTATATGGGAAGGATTCCCAGGTGGGGCAGTGTGTGGATTGTCCTTCTTTCAGTCTCTGAGAGGAGCTGGCATTTAACAGGACAGAGTTAGGGTTCCTGAAAATGAAAAGTTCCTGGGACAAATGGTGTGAATGCACTTGACATCACTGAACTGTATGCCTGGAAAGGGATGAAATTGTAAACTAAATGTCCTGTGTATACAAGATGTACCATGGTGGAAACAGCAGACACACAGTTGTGTTAAAGCAGCTGCTGATAGTAGAGACTCACTCATCCAGCAAATACCCAGAATACCTATGGAGTTGTGGGGTAAGCCAGTCCTGCTCCAGGAGCTACAGCACAACTGGGTGATAGTCCTAGCCCCGCATCCACCTGTATTCCACATATCCACCCTTATTCTAGTGGAGAACATGAGAGGTGAGCAAAAAGAATCAATAGTTTGGGATACTGTAGTGCCATATAGAGAACAAAGATATATAAGACATGGCAGAAGGATGCCAGTAGGTGAGAGATGAGTCCCTTTACAGAAACTAGGAAACCAGGAAGGACACCACAGAGCTTTCAAGAATCACCGAGACCAGGGTGAGTTGCACAATGGAGGGAAGTGAGATCTGGAACTAAGGCTGTGGGGAAACCAGGGAATACGTAAGTCTGGTTAGGTCCTGATGAACAGTGTGGGGAGTGTGATTAGGTGTTCTTCTGTGACTACGAGAATCTTGAGCAGGATTCAGGCATAAAGCCATTGGATCAGAGCTTGGCAATAGCTAATTTCTCCCTTGGAGCCTCCATTGTAAGGGCAGGAGCTTGGAGAGCAGTCCAGTGTGGCGTTCAGAAAGAATGAAGGAACACAGGCCAAGGTGGAACAATGAGGTAGGGAAGAAATGGACTGCCATGGTGCATTTCGCAAATGTAGAGACAACAGGACCTACGGGTGAGAGAGATTAGTCAATGTAGGAGACTGAACAGCATAAAGGCCAGAGTGTGTTCGGGCAACATGGAACTGATACAGATGTCTGGTCTGCATCAGCTAAAACATGGCTGATGCTGAACACCCGAGGCTCTATGATTCAGCACCAAATGGCCCAAAGTGGAGGCCCAGAGACCGATCCCACAAAGTAAATGATTATCTAATCTGCTCTGTAACTATTTCTGGCAGGATGCCACTTTTTTTGTGACTCTGTCTTAATATGGCTTTGAGGTGAGCAGCCTGGGCCCTTTCCTTCAGTTTGCCTATGTGTGCGTGTCTGTAGGTATTTGGAGTCTATAGCTTGCGTGCTTGTGTACACGTGTATCTACACCTTTGTGTGCCAGCATATGCCTGCTGGTATGTGACTGCCTAGTAGCCTGTGTGCTGGTGAATGAAGGATCCCTTACAGCTCCTCAAAAATGTCTTCAACCTCCAAGCCTCTAGTGACTGTCATCCTTACCTGACATCAAGTATAAATCTCACAGGAGAGAAAGTAGCCTGACAGAAAGAACTCCTGGCTACCTCAGTGGGTGGGGAAGGACAGTGCTGGGCCAGCTGATCTAGAGGCACAGGAATGGGCATGTTAGAATTAGGATGTCATGCAGGCATTTGGAAGACAATGTGGCAGAAGGTTTACAGTCACAGAGCAGAGAAAGCATTAATAATTCAAAACTACGAAGGGTATGGTTTTCCTGAGAAATCAGGGGAAGACAGATGAGGAGCCAGCCGTTTGGATGCTCTATCCTTCTCCATGCAATGCCAACCCAGTAGCTCTTCCAAATTCTTTTCACAACAGCTGCTGAAGGGCCAGTGGGTCTTCCTTCACCAACTTGAGATGCCCCGTTGCTGCAGATACCTCCACAGTGTGCCTGAAGCTCAGATCCTCCCAGCCCTGGTACATTACAGCATGCTCCACAGAGGCAGCACCATAACACCACCAGGTCCATTTGAAGCCAACTGTTGTGGTTTCCAGAATTAAGATACTTACATGAGGTTTTGGAGATGGATAGGGAGTGGAGAGCAGCCTTTCTCACACTACCTGGTACCTACGAATGCAGGCATGCTTTTTGATGTGTTCTTCAACTGCCCCAAAGGAGCTCTGGGCTTTTTGGAAAGAGCATCTCACAGTGTGTCTGCCTCTTCTCAGAACACTGGGATCAAGTAGTCGTACCCCAATAATTAAACCAGAAGAAAAAAAAAGGGACTCCAGATGATTTAGCTACGAAAACGTTTAATTTTGATTCTTTTTATTGCAGTGCATTATGCAAATGATGCAAGTGTACAGCTCCATTGAAAAATTCAAAGAAAGCCAATAAAGCAAAAGGCCTCCCTGGAGATGTTTCCTTCCCTTCTCCTCCACAGAAGTAATTACTCTATTGGTCTACTGGGTCTAATCTCAGCCCATTTTCAATGCGTGGAAAAGCATTTATACCCACACATGTCAATGTACTGTTCTTCTTTGGGTGTGTTTCCACAAAGATTACATTAAATACTTACACAGCAGTTTTGTCTTTCCTTTTCTCTTTAATGGCGTGAGTAGGAACTGATATTCATATGTGTCTGGAGCCACCGGCCACATATGCAGAATCTATGTTAATTATAATTTAATACAGTTCAAAATTCAGCTCCCTAGTCAGGCTAAAAGCCGTGTTTTAAGTACTCAGTTGCACCCATGCACTTAAGGCTATCAACTGACAAGTTGATACACAGTGCTTCGTCATTCCTGAACATTCTGTGTCATGATGCTGGCAGAGACCTTTCTGTTTCAGCAGATATGTCCTACCCTGAGGTAGAGCTGTGTGGGAGTTAAGGACTTTGCTTCAAGGCTCCAGTAATGGGAGACTACTCAGTGAGCCTAGCTTTCACGTGAAAGTAGGTCACTCACAGTTAACAGTTTCTCCAAGGGGCAGACATCAATTCTGCAAGCGTCTGAGGTGACAGGAAGACATTTAGGGCTCACAGACCTCTGCAAATCACTATTTTGCCTTAACTTTTAACTTTCAAGCTTCTCTTACAGTGTAAAACTGAACACACCCTGGCAGTGTCTCCAGTTCTTCTGGTTTTCTCCAGCCACACCGCGTCCTCCTTTGAATGGAGCCACTTCCACGTATATCTTTGTATCCTTTGCTAAGGGTTTGGGTACATATTCCATAGGGGCATGGCCTTTATTCTAAGGTTGGAGGATGAACATTAACGGAAGCACCTCATCAGAGTGCAGAGGCAAGCTCCCCTGCACACAGCACCAGCCCAGTGACAGCATTTAGAGTTCCCGGAGGAGCAACAATGTTTCAGAAATATTTCACTCATGCCTGGGATGGCTGGCTGCTTGAGTTTCTGGCATCAGAATTGGCAAGTGCTTGTCTCCAAGCATGGCCTTCTCAGACTCACAGTCTCACTACGAACCAAAGACACTAGAAGCCAGAGGAAAGAAAGGCGAAAGGAAGCTAAATTAGTTGCGTATTTGAATACTTACAACATGGTGGCTCAGACCTATAATACCAGCCTCAGAAGACAGTAGAACACAATAGTGAATTCAGGGTTCACCTGGGCCGGAGAGCAAGATGCTCTCTTAGTCTATGAATGATCAATCATACTCCCAGTAGAAATTCAAAGTTTTGAATGAATATTATATTGAAATCTTTAATTAAATGAATAATGCTTCTGTTCGCTCTTATAGATATTTACTTATCCACAAATATGGATTATCTAACCTGTGTCAGATGCTGTTGACATCATGTTGAACAGAGCATGTGTCCCGGGCCCTGAGTGGGTCTCCATAGTACTAAAGACAATGTAATACTCCCACAGAGAATTACTATTGTGGTCGGGAAGCCCAGGTCCCAGTCACACTGGGACAAGCTCTTAACCAAAGTTGGGTCCCTTCTAGTGTTCTTATAGGGCTACTTTATGGTGATCAAGACAAGTAAAAATGGACTGGAATATACTGGGGACTCTCCTAAAGACTAATGTTGTTCACAGGTTCCTGCTACCAACATGTTGAGGTGCCAGAGGAAATCTTTCGCTCTTGGCACATAAATCTCCTTTGATTAGCACTGAGGCACGTCATACACTCTGCCCCAAGCAATCTTCATGGCAAAAATCTGAGGTCCATGTTACATCCATGCTTTTACAGATAGATGGGGTGTAGACTTTTCAGCTAACCTGTGCAGACCTTGTCTGCTGGACCTGGGATCTGAAGACCTGAAAGCATGGAGTTAACTACAGTCTGAGGCTGTAGACAGTCTTACTTCAGTTTCCGTGTACTTGCATATGCAACTGTAACCAGAAAGCAATGATCCGAGGAAGGTTGTTTGAGTCCAGAAAAACACAATCAGGAAAAACATGTAGAGAAATGCCACTTACCACATGCTAAATATTAACAGAGCAGCCCTTTCCTGGAACTTTCTCAGGACAGACCAGCATTAATACAATTGCCCAGCACGCAGTATAGATTATATCTGGGAAACTATAAAAGCAAAGCAGAAAGCCATATCCAGACTCAGGGTACACTGACCAGATTGGGTTCTGTAGCTATGGTCTGACATCTAACAAGAATAACCATGACTTATTGACTGAATGTAAATTTTTAACACAAGAGTCACGAAATCATGTCCAAGAACAATCCAGGGGACAAAGTGCCCCTGAAGTAAAAGGCCCTCCACCTTTTCTTTCTCCTGGAGCCTCTCTGACAGTTTCCCAAGTCATTGTTCACCATGGGCCATTCTTTGGACTGTGTCATGACAATGGGGAATCTGGGAGTTTAGAGAAGTTCAGTGACTTTACCAGGAAACCCCACTCGCTCAGTCCCTGCTTTGGCCCAAAGATGTATTTATTATTATACATAAGTACACTGTAGCTGACTTCAGAGGCACCAGAATAGGGCATCAAATCTCATTACAGGTGGTTGTGAGCCACCATGTGGTTGCTGGGACTTGAAGGACCTTCTGAAGAGCAGTCAGTGCTCTTACCCGCTGAGCCATCTCGTCAGCCTGTGACATGAATTCTTCCCCGAAGGACGGACATGCGACAGAGACACAGCATTTCTATCCAAAGAACTGAGATCAGACTGGTCACCTCATTGGCTGGCTCATGCAAAGCTCATTAAGGCCTTGTTTGGACAACTACAGGGGGTAACTGAGTAGCTTAAGCCTGTCATGCTCCCCACATCTGGTAGACAGGAGTAAGAGATTGGTGGTGTCCTGGCAGGGTGTGAGAACTGCTGACAGTGGCTTAGGGAGAGAAAAGAGCTGGGAGGGCATCAACCTTCTGAGAATCAGCTTACAGGCCTTGCAGGAGCTGTCAATAAGATTGCCTTCAGGGAGGCCACTGAGGGCAGATACAGTTGCTATGGATATGACAGACAGGCCCCTTTGAGGATTCCTAAGACCTGCCTGAGCCTGTGAGACACATTGTGAGGAAACACATCAAAGGAGAGCGAACATCTACCTCTACCAAAATGACAAAGGGACCTCAGAAAAACAAAGCATTCCTTTACTGGCAGTCTGGGATGCTGACATGGCTCATCTGGAAGTTAAAAGTCCTGCTCTGTAATGAGGTTACCTTTTCTATTTCTAGGGTGGGAGTGGGGATGGGACACCAGTGTTTAGTTATTTTGAACCCACACAATTAAATCCTCCCCTACAAACTTTCTTAGCCTGGCTGTTAAAAGGTCCTCAAGCCTCACCCACTCGTAGTTTTGTGACCATAGCGTTTCCAGATTCATGGACTTCTTGCTCAGTTCCAGTCTGTCTGAGAGATTCCAGGGGAAGTACTTCAATTAACAGGCATCAATGCCAGCCCCCAAGGACATATCTGCACACTATGCCTACAAGCCACACTGGACAAGGGGCTAGGGATAGATGAATAGGTGAACAACCTATAGTGTGTGTGTGTGTGTGTGTGTGTGTGTGTGTTTGTGTGTGTGTATATTTGTGTGTGTGTGTGTGTGTGTGCTGGACAAGGAACTAGGGATAGATGAATAGGTGAACAACCTATAATTGTGTGTGTATGTGTAAAATAGAATTTTATATGGTAAAGTGTGGAGAATGGAAGAGATTATAACTCTCAAGGCACCAGCCTAAACCCAGGCCTTGTTCTTTTTTTCCACAAGGGAAGAAAGGAGAAGGTACCAGAAATCTACAGGGGTAGGAGACAAATGGTTACCAGACCTGAGGAAAGGAGCAAAGAGACACCTCCTAGCTCAACTGGGAACAAAGTCATTTGGACTCTGGTTCGCAGAGAAGTTAACTTGAAAGATCTGCTCTTCTAGCCAGCAGGTTTAGGAGAGAAGATATGCCTGTGTGGCGATTTGAGTGAGAATGACCCCCGTAGACTTGTGCATTTGAATATTTGTTCCCCAGTCTGAAGAACTGTTTGGGAAGGATTGGGAAGTATGGGCGTATAGGTGTGTCACTAGAAGTGGGCTTTGAAGTTTCAAAGTGTCTCTTTCTGCCTCCTCCTTTTAGATCAAGATGTAAGCTCTTAACCGTTCCTTTGCTCTGCTATCATGAACTCTAACCCTCTGAGACTGTAAGTCCCAGATTAAAAGCTTGCTTTTATAAGTTGTCTCAGTCATATGTCTTATCACAGCAATAGAAAAACATCTGAGACAGTGTACAAAAGGCTCCTGTTCTATAGCTAATTTTGAAAGCAGGGAAGACCTCCCCCAGTTGACCTTCAGCTGACATCAGACTACTGGCAATGGAAAGGTGTGCAGGTCCCCAAGGAGCCATGCAGGCTCTTCTTGGCTCTCCCTGCTATGTTTTGGAAATGGCCCTCAGAGGCATGTCTCAACAACTTCACTCCCGGTGTATAGCTTCATTGAGAAGTAGTGGAAACTTGAGGAGGTGAGGCTTAGTGATAGGTTTCAGGTCACTAGAGGTTACATCTAAGAGGAATTTAAGACACTTTCTACCCCTGCCCTCTTTGCTCAGACATAAGACATGGACTGAAACCTCCTAACAAATGAGCCAATTAACCCTTTTTTCTGTATAAGATGATTATCTTGGGTATATGTCAGAGCAATAGAAAATAGGATAACACACTCCCCACATAAGCTCTTTGAAAGGACTAAATGTTGTTGCCTGATAGATAGAAAAGTAGGAGAAATCCAACTCTAATTTGAAAGAATTCACAGGGTTGGGAGAGGTGAGTTATAGAGAGGCAGACCAAGAGAAAGAAAATGTTTTATTTAAGACAGGATCTCTCTATGTAGTAATTCTGGCTGTCTTAGACTTCACTATGTAGACTAGAATGGTCTCCAAATCAGAGCGATCCTCTTGCCTCTGCCTCCTGAGTTCTGAGATTAAATGTTTGCACTATATGCCCCACCTCCAAGTAGACATGTGAAGAGGAGAAAGAAAATGGGAGAAAATTTCCAGAGGAGAAAAGCAGGTATTTCTCTGTGGTCTTTCTAAGAAACTTGAGAGGAGGCTCATAAACACCAATAGTTGAGAACATGGCAGCCTCCTCATTCTCAGAGGAAGGAAGAGTGAGAACATTTTTCTATAGCTCTATGCCCAAGCACAAGTATACTCTTGGACCCTGAGTATGGTAAAGCCAGATTTATGAAGGCTGATAACAATGGGTGATGGCAGAAGACAGAGCTGTCAGGATCTAAAGAAGGGCAGAGCTCTGGTGAAATTGGAACCCATGATTCATAAACTCAAAGCAAGGCAGTGCTGAGCGTTAATGGTCATCTCTGGCCTGTTCAGCAGAGGGAACTCAGGGTTCTACTTTCTTGGTGGTCTGAAAGGTCAGATGGATGTGGACTTCAGAACTGGGAGTAAACTGATGTGACCTCTCTGGACCAGGGAGACATAACAAAGTGGACTACTGTTTCTGTAAAACTAAGTTTTACTTGTTAGATATAATTGTCATCTCAGAGGCTTACTATCTCTGCTAACCTAGACCTAGTCCTGGAAGATTCTAGCCTCTGTACAATCTTATCTGGGCCCAAAATGCTTTCAGCCTCTGGGACTTACTGCTGAATAAGCTCATTCTTTCTAGCTCTTTCTGAACTCTGGCTGTCTACTTCAACTCAGCTGTTCTGGCTGAAACGCCTCTCCTAGCTGACTGACTCAAACTAGCTTCTCCCAGCTTCTGACTGAATTGTTCTGCTTGGCCTCAAACCAATTCTAGCAGTCTGTTCAAATCTTCTGGTTCCCTCCTATTCTCTGGATCTTCCCGTCTTTTCCTGGCTTTACAAGGCTTATTCTCTCTTCAACCTGTCTATGTAAAACATTCCTAGTAAAACTGCCATAAACTCAATTCCACTGTACTGACTCTCGACTCATGGACTCGACAGAATTTCCTAAGAACTGACTAGAACTCAGAGATCTTGCCTCTGTCTCCAGAGTGCTGGGATTAAAGACACATACCACCATGCCTGGACCTAAGCTCTGTGATGGTCAAGAATAAGACTCTTCTGCAGCACAGAGGGTAGAACACCAGAAACTTCTAGATGCTCTGACTCTTCTGTCACCTCAGGTGCATCTTGATTGCATGTTTTTTTCACTTTCTCTGTCCCAATTCACTCTTCCTTTTTGTCCCCAAATCTGTTCACAACCCTCTCCTCAGCTCCCTGTTATCAAGGGTTCCAAGTACCCTGACTTCTGGGAGACAGACTGTAGGATAGTAGGGGTGGAGTGCCTCCCTCCTCACCTGCAGATGGCAGATCCACTACTCCATAACTCTCTCTCCCAAGCTGTACTTTCTACTAGCCTAGCTACTTCACTACCATCAGACTAGTGCCATGTCCCTGCACGCCTTTGTCTGTAGCCACTGCCACAGTCTCTCTCAGTCACCTGCTTTGAATGTGCCTCCTGCTTTCTGTTTCTAGATTCTAGATACAGATCACCACACTGGGTCCAAACAAATACCATTCTGTAGACAAACCTTATCAACACATGTTTTGTCACTGTTCTGTTGCTGTGAGGAGACACAATGACCAGGGCAACTCTTATAAAAAGAAAACATTATAGTTTCAGAGGTTTAGTCCATTATCATCATGTTAGCACACAAGGTACCGTGGAAACAGCTGAGAGCTGCACCCTGTTCTACAGGTGAGAGGTGAGGTGGGGAGAATGACAGAAGATGTGAGGGATGGAGGGTGGGAGGGAGGGAGGGAGGGAGGGAGGGAGGGAAGGAGGGAAGGAGAGAGGGAGGAAAGAAGGAAAGGAGAGAGAGGGGGTCTGGCATGGACTTTTTGAAACCTCAAAGTCTACCCCCAGTGACCCGCTTCTTCCAAGACCACACCCACTCCAACAAGGCCACACCCCCTAATCCTTCTCAAGTAGTGCCACTCCCTGGTGACTAAGCATTCAGATATATGAGCCTATGAGAGCTACTCTTATTCAAACCACAGCACATTATCCACACAGCATACATCCTTAGGCAAGTTCCACTGTCTATCTGAGTCTCAGTTTCCCCAACACCTGGGGTACATTCAATAAGGGGTTCAGTCAGTGATGTTAAATGTATAGAGTGTGAGTTTTGTAAGCTAGACAAGCGGCCTGAGAAGGGATTCTGAAATTGCCTGGTGTGCTGGCCTTAGCACCGGGTGCCCTCTCTCAACAGCCCTGCTGTTTCTTCTGGGAGATATTCCTCTCAGCGACTCTTCCCACTTCCTGGACCTTTCATTCTCTGGAAAGCTTAGGTCTAGACCCTTGAAAAGGCAGTTCTTTATCTTATCACTTCAGCCCTCCCGTGGGGCTTCAGCTTTGGCAGGCGGCTACTTTGATGCTAGACTTGTCAAGAGAAACCGGAGAGTAGCCTTGATTCATCATTTTTATCCACAGGATAAAAGGGCCAATTTCTGCCTTTAGAGTCTCACAATGCTGCAGCCAGACCATTCATCTGAGGCCCAAGTCTGCCTGAAATGGCTGGTTTTCCACTGTGTGCAATTACTGTGGCCTGCAAACAAATTGTGAAGGGCTTGTTAGTTATTCCTCATGGAAACAAAGAGGCCAGGCTGGTGGCTATGGCCACTGAGGAAACGCTGTATCCCATGTCTGTGTTTGCTTTGCATGCAGAAAGTGATGAATGGATATCTGAGGTATCAGAAGTGTGAGGTAGAGAGGGCCCACAAGGACAGACATAGAACTGGTACAAAGGTTGTTTTGTGGTGGCCCCTTAGCCGTGGAGTTAGAAGAGTAGTTTGTTCTGGTCCTGGATTTGTTTTTTTTCGAGACAGAGTTTCTCTGTGTAGCCTTGGCTGTCCTGGAACTCACTCTGTAGACCAGGCTGGCCTCGAACTCAGAAATCCGCCTGCCTCTGCCTCCCAAGTGCTGGGATTAAAGGCATGTGCCACCACGGCCACAGCCCGTGGTCCTGGATTTGTAAATCAAGATCCAAGTATATCTCTTAGGTCATCTTGCCACAGGGCTCCTAGGCCACTGTGAGTTGTAAGTAGATACATTTTTAAGGGCATCAGAGTCATTTATGATGCACAAAATGTGAGTTTAGATGAATGAGGTTTGTGGATAACAATATCTACTGTTCCTTCTAGAGACTTATAATACCCTGTGTGTGCTAAAGGCACTGAGACATCCTGCAGCAAACTGGTGGGCAGACTTAATTCTGCCTCGAACACATTCCATTCAGAAAGCTTTCAGCCCATCTTTATAACACACACTGGAAAGCAGCAATATTAAGCCAGTCTCAGTAGCTAGACTTAATGACGAGGCTAAGCTAAGTCTCCATCCACATCCTACCCACTGGAAGAGTCCACATAGAAGTCTCTAAAGTAGACATCTGTAGACTTTGAGAAAGTGTTGATCTGAAGAACTTCCCTCTTCTACTGTGTTCAAGTACATGTAGGCCCACAGTGTTCCCAGAGAAGGGAGGGGCATGCACATTCCCTGTGTCTTCTGAGTTCCCAGTTCATTAAACAGATCATGTCAACTACCTTGCCCGCAGCTTACGAAGATACAAGAAGATAAAGCAACAGCTATCAGTTTCTGCAGTGTCACACTGGTAGAAAAGAAAGCAGAGGACATTTATCATGGGACTATCTAGACTGCCCAGCTTCCAAATAAGGACACACAGAGAGACGTTTATTTATGAATGCTTGGCCCTTACAGCTTAAGCTTGTTCCTAACTAGCTGATATAATGTAATAACCCATTTACACTAATCCATCTTTGCCATATTGCCTGTTACCTCTAATTCCGTCCACACACATCGGACATCATCTGTGCCTTGCTGTTGAATCCCACCAGCCCACCTCTTTCCTAGAGTTCCTATCTCTCCCTGGATGTCCCACCTTTTTTTCCTGCCCTGTCCTAGGCCGTCAGCTCTTTAGTAAAGCCAATCAGAGAATGCCTTAGGCAGGTGAGGAAGGACAGAGACACACCTTCACACAGTGTATAAGAATATTACCCCAGCAGAAGTTAGAAGAAGAGTGCCCAGGGTGGACACTCCCTCCAGAAAGCTGCTTCCTCTCATGTGTGACCCTGTTCATCTGGACTTGTGTCTCACTAGCCCTGGCATGAAGTTGTGAAGCCCATGGTACTAGATCTCAATGCAGCTGCCTAGCAGAGCTCTATAGACTCAGCCACGGACCCTTCTGTTCCATTCTGATTGCCATTTTTCTTTTTTATAGCATGTCTGGTATCACCTCCATACTTCCACAGATACCCAAATGGTTTCCTATTCTCCCTCTTCTCTCTGCTTCTCTGATGATGGGTGAGCCAGGTACTGATCTATGAGTGTAGCAGAATGTCATTGGGTGTCATTTTATTACTCCACTCCTTTAGTGGGATAGTAGTATTTGGATTTCCTCTAGGTCCCTGGCATATCTAGTCTCAGATTACTGGCCATTCAAGCAGTAATGGGAATGGGTTCAAGCTCATGGAGTGGGCCCTAAGTCTCCCACAAGCTTTGAATCACTCATGCACTAATCTGTCTTGGAGGCAGGTCACTGCTGTAGAAATTAAAGGGTTTGTAGCTGGGTTGGTGTTTTCCTTTCTCGGGTAGTATACAGAGCGCCTTACAGTACCGTGAACACTAATTCATAGGTGCTCTGCAGAGGCACGGGCTTTACTTCTCCATGTCCACTCAGTTTCGTAGGTGTTGCCTTCAGAGATGGAACCTTATGTCCATTTTGGGAGAGGAACTAATAGCCTTGGAAATAGCTTCGTTGTTGTTGTCATTTGTTTTTGTTTTTGTTTTTATTTTTTTGAGACAGTGTTTCTCTGTGTAGCCCTGGCTATCCTGGAACTCACTCTGTAGACCAGTTTGATCCAGAACTCAGAGATCTGCCTGCCTCTGCCTCCTGAGCACATAGACTTTCCAAGTATCTGCAGATTGACTTTTAGTCTCTTAGAAACTAAGTGTGTAAGCCGGGCGGTGGTGGCGCACGCCTTTAATCCCAGCACTTGGGAGGCAGAGGCAGGTGGATTTCTGAGTTCGAGGCCAGCCTGGTCTACAGAGTGAGTTCCAGGACAGCCAGGGCTATACAGAGAAACCCTGTCTCAAAAAACCAAAAAAAAAAAAAAAAAAAAAAAAAAAAAAGAAACTAAGTGTGTGCATTTTCTTTATAGGAAATTCACATTATTTTTATTTTGGTGTGTGTGTGTGTGTGTGTGTGTGTGTGTGTGTTTGAGACAGGGTTTCTCTATGGAGCCCTAGCTGTCCTAGAACTCACTCTGTAAACCAGGCTGGCCTAGAACTCACAGAGATTCACCTGTCTCTGCCTCCAAGTGCTGGGATTAAAGGTGTGTGTCACCACTGCCCAGCAGAAATTCACATTCTAGAAAAAACAAACAAACAAAAACAGCATGCCAACAAAAAACAAACAAACAAACAAAAACAAAACCTCACTACAAATCCATCCATGCAAGATTTTAAAATTGCAGAGAAAGGAACATGGATGATATAATCCCACTTTGTCTTCAGGACCAAGATATCTCTTTCCACTATTTCAGGCCCTGACCTTTTTCCTTTTAGCAACCTGATCTGAAAAGAACATGGGAAAGAACATATACACACACGTGCACACGCACACACACATACACACACACACACACACACACACACACACAGAGGGAGGAGGAGAGGGAAAGGGAGAGGGAGAGGGAAGGCAGGGGGGCAGAGAGAGAGAGAGGGAGGGAGAAAGAGGGAGGGAGGGAGAGAGGAGAGAGAGAGAGAGAGAGAGAGAGAGAGAGAGAGAGAGAGAGAGAGAGGTTCAAGTGGTATACTTGTAGAAATTACTTTGAGCAATGTTTTTGCAACAAAACCCATTACTCAATAATTAACCAGTTAATGGCCACCTTGACATCCATCCCACATTAATCTTACTTTAAATATTAGTGTTGTGATCACAGGGTCATCATTAATTTTGTTCTTTTCTGGTGCAAACAGTAAGCTTCTGATTTGCCAGCTTTCTTGTGTTTTGGGTTTTATTTTTATAAATATATTTGTTTTATTTTTATCCTGTGTATGTGTGTTTTGCCTGAATGTATGTACACCGCCTGCATTCAGTACCCTCAGAGGCCAGAAGAGAGCATTGGATCTCCTAGAACTTGAGTTACAGACAGTTAAGTTTCCAGATGGGTGCTGGATCCTCTGGAAGAAAGCTCTTATCCATTGAGCCACCTCTTCAACCTTTGCCAATTTTCTTTTATTGCACAATGTAGCGACTGGTCCCATAGACAGGTGACCTGTGTCAATGTCTCTGTGCTCTGTGACTTCCTCATAATTTTTATTTTGAGTTTTTTGTCCCATGTGTAAAGTTCCGTGAGACCATGAGGCTGCGTATGAGCAGAGGCTTCATGTGCAATATGTGTGCCAGATATACACCTGTATCTCAGCGCTCACAAAAATACTTCACAGCCCCATGAGGACAGAAATGGGAGATACCTTAAGACTACAGTTCAATTCCCAGTAGCCACATGGAAGTTCACCACTGTCTGTAACTTGAGTTCCTAGGGATCTAATGCTTTCTTCTGGCCTCTAAGGGCACTGCATACAGGTGGTACACATACAGAACAGGCAGGCAGAGAGTAAGATTCAAAGCAAGAACAATTTGGTCTAGAGCTAAGCCAGGATCATACAACCCTGAAAGCCACACTGTGCTTTTCTGAGAAGACAGTAACATTGTGACATCACAGGCAACCTCTTGCCTCTGCTTTGCTGAGAAGACAGTAACATTGTAACATCACAGGCAACCTCTTGCCTCTGCGCACCCTTCTTTCCTTTGTTACTTTGCTGCCTTACCTCTACCTCCCTGAAACAATGATAGGAAACATCTTCAAGTTCATTTACCTTCCCATCTTCCTAATGCACCAGTGAGAGTCTGTAGAGGGGGCACACATCACATTGAGTGAAATGGAAACAGTTGAATCAGGTTGGTGCAGCAATTCTGCTGTTCTAATTAGAACTAAGATACATATGCATGTGTGAGCCCTGAGATTCAAATTATGCAAGTCAGAAACACATTTGCTCTGAGAGCTAACATCTCAAAACATAAACAGAACAGTGCATGTTAAGAATGTAAAATTCCCATTTTCCTTTGCTTAGAATGACACTACATCTATACTACATGTATAGATGTTTTGTCTGTATGTCTGTGTATCTTGTTCATGAAGCGCCTGCAGAAGAAGAAGAGGGCCTTGGATCCCCCTGGAATTGGAGATTTAAGTGATTGTTTGCTGTCCTGTGAATGCTAAAAACTAAGTCCAGGTCTCATCTTCTGGAAGAGCAGCTAGTCCTCTTAATGGCTGAGTCATCTCTCCAGCCCCTGCTTTGTTTTTTGAGACAGAGTCTCTCTGGGATCTGGGGTTCAAGGGTTAGGTTCAGCAGCCAGGCTCTGCTTCCCCAGCACTGAGATTATAAAATCCAGCCATGTCTGACTTCTTATCTGGGTACTAGAGATGTAGCAACCACTTTACCAACTGACATAACCTCCGGTCCCTTTCCATGTTTTCTTTTGAAAGTTTTGTGTTTTTTGCATTATGTCACAAAGCATCATTTTTATCGAACAATGCCTGAGGTATTTGCTAAGGTTTTTTTTTTAATCTAAACCATGGACCACTGACTTACCTGTCTTACCAACTAATCTCTCACATCAATGAATTAATTGGATCTTCTACTACTGTTCCTTCCTTAGCGAATTTTAGAATGTGTGGATAGATAGATGCAGATAAATTTGCTGACGTTTTGCTTAAGTTGGGATTAATTCAAATTAAGTGGAACTGATATTCTAACTTTGATTCTTTCAGCCCACACACATAGTATATTCATAAGCTTTAGGGGAAATCAGGGTCTGAGAAATGGGATTGGCCATCCTTCCACCAAAGATAGGGCAAAGACAGGATGTTAAAGCTTCAGTCGGCCTAGGCAAAGTAGAGCCCGATCTTGTGAGGTCTTATGAGGGACTAGGGTAGTGGAAAGAGTTGGTGCCACAAGGAACAGGTCAGAGGTCAGCTGACATCACCTCCGTATTTGAAAGCCCGGAGGAGAGTTCTAGATAAGGTATCTATAAAACAGACCTGGTTAGTATGCAATATGATAGTGGTCACATTCCCTGCCTGTAAGCTTTCTCTCTTGGGGCTTTACTATTTGAAAGGACCCATTCCCCAAGATTGTAGGGTATGTGTGTGTATGTGTGTGTGTGTAGGGGGGGGGGTTGGTCCTACTTTTAACTTGTTAGATTTATATGTAAATATTTTTTTAACAAAAGAACAAAAATTTCTTTGTTCTTGCTCTAGAGACAGGGGAGCTCATGATCATGAGCCAACCAGTTTGGTTTCTGGTGAGATCTCACTTCCTTGTATTTCTTAGTTCTTTGGGTGCTGTTACAAATATTTTTTAAATTTCATGTTCCAATTGTCTATTATTAGTATATGGGCATATAATCAGCATGCATATAATGGCATTATATCTTTAAAATCTATTCACTTAGTTCTTATTGTAGGAATTCTTCTTGATAGATTATGATTTTCTAAATAAATGATCACATCATATTCAAATATAGATTCTTTCGCCATTTTCTTTCTAATTTGCATACTGATTTTTTTCTTGCCACATTGGCTAAGATTTCCAATACAGTGTTGCAGAAGAATGAGAAAAGACACACCTGTGTGATTCTGAATCTCAGGAGGAAGGCCTATAGGCCTCTCACCATTAAGTGTAGTTGCAGGGTAGGTTTTATAGACTTTACTAAGTTAAGAATGTTTCCATGTTGGCAGTTTCAGTTACAAATAAAGTTAGTTTTACTACCGGCTTATACTAATAACAACTGAAAAGGAGATGTTTTAAATTTATTAATAATACCTTTTTAAGTTAGTGTTCCATTGCTGTTAAAAGACAGCATGACCATAGCATCTTTAAAAAAAAGATTTATGTATTTATTTATTTGTGTATATGAGTGCTCTGTCTGCATGTAAGACTGCAAAACAGAAAGGGCATCAGATCCCATTACAGATGGGCATGAGCCACCATGTGGTTACTGGGAATTGAGCTCAGAACCTCTGGAAGAGCAGTCAGTGCTCTTAACCACTGAGCCATCTCTCCAGCCCTAGACCATGGCAACTCTTACAAAAAAAAAGCATTTAATTGAGGGCTTGCTTAGAGTTTCAGAGGGTCATTCCGTTATCATCATGGCAGCAAGCATTGTGCTGGAACAGTAGCTGAGAGCTACATTCTGATCCACAAGAATAAAGAGAGAATGGGCCTACCACGGGCCTGCCTCAAGCCCAGCCCTGATGGCACAGCCCAGCCCTGATGGCACTCATCCTCCCACAAGGCCACACCTCCTTATCCTTCTTAAATAATGCCACTCCCTAGTGACTAAGCATTCAGATATATGATCCTTATTTAAATCACCGCAATACCCAAAGAAGCGTAAATACCTAATGTCTTTACTTATTTTCTATTGCTGCAATAAATAATAGAACCAAAAACACAAGGCAGAAATCTGGTGGCGTAACTGAAGCCAGAGTCATGGAGGAGAACTGCTTACTACTGGCTTGCTCCCATGGCTTGCTCACCTTGATTTAAAAACAAGAAATATCTTTGAAACTATAGTATAATTACATAATTTCCCCCTTCCCTTTCCTCTTCTAACCTTTCCCATGTACTCCACCCCACCCCAGGCTCTCCCTGTGCATGGTCTTTGAGCACGCGCGCGCGCACACACACACACATACACACACACACACACACACACACATACACACACACACACACTATGTAAATACAATCTGTTCCGACTCTATAATGTTACTTGTATGTAAATGATTCCAGGGTTAACTGCTTGCTATTGGATAACCAGTTGCCTTTTCCCTGGGGAAGGGAGGACTATTTCTTCCCTTTCAACATTCCTTGGCTGCTTGTTCTTTGTCTAGGGTTGAGGCCCTGTAAGCTTCCCCTCTTCTACATTAGCTTTGGCTAACGATGTCATCCTTGTTTAGCTCTTATTTAGGCAACACGTTGATGAGACTTCAGACGTGTAGCTTCCCTTTCTAGGAGACAATTTTACAGCAGACTCCCTGCTCCTCTGGCTTCCTCTATGATCCCTGAGCCTTAGGTGCAAGGCGATGCTGTTGATATTTTGTTTGCAGCTTAAAACATAGACATTTGTTTTCTGCAATTTGATCAGCACTGGTCTTTATTATGGTCTTTATCGCATGGAGAAGTGAGGAATGGGATCTATACATATCTAAGGATATCTAATATGATAAAATTTAGAATGTAGCTAGAAATTATGATGAGTTAGTAGAGTGGCTGTTGTAGGTTCTCTCCTGAGACCCACAATGTCACTGGCTGAAAGTCCAATTAGAAAGCTGCTGATTACTGCCAAGATGTATGTGACACTATTGCACCCTTAGGAATAGTGTGCTATGCTGGTTGTTTTAGCTCAGAGGCATCAAAGCTGGGCAGAGCTATTGATTGCTTCCTCTCCTTATAAGGTTCCTTACACGGAACCTTCTAGAACCATGAAAGCAAGTCCTCAGAGAGAAGGCTTTCAGTTCAGTCTGTTCAAATTCTCTAGGTCCTTTGAAGTACATGGTGTCTTCCGCAGTATAGACTCAACTTCAACCTCTTGGGGTAGGGAGCAACCAAGGGGAATAGCAATAGCCTATAGGTTCTGGTTCTGGGAGTATCTTGGATAACCATGACCAACAATTCAAAAGAGTGATTCTCATGCCTGGTATTGAGGTTTATGTTAGATAGTCTACAGTCCTTGAGAGGACCATTGTCAGACCAGATTGGGAAAATCTCATTTTAATCATCTATGTGTGTGTATAGACTTATATGTATTATATGTAATTTTTAAATTCTTTCTTAGCCATTTTTATTTCTTCTTTTTGAGAATTCTCTGCTCAGACCTCAAGCCCATACTTTGGATATTTCTGACACCTTTGTCAAATATCAGATGGCTGAGGCTATGTGTACTCATGTTTGAGTTCCGTTGATCTACATATTTGTTTGTTTATATTCCAGTGGCTCTGTGATATAGCTTAAGACCTGGAATGGTAATATCTTCAGCCTCTTTCTTTCTGCTCAGAACAGTTTTGGCTAACCAGAGTCCATATGAGTTTTGAGATAGTTTTTCCATTTCTCTGAGGAGTGCAGTGGGAATTTTAACTGGGGAGACACTGAATCTGTAAATGGCTTTTGGTAGAAATTATTTTCACAATATTAATTCTACCAATTCCTGAGTATGGGATGTCTTTCCACTCTGTAGACTCCTTTTCTCTTTCTTTAGGGGTTTAATGTTGGCACTGCCGAAGCTTTCACTTTGGGGGTCTCTTCCCTATAGTATCATGTTATTAGCAAATAGGGGTAGTTTGACTTCTTTTTCCATTTGTGTCCTTCAATGTCTTTCTTTCTCCAGCTTGGGCTTCAAGCACTATATTGAGAAGAAGTGGGGAGAGTTGACTTTCTTGTCTTGTAACTTTTTCAGTGGTATTGCTTCTGGTCTTTCTCCATTGAGGATGATATTATCTGTGAGTTTCTCATGTATAGCTTTTATTTGTGTTGAGGTATGTTCTCTGTGTTTGGTTTCAGGCCCTGGGAAAAAGGAATGAGATGCATACTTTACATACCAGGAAGACCTGGCCTCCAGGTTCTCTCAGCATCCCTCAGACCCTACCTGATATACTCTGCCCCCAACCCTGAGGATCTTCCCTATATAACCCAGACATTTTAGCTTCTCCTCCTCTTCTTCCTCTTTCCCTTCTCCTTCTTTTCCTCCTCCTCTTCTCTTCTCTTCTCTTCTTTTCTCTTCTCTTTTCTTCTCTTCTCTTCTCTTCTCTCCTCTCCTCTTCTCTCTCCTTCTCTTCCCCATTCCCTCTCTCTCCCTTCCCATGGCAACTCCCCTGGTGCTTGGAACCAGTGAACTCACCTGATAGCAGCTTCCTAAAAAGACCTCCATTTAATCTAACCTAATCTAATCTGGCGTGAATTGGCTCATTTCACCAGCAGAGAAATAACTTATCAGATGTCGCCAAAACCAGGGAATGAACCAGGAAACCTTTCTAGTTCTCCTCTCTCCAAGATTTTTACCATGAAGGCATGTTGAATTTTGTCACAGGAATTTTTTTCCTGCATCTATTGAGATAACCCTGTGGGTTTTGTCTTTATAACCATTTATGTATCTTATTAAATTTATCAACTTGCCTATGTTGAACCATCTGGGATAAAGTCAACTTGATCCTAGTGGATAGTCCTTTTTGACGGATGTCTGTATTTTGTTTGCAAGTATTTTATTAGATATTTTTAAATCTGTGTGCAGCATGGATATTGACCTGTAAT
>NW_022196896.1:71105292-71112912 GCF_008632895.1 Mastomys coucha | reverse complement strand
CATCCTTACCTGATTTGGCAGAGTAAAGCTGGTTTTGTAGAAGGAATGCTGGAGAATGTTTTTGGGCATGGTGTATTTAAATGTTGATTTCTGTACCAGGAGATCTGGGTGCAGTCTGGATTTTGGTATTGTCATAATTATGAAGCATTTCCTGACTCGGGATTTTGTAAAAGATTGTACTCTAGTGAAGTGGAAACTTCTAGTTTCTTTGGAAAGTCAGTTATGGCAAATGACGTTTTGCTGGGGCACACAGGTGAAAGGATGTTTTCCTAAAGCAAACTCGTGAAAGGATGAATGATGTTCAGAAGGAATAGGAAGATGACTGAACAGACATTGGTTTGCTTTTCTCTACCTCATTAGACTTTATCAACACTCATTTATTGATTTGCTTCGGGTTGGTTGGCAAGCCTTGCTGTTTCTTCTGGATTGAACTGCCCTTGCTGGTTTGTGTGTGGTGACTGCCAAGTGAACTGAACTGTGGCTACTGGTTTGTGTGTGGTGTCTGCTACTGGACTGAACTGCTGATATTCTGACAGCAAAGATCGAACTGTCCCCCAAAGAACTATTTCTAAAACAGGTCTACTTCTCCAGTGTCTGAATAACTTTTCCACTACCTCTGGTGGGTGGTGAGCTAGAGGAAAGGTTGAATCATTATTGAAGTAAGTTGAGAAAAATGTGTTCCAACACTCCATCATCTTCTGATTGGTCAACAAAGAGTGGATCAACTGGGCTGGAGAGAATTAGGTGGAACTCCCATGCCCTGAGAATGAGGAGGATCTCAGGTGGAAGGAGAAGAATCACCCTGAGGTAGCAAATGAAGGAGGCCAGGGCAAGACCAAGATGGCAGGTAAAGGAATAGGAAGTGGACCAGACAAGTATGGCCAGGTTAGAATAGCTCGGAATATGCGTATCTTAGTGCCTGAAACTTATACATAATGGTCTCTGTGCCATTACTCTAGAACAAGGGAGGGTGTAAAATTCCTTTTACAAAAGAACTTTGAGAGCAGTCCTTCTATTCCTTTTATTATTATTATTAATTTAAGAAGGGTTGGGTAAATTCATTCTATGAAGCCACAGTTATGCTGAATATTCTTCTTTTGAGATGATAAGGTTTCTGCCTAATTAGGAACTTGTCACAATTTCCTTTCATAGAGAACTTCATAAGAGATTTTTTTTCTACTTCTATCATGCTTAATGTTCCAAATAATTTTAAAAACTGGTTGCATGCATATTACTTTTAGCTTCAGAAGATATCATGTATATTTAAGAGGCATTTAACTATTATAAATTATTTTGATGACTTAAAAAATGTCAATACTGAATTGTATATTTTAAAATAAATTTTATTAGTTTAATAATAATAATAATAATAATAATAATAATAATAATAATGAAGAAGGGTTTGGTATAAATTTTCTTTGAAGATCTGGTATTAGGGTGTGAATCCATCTGGATCTGAACTTTTTTTTACATTATAGTAACAGTTTTTTTCACTGAATATCTTCATGTATTGTGGGTTTATTTAAGTTGTTTATCTCTTTTTGGTTTAACTTTGATAATTTGGCTAAATCTAGAAATTTGTCCATTTTTTCTCTTTTAGATTTTGATTTGATGGAGTACAAATTTTTAAATACTTAGCAGTAGTTTGGGTTTCCTTGGTGTCTTTTGCAATGTTTCCCTGGTTATTTCCAATTCTGTTAATCTGTGTCCTCTCTTTCTTCTGGTTTGGCCAAGTATCTATGGATGTTGTTTATCTTCTCAAAAACCCAGTTCTTAGATACATTGTTTTTTTATATAGTTTTGTTTCTTTTTCATCCATTTCTACTCTGATTTTTATTATTTCTTGCTATCTGCTAAGTGCGAGTGCAGTTTGTTCTTATTTGCTTTTTTTTTTTTTTTCCAAATTTTGGGGTTACCTCATTATGCCATTTATTTGTGCTCTTTCTGATTTTTTAAAATGCAGACATTTAGAGCTGCAAATCATCTCATGGGGTGCCTTTAGTGTGTCTCAGAGTTTTTGTTGTGTTGTTTTCATTTTTTTCCAAGAAGTTCTATCTCGATTTCTTCTTTGATCCACGCATGGTTAGCAATGACCTGTTTACTTTTGATGAGTTTGTATATTTACTAGAGATTTGTTTGTTGTCAGTTTTACGTTTTATTAAATTATAGTCAGGTATGATAGGATACACAGGATTATTTCAATATTTCTGAATTTGTTAAAATTTGTGTTTTTGTCCCAAGATATGGTCTATTTTAGAGAAATTTTCATGTACTTCTAGGCAGAATGTAAATTCTTTGGTTTGAGGTGGAATATTCTGTACATATCTATTAAGTCCATTTGATGTAAGATATCATTTAATTCTGATGTTCCTCTGTTTGTTTTTTGTCCAGATGACCTGTCTGATGGAGAAAGTGGTGTATTGAAATCATCTATTACTAATGGGTTGATGTTAATCCATGTCTTTAATCCCCCTAGCACACTTTTTATGAAATTGTATACTCTTGAGTTTGGTACATATATATTTAGCATAGTAACATCTCCTTAATTAATTGTTCCCTTGATTAGAATTGAATATCCTCCTTTATGTCTTCTAATCAGAAGTCTATCTTGTCAGATAGTAGGATAGCAATGCCTACTTGCTTCTTGGTTCCATTTGACTGCAGTACTGGGGTTTATCCTTTCACTCTGAGGCATGTATACCCTCTTAAAGCTAAAATGTGTTTCTAATAGACAATAGATAGATCGGTTTTTACTGCGTCTTTTGATTGGAGGATTAAGGCCGTTAATATTTAATGTGTGAAGTTTAGATGGTTCCAGAGCTAATGATCCCAGAGCTAATGGTCCCAGAGCATAAGCTGAGGAACAAAATGAAAGTCCATTGTGTGAGCAAAGGCTAGGGTGCAGAGGCCATCACCATCTACCAGGAGAACATGGTTCTGGTGTCCGAATCCTAGAATCAAATCCAAGAAAACAGCCCCCAAACTCGCCTCGGTCTTTAAGCAAACACACAAGGGAAAGAAAAGTCTATAGAAAGTGCTATAGATGGCTGAGGCTCCTGGCTGTGTCTCTGGCAAAAATCTGCTGGAAGATAGCAGAGCCAAGGATTCATCTGCTTCCCAGTCACACGAGCAGCTTCCTTCCCATACGGCAGATGCAGGAGGCTAGGCCTTTCTCCATCCCTGCCTAGCTGCCTGCTGAAGTCCTCTCAGCCAGAGAGGACATCTTTTTGCAGAGCTTTTGGGGGGAAATGGGCCTGCTTAGTGGCCACCCATGCATCCCAGGAGTCCAGAGGTTCCACTCGGGTGAGTACCTGCTCTGTGATGGAGATGCTGTGCCTAAGATGTAAGATGTAAGATGTAAGTTCTGGGGCTTAAACTCTGGTCCTCATGCTTGCAAAGTAAGCATTTACAAACTGAGCTATCTGTCTACCACCTTGCTTACATTTTAAAAGCTTGATTCTTTAGATAGACATAGAAAAACAAGTACAAAAATGTCATACCCCATGCTTAGTGTCACAAGAAATTAAAACAAAACAAAACAAAACAAAAACCCACAAGATACATATAACTTTAGATTCTATTTGTGTGGCTACCATTGCCATTTCTTAAAAAACAAAAACAAAAGAACAATGCAGGTAACCAATCTTTCAATGTTACCTTTACCTCTTGTGGTAAGAAAAACAGGAGTAAAATATGACATGACCGCCGCCAGAGGGCGACCCTGTGAAGATTGGGATGGCTCTAAGGAAGGAAAGAAAGGAAGGCAACTCTCAATGTTTCCTGGGATGGAAGGGTTTTAGGTCCACAGTCTCAGGAGAGCTTGTCTATAACCACAATAAGAGGCGCAACAGAAGCGACCAGACGAAGACTGACTCTAGGTGTCAGGCGCAGGAGGGTCTGGAAATCGCCAGGGCCACTGAGGTGAGGTTAGGCTGAAGTCTCACAAACGTCCAGAACTGAGTTCCCCCTAGAGCCACAGTTCATTCCCTGACTCTCACTGGTGTTTCTCTGGGAATGAATGACAAAAGGAGCCGGTGTCCAATACAGACAAGTGACTCGGGAGGGAAACTTCGGAGAAATCACTGATCATGAAGTCCACAGCCAGTCTCTCTTTCCTTAATACTTAGGCGCGTGCCATACAAAGCACCTAGCCTGCGAAGAGCAGCCACCTGGGTTCAGGAGGACCTTCCAGGGAAGAGAGAGGTCCCGTGCCCCCAAAGAAGCACAAGTCTGCAAGTTAAGAAGAAGCCCCCACCCCCTCCTGCTTGGCTGCACCAGCCCTGGTTACAAAAGCCTCTGACAGCCCAGGAGGACCCCGCGATCCCAGAGAACTACCAGACGTTTATGAGAGAACTAGCTGGGGAAGTACATAGTAGGCAATTTGTAACACAGCTCCTCATACTCAGTGTGAGACACTCATACCCACTGCAGACAGAGAATTTTTACAGTTCTGTCTGCACGAACCTGGGTGGGCCTTTTTCCGGGGTAGTATAGCCATACATGTTGGCTGGTCACATTCCTCGCGGGGGGGGGGGGGGGGGGGGGGGGGGGGGTGTTCATCCATATAACCTGAAAGATGACAGAGTTTTGCTATTGACCAGCTGGAGCCAAATCTGAAGTTATGATGCAGAAGTTACAAGCAAGAAAGGTCATAATAAATGCTATGTTCTGTGTGGGACTGATTGCAGATGCTGGCCTGTAAGCTGGTTCTTGGGACTCCTATGTTGACCACACTCCTGTGACAGGAGTTGGATTCCAGCTGTATGCATGTCCCCAGCCTCTCCTCGCGATGTGTTTTAAGGGTAGCATGCAGATATGTGATCCCAGCTGGACTTTGTTATGAGGAATAAGCTGCTGACATATGTTTTCAAGGCAAAGTTTCTTCCCAGTGCTGTGCTTATGGTGTGGCTTGACCCATTTTCTACAATGTTTTAAAGCCCCCTGCTAAGGCCCCCTAATACACAGAACACAAAAGCTCCATTCTGGGCTAGCCCCCACTGTGACTATATGGGCTCCACTTCCTTGTCCTATGGCTAGTGCCCTTTCCTTATACTTATTCTGCGAACCATGATCAAAGACTCATTTTGTACCAGGTAATGGTGGCACACGCCTTTAATCCCAAGCACTCAGGAAGGAGAGGCAGGAAGATATCTGTGAGTTTGAAGCCAGCATGGTCTGCCGAGTGAGTTTCAGCACAGCCACGAACCCTGTCAGACAACAACAACAACAACAACAACAAAAAAAAAAAAACCAGAGATTAGAGGTCAGAAGTAAAACCATGGAGTATGGTAAAAAGAGCAATAGGCTCAAGGTAGGGCTAGCCAGCTTCCTAAAAAAAAGGAGCCACTAGGGCTCTGGCATGGTTTGTCCCCTCCAAGGTTCATGGCTAGAGGCTTGGTCTCCAGAGTGATAATGAGAGGTGGTGGAATCTTTAAGAACTGAGGCCCTGGTAGGTCATGGGCCTAGGGGAAAACCTATCAATGTTATTCTATTAAACGAATACAACAACAAATGCCATATTGCTATAACCACAGATCACTGAATCCCTCAACCCTCATCAAAAACGCTTTCTTAAAAAATGATTTTTTTTTAATATGGATTGGTATGAGAGCATCAGATCCCTTGAAACTGGAGTTACAGACAGTTGTGAGCTGCTATGTGGGTGCTAGGCCTCAAACCTGGGCTCTTTGGAAGAGCAGTTAGTACTGTTAATCACTGAGCCATCTCTCTAGCCCTAAAGGAGATCCTTGGAGTAGACTGTTATTAACGCAGACTCATAACTGAACAGTGTGCAGATAGTGAGAGATTTTGGATCATTTGGTTTTAAATGGGATGTCTTCACCAAACCCTCCCCCCAAGACCCAGGAATCTATGCCAAAGAGGAAGCAGAAAGACTGTAAGAGTCAGAGGTGGATTGTCCCAAGGAAACAGTGTCTTCCAGACACAATAGGGCTGATACACATATGAACTCACAGAGACTGGCAGCATGCACAAGATCTGCACAAACAAAATTCTAGGACAGAGAAGAGGAAGTGGGCACATGCCACGGGCCAGCCATTCTGGGCCTCCCTCAACCCATGGGGGAAACAGGGTCCTAGTCAGGTAGACAAGACGTTGGCGAAGAAATGACAAACAGGCACAACACAAGGGAGTGTGGTCTCTGAGTGCAATTTGTACAAAGTAAAAATCAGGCTTATATAGTATACAGAGAACAGGGCAAACGACAGAAGTCACGTAGGCAGGTAGTGGTCACATCAAAGTCAGTAAGATCAAAAAGCCAGGTGCAAGGCGGTGGAGCAGTGGTGTCCTTCTTCTTGGGCTATTTTGGCAGCCCCAAGTTAAATTCTCAGGGTCTGTCTGAGGCAAGCAGCTGGAGGTCCTTGAGAATATCCTTGGCTATAACATAGATAATTAGTTGATAGATGCCCTACAACTTCTCTCTGGTAGTAAAGCAATTCTGCCTTGTGTGGGACTGCTCTGATAATTAGTGCCTATCTGCTATCTCTAACTTTGGCGACACCCTGTCTGGTAAGACAGCTTTTTTGTAAAGATTCCAAGCTAATTACAGCTAGGAAATCAATTTAGGATTATTGAAACACTGTGGAGGCCAGGAAATAATATTTAATCTCAGTTTTAGCTAATAACGAAATATTTCTTAGGACACCTTTATGCCTGAATAAAGAAAGCACGCAGATCTCTCCACAGACTTTAGCGGAGACCAATCTGGAACACATTCAGAGCTAGGAGATGTCAGCAACCGACTACCTCAGAAGACTGACTCCTTTGAAGCGTACGACTCAGGGCCGTGATCAGGTTTTTAGGCCTGTCACACAGACACAACCAAAGTAGACGAGTGCTGCGTGGCAGGTTCAAAGTTCCATTCTTACCCAAGAAGGTTTTTCCTACCTGATAGGAAAGGAAATTTTAAAAAAGCTTTCTTCAAAGGGGTGTCACTGGCTATATCAAACATAGTACAACAAGAGTACTTGGCAATGAAAATTAGACTCCGTGTTTAGTGTGTGTGTGTGTATGTGCGTGTGTGTGTTTTCTGTAATCTTGATTTGGATTTGTTTGTTTAAAAGAGAGAAAGCATGAAATTAGGTGGGTACAGAGATGGGAGAGGATCTGGGAAGAGTTGAGAGAGGGAAAGAATATGATCAAATTTATTGTATAAAAATTTCCCCCAATGTTTCTGTAAAAAACTGACAAAGTAATTGGGTCATTAATGGCACTGCCATTGCAAGGGGTCGATTTCACTCTCACAGAACCACAGCTGGTTCTCAAGAGGGATTTGTTATAGAAGAGTGATTACAGACCCTCCCTTCTTGTTTAAGAAGTTAACACGTTAAGTTCTTGTTAAGACTCTGGTGGAATCACGGTCACTGATCTTAAGCTGTACTACAGAGCAATTGTCATAAAAACTGCATGGTATTGGTCCAGTGACAGTGGATCAACGGAATAGAATTAAAGATCCAGAAATGAACCCACCTGCCTGTGGTCACTTGATCTTTGACAAAGGAGCTAAAACCATCCAGTGGAAAAAAGACAGTATTTTCTTTCTTTCTTTCTTTTTTCTTTTCTTTTTTTTTCTTTCTTTTCTTTTCTTTTCTTTTTTTTTTT
>NW_022196896.1:71038289-71105093 GCF_008632895.1 Mastomys coucha | reverse complement strand
TCCTTGTACAAAGCTCAAGTCCAAGTGGATCAAGGACCTCCACATAAAACCAGATACACTGAAAGTAAGAGAAAAGAAAGTGGGGAAGAGCCTCAAGCACATGGGCACAGGGGAAATTTTTCTGCACAGAACACCAATAGCTTATGCTCTAAGATCAAGAATTGACAAATGGGATCTCATAAAATTACAAAGCTTCTGTAAGGCAAAGGACACTGTCAATAGAACAGAATGGCAACCAACAGATTGGGAAAAGGTCTTTACCAACCCTATATCTGATATAGGGCTAATATCCAATATATACAAAGAACTCAAGAAGTTAGACTCCAGAGATCCAAATAACCCTATTAAAAATGAGGTACAGAGCTAAACAAAGAATTCTCAACTGAGGAATACTGAATGGCTAAGAAACACCTAAAGAAATGTTCACCATCCTTAGTCATGAGGAAAATGCAAATCAAAACAATCCTGAGATTCCACCTCACACCAGTCAGAATGGCTAAGATCAAACACTCAGGTGACAGCAGATGCTGGTGAGATTGTGGAGAAAGAGGAACACTCCTTCATTGCTAGTGGGATTGCAGGCTGGTACAACCACTCTGGAAATCAGTTTGGCGGTTCCTCTGGAAATTGGACATAGTACTACCAGAGAACCCAACTATACCACTCCTGGGCATATACCCAGAAGATGCTCCAGCATGTAATAAGGACACAGGTCTTATTTATAATAGCCAGAAACTGGAAACAACTCAGATGTCCCTCAACAGAGGAATGTATACAGAAAATGTGGTACATTTACACAATGGAATATTACTCAGCTATTAAAAACAATGAATTTATGAAATTCTTAAGCAAATGGATGGATCTGGAGAATATCATCCTGAGTGAGGAAACCCAATCACAAAAGAACACACATGGTATGCACTCACTGATAAGTGGATATCAGCCCAGAAGCTCAGAATACCCAAATACAATCCACAAACCACAAGAAACTCAAGAAGAAGGAAGACCAAAGTGTGGGTTCATCATTCCTTCTTAGAAGGGGGAACAAAATACCCATGGAAGGAGTTACAGAGACAAACTATGGAGCAGAGAGTGAAGGAAGGACGATCCAGAGACTTCTCCACCTGGGAATCCTTCCCATATCCAGTCACCAAACTCAGACACTATTGTGGATGCCAGTAAGTGCTTGCTGACAGGAGCCTGATATAGCTGTCTCCTAAGAGGCTCTGACAGTACCCAACTAATACAAAAGTAGAGGCTCACAGCCATCCATTGGACTGAGTACAGGGTTCTCAATGGAGGAGCTAGAGAAAGGACCCAAGGAACTGAAGGGTTTGCAGTCCCTTACGAGGAACAACAATATGAACTAACTAGTACTCTTAGAGCTCCCAGGGACTAAACCATCAACCAAAGTGTACACATAGGGTGACTCATGGCTCCAGCGCATATGTAGCAGAGGATGGCCTAGTGGTCATCAATGGGAGGAGAGGCCCTTGGTCCTGTGAAGGCTCTATGCCCCAGTGTAGGGGAATGCCAGGGCCAGGAATTGGGAGAGGGTGGATTGGTGAGCAGGGGGAAGAGGGAGGGAGCAGGTTTTTTTTTTCTTCCCCCAGAGGGGGAAACTGGGAAAGGAGATATTATTTGAAATGTAAATAAAGAAAATATCTAATAAAAAAAGAATAATAGGCAATAAAAAAAGTTCTTGTTAAGAAGTTCTTGTTTAAGTGGTTAACAGTTTCTATGGCTTCTTGTTTCGATATATTTGTCTTCCCTTATTCACTTGCTTTCCCCTGGGGTGCCATCTGCCTTGACACAACACAGTGGAGGCCTTTGACAGACCTGACTGGATAATTTCCAACCTCCGAAACAGTTCTTCCTGGAGTGTGGCTGGCATCCCTAGACCTACTCTGACATACTTGAACATTTCAGCTACAGTGTTCCTAAAAGGAAAGTTAGATTGTTTGTGTTCCCATCAGGGCTTGCCACTGTGCTTGCTCAAGTCTTCTGGAAACCATGGGACTCAGTTTCCCACCATCCAATGGGAAGAGAAGCTGATTCTGAAGTTTTTTTGCACTTGCCTGGAGAGTTTTGTAACAATTGAGCCCAAATCTCTCAATATGGGACTTATTGATGAACCTAGGACCTCGTACCTAGGTTCATGCTGAACCACCAAGCTATGCCTCTGGCTTCTTAAGACCTAATTTTCTAGTTAGGTCTAATGGTCAACTAGACTGAGAAATTCTGAAGGGTTTCATCTCTCATCAGCACCCTTCAGTTCTTAGGTTCCCTCAATGTTCATTTACTTAGCACACTGAGTATGTTTAACACAGCCCCTGGTACTGCATACTGGGTATGTTAACACAGCCCCTGGTACTACACAGTGTGTGTGTGTGTTAATACAACCTCTGGGACCTGCTCACTGGCTGTGTCAACACAGCTCCTGGTACTGCATACTGGGTGTGTTAACACAGCCCCTGGTACTACACAGTGTGTGTGTATTAATATAGCCTCTGGGACCTGCTCACTGAGTGTGTCAACAAAGCCCCTGGGACTTGGTCACTGGGTGTGTCAACAAAGCCCCTGGGACTTGGTCACTGGGTGTGTCAACAAAGCCCCTGGGACCTGCTCACTGGGTGTGTTTAACAAAGCCCCTGGGACCTGCTCACTGGGTGTGTTAACAAAGCCCCTGGGCCTTGCTCACTAGGCGTGTTAACAAAGTGCCTGGAATCTACCTGCACACTGGATGTGATAACACAACCTTGGATAGCTGTGAGATTTGCTACAGGTGTCTCCACTCCCAGTGCAGTCTCCGCTGTGAGTGCCTCTGACCATTGCCCTCTCTAGGATGCCACATCACATCTCAGGAGGAGGACTTTGGCAGTTCCCACCAGTCCACTGGCTTTAAAGACACGGGTGTGTTTTCAATTAACTGCAAAGAACACTGGTGACCCCAGGACGTAGTGAGAGACAGGGAATGAAGCTTGCTGCAGACTCTGATCTCCCCAGAGGATCCCAGGTCTTATCACACATATATACAGCATGTGTCATCAGTTCTTAGCTTCCCCCAATGTTCATTTACTTAGCACACTGAGTGTGTGAACGCAGTCTCTGGTCCTGCACGCTGGCTGTGTTAACACAGCCCCTGGTACTCCAAGCTAGGAAAATTACTTGGACTTCTGCCAGCCTCTGACAAGCTCAGCCCTGACATCGGAATCCCCAGATTCCTTTACTCACTGAATTCTAACTAGGTCATTCTATAATAGACTCTGAGTTAATTTGATGGTCAAAGACTATTTAGAAAGAGAAGGTGTTATTAAAACCAAAGGTAGGCTGGGCAAAGGGGTGTGTGCCTTTGACCACAGGCTGGTGGATCTCTATGAGCTGCGAGACAACCTGGTCTACATGGTTAAGTCCAGGACAACCAAGGGTATATATAGAGAGACCTTTTATCAAAAAGCCAAACCCAAACAAACAAACGAAAATAACTAAAAAGCAAAACTAAGGCGTTGCATGATAGAGGAATGGATTCTGAAGATGGAACAGGAATAGTGTTGTGATTTTATTTGTTTGTTCATATGATGACGTGTCATCATGAAGGACCTCTCGGGGCTCCTGACAAGCTAGAAGTTGGTAGTCTACAGAACAGCTGAAGGCTGCTTCCTGCTCTCTGTGCTATTGGAGAAGCTCTGTGGTGTCATTTTCCCTTTAGGCTCATCTCCTGTGATAACACTCTATATTGTTGTCATTTAATGTTAAAATATGCATACTCAGAAAGAACATACATTTGTATGTATTATGTATACATCATATACTTATATATGATAATATATGGTAATATTTCCCCATGTATAATCAAAAAGCCACTTAAGGTGAGGCATTAACAAGTGGAAGTGGTTCTTCCCTTATATGTGGTGTGAGCTCCTGAGAACAAACACTAAAGCAGAAAATTGTCAGAACCTGGGACCGTGGAAATTAATTAATTAATGGAGACCAAGAAAACATATGCCAAGGACTTAGATAATACCATCAAAGTCCATGTAGCCCTCTTCTCTCCAGCTAGGGAGATGTTAGGGCACTACTAAAGACTTTCAAGGTTTCTCCCATACCTGGAGTCTACAGTCCTTCAACTGCAGGTTATTAACTTGCTTGGCCAGCTGACAACTCACCCAGGCATGCACAACAGAAAAGAGGCCAGAACTGCACCAGGGGAGAGCCTGGACTCGCTGGGAAAAAACCTGCTTCTGTAGCTGGACACAGGGGTGTGTCTTCTGTAGCTGGACACAGGGGTGTGTCTTCTGTAGCTGGACACAGGGGTGTGTCTTCTGTGGCTGGACACAGGGGTGTGTCTTCTGTAGCTGGATACAGGTGTGTCTGTGGGGATAAGGAGGAAGACAAGGCAAGGGGATACTCAGAAGAAACAGGAACTGATGCTTGTTCATGATCCAAAGATGGCTGTACCTCATGCACAGAAAAAGTGTAATGACCTTTATCTCCACAAGGGGGTGGGGTTGGCTTTCCTTTGGTGCTTTTAAAAATCCCAAACTCACCCACTGGCTTTCTATAGCAGCGTTTTCCTGTTCTGTTCCCGTCAGCTCAATATATTTGGAGGAATGCCCTTTCATGCTAGAATATAGCACAGTGAAAGGAGTACCTTGTTGTAGGCTGTCCCAGGCAATCGAAAGGCATGATCTGGCTTGGCTAGATGGAGCTCAATTTATCCACAGAAAGCTGAATGAATCTAAGGATAGCTGTGATGGTATCCACACCGCAAAATGCCAGGTTTTTAAATTTATAACAATTATATGATCTAATGGCCTGTCATTTCTATAGTGTATGAGCATGTATGGTTTCCAAACTGATGTTTCAATGGTATATTCACTATTTGTAATAATTTTAGACTCTTAATTATTTATACTTATTGGTTTGGTAGTATTTTAGTATTTTCTTTTTCAGTAATGTTTTTTTTTAATTGTTTTTAAACAATGTTTTCTGTCTGTTCTCAATAATTTCATGCAGTGATATAACTTGTCTACTTCTGGTCACTCTCTATTCCATCTGGGGGCTTCTTCCCAAATGAGTTTAATCATGGGTGGTTACAGGGAATGAGTGCAGAGTCGTTTGTAGGAAGATGAGCAGCTTACCCTGGCTACCCCCTGGAGAAAAATTTCTCCCGGCCCCCAGCAGCCTTCAGTTTCTAATAGCTCCTAGAGGTGTGGGTTTAATAACATTTTAGGCCACCGTGCAAAGTTCTGGGCTTCAGGATACTTAGTTCTTAGTCGTTCCTCTATTGAACAATCTTCCCTCGTCCTCCTCACATCACATTGCTAGGACCTCTCCTTTCACTGTCTTTCTATTGCCTGTGTCACAAATTCCACTACTCTCTATTTTCTCCTTCATTTTCATCCCAAAGACTTCTTCCCTTGGTGTGTCTTCTCTCTGTCTTTGCCTCTATCTCTCTGTCTGTCTCTGTTTCACACACATACACACACACATCTATATTCCATATATGAAAGGAGATGTGACACATTATTCATCTTCCTCACTCTGGCTATTTTCTTGCCAGTGTTCTGGCTTCATTTTTCTTTACAGCTAAAAGCCATTCATTTTATATGTGAACTACATTTTCTGTATTCACTCATCCTTTGATGGAGATCAAGACTGGTTCTAGTCCATGGCTGTGTGAATAATACTGCAATAAACACAGTTGTGCAAGCACCTGTGTGATATGTTGACTTCGAATGCTTTGGGTATGTTCCTTGCAGTCTGTGATTGGGTGTATCAAAGCATTAGTGTTGTAGTATTTTGAGGAAATGCAAATGACCTTCATAGTGACTGCACATGACTCCATAGTGACTGCACATTACATGACCTGCATAGTGACTACACCTGATCTCCACAGTGACTGCACATGACCTCCAGAGTTACTGCACATGACCTCCAAAATGACTGCACATGATTTTCATAGAGACTGCACATGACTTCCATAGTGACTACACCTGATCTCCATAGAGACTGCATATGACCTCCAGAGTGACTGCACATGACCTTCATAGTGACTGCACATGACCTCCGTAGTGACTGCACACGATTTTCATAGAGACTGCACATGACTTCCATAGTGACACGTTTACATTGCCAGCAGCAGCATCTGCTACTATTTCTTTTGTGTTTGTTTTTTATGGTCCCCTCTGACTGGGGTAAAATGGAACCTCAAAGTGGTTTTAATTTATATTTCTCTGATTACTAAGGGTTCTGCACAGTTGCCAGGTATTTGTATTGCCCTGAGAACGGCTGCTCAGCTTGCTAACCCATTTATTCATGTGGGTGATTTGGGGCTTCTAGCATCGAGTTTTTGCAGTTTTATGAATGTTGGATGTCAATCCCTCATCTCATATGTTGTTGGCGGAGATTTTCCACGTTCTTTACTGTTTCTTCACTTGCATAGTTATTTTCTTTATTGGTCAGAAGCCACTTAACTGTATTGTGTGTCAACTCTTGTGGCTACTGTTGAATTCTTGGTCCTCCTCAGAAAGTCCTTGCCTGTGCCTGTGTCTTGGAGTGTTTTCTTATAGAAGTTCCAAAGTTTGGTACATTTTGAGTTGATTTTTATGAAGGGTAGGAGATATGGGTTTAGTATCCCTATCCCAGGACCATTAGATCAAGAGGCTGGCCCTTTGCCCTAGCGTGTGCTTTTAACAGCTCTGTTACAACTTGTTTGGTTGCACCTGAGGGAGTTATTCCGGTCTCCTCTATGTGATTGGTCTATGCAGCTTTTTTGTGCAAGTTACAGTGCTTGCTCCTATGGCTCTACAGGGCAACTGGAGATCAGGTACTGTGCAGCTCCAGCGCTATTCTTTCCATTTAGAATTGCTTTGGTTGTCTGGAGGGGTCTTTTATGCTTTAATGTGTCATCTAGTTTTTTGTTTTTGTTTTTTAGTTCTGTGAAGAATGTCATTGGAATTCTGAAGAGGATCACATCAAATCCATAGATTATTTTGCTTGCATAGTGATTTTCACAATATCAGTTTCACAGTTCACAATGACAATTCTGTTAGCTCATGAGTGTGGGAAGTCATTTCATCTTCTACTATCTTCTTCAGTTTCTTTCCTGGTTAAGTTAATTCTCAGGGTTTTCTTTTTCAAACTATCGTGAATATTTTTTCCTGACTGATTTCTTGGAACACTTGTTAGTGATATATAAAAAGCTGCTAAAACTGCTGCTTTCTGGGTGTTGAACTTTATCTTGCTGCACTGATAAAGGTGTATGAGTGAAAGAGCTTTCTGGTGGGGCTTGGAGGGTCATATAGTACAGAACCATCATCTGGATATAGGGAGAATTTGACTCTTTATTTGCCTACTTTATATTTTTTTATTTCCCTGATCATATTGCTCTTGCAAAGACTTCAAGCACTGTAATGTTAAGAGTGAAGAAAATGGACTTGTTTCTGAGTTTAGGAGAAATGCTTTGATTTTTCCAATTTGTGTGTGTGTGTGTGTGTGTGTGTGTGTGTGTGTGTGTGTTAGGGGTATATTATTTCTATTTGGTCAGTGTTTATTGCAATGAGATGTTAGACTTTCCCAAATGCACTTTTGCGTTTATTAAGATGATCCTGTGGTTTCGGCCTTTACGACTGTTTTTGTGTTGTGCTATATTTATTGATGTAACCAGCTTTGAACTCTAGGAAGTGGCCATCTTTACGAGAAGGGTATGTTTCTTAGAGACAACATAAGATCAGATCTTGTCCTTTACTCCAGATAATGTGTCTTTTTATTGGTGAGTTAAATCATTTGCAGTTAGGATCATTATTGAATGATATTTCTTATTAGGTTTGAACCAACTTCGCACCTCTAAGATGAAGTCAACTTGGTTGTGCTGTATATCTTTTTCATGTATGTCTGAGTTCATTTTACAAATGTTTCATTTTCAATGTTTCCATCTCTGTTTACTGGGTACAGTGTGTGTGTGTGTGTGTGTGTGTGTGTGTGTGTGTGTGTGCTTGTTGTTGTTGTTGTTATTGTTAGAGTAATATCAGCTTCATAGACTTAGTTTAGCAGTATTCTTTCCATTTTTTTATTTTGTGGGACTCAAACTGTTTTGATGTTAGCCCATCTTTAAACGGTTGATAGAATTGGCAGCTGTGTAGTCTGAATGAGAATGGTCTCCATAGGCTCATATGTTTGAATGTTTGGTCCCTAGTAGGTGGAACTGTTCAGGAAGGATTAGGAGGTGTGACCTTGTTTGAGGAGGTGTGTCATTCAGGGTGGGCTTCAAGGTTTCAAAAGCCCATACCAGACCCAGTCTCACCCTCTCTCTACCTGCTACCTGTGGATCAGAATGTAAGCTCTTAGCTACTGTTTCATGGCAGCTCCCTGCTGCTGAGTGACTCTGGGCCAGGCACACACTATCCTTTAAGAAGCAGATAACTTAGCTAGTCAGATCCAGTAAATGGGGGAGGAGCTGAAGATGTTTTAATTTTTTTTTTTTTACATTTTTAGTTATTTTCTTTGAGGTAGGGGTTGTGTGAGCCACTGTGCTCATATGAAGGACAGAGGAAATCTTACAAGAGTCAATGGATCCTGAGGCTTAAATTCAGGTCATCAGGCTTGATAGCAAGCACCTTTACTGGATAAGCCATCTTACCAGCTTGAATGTGTTTTGTGTCTAATTGTACATTTTTCCTTTTCTTTTTTTTCTTTCTGTGTTTCTTTTCTCTTTGTTTCCTTTTTATTTTTTTATTTTTATATTTTATTTGTCATGTTTTAGACTAGTCTCAAATGTGTGAGTTCATGTGATCCTCCTGCATTGGCCTCCCAGGGAGATGGGACTATACGTGTACATAATCAACATGAAACATAATCTTGTATTATATGTACCCAAACTGCTCAGTTCTAAAGCCAGAGGAGCTTGCCTCAAACTGACCGCTCGATGCTGAGAGACTTGAAACAAGAAAGCAACAGCTTCTCCATGAGTGGTTTAAAGAGGTGTCATGCAAGGGAAGCAGTGTAAGAGAAAGGCAAGTAGACCGCAGTGATACAGCAATGCAGGGAGACAGGCAGAGAGTAGTGCGGGAAGAGAAAAGCCAAGAGCTTACTCACGACAATAGGAGCTGGACAGCTGAGCACTGAAGTGTGCTCTTCAGGCCAGGGTGAATGGTCTACAGGAATTTGAAATGACTCATGATGCTTTCCAAGAAGGTGACTCCATTGACTTCGGATTGACCCTGACTGTGAGTGAACAGCAATGTGGCCGGTGAGCTCATTTGAGGGAAATCAAAAGCTGAGGGATGATAAGTGTAAGCTTGGATGTGTTTGGGGCTCTGGAGGTGAGCAAACCACATTCCTGAGGAGGCCGTGGTGGAAGGAAAACAGTGTGTAGCATGTTCACATGCAAAGGACATCGTCATCAATGTGTGACCCCTGACAACTCACAGGCCTTCCCTCTAGTTCCAAGGCATGATGTCCAGGGTGAAAATGGACATTGCAAAAGACTCCTAAGTTTCAGCCTCAGTGTTGTCCTTCTGTTAACCTCAACACCTTCGAGGTCGGCAGCATTTCACTCTCTCAGGAAGGTCCATCAGATGTGGGTTGTGTAGGCCTGCTCTTAGATAATTCTAATTCACACTTGTCCTTTCCATGCAAGCACAGACCGGGCTCCTTAAGAGTCCATCACTGTGGAAGGAATTCTGAGCCTGTTTGCCCAATGGTCACTAAATCACAAGAACCCAGGAGGACAAGAGGGTCCCATTGGGAGCTGAAATCACAGCCTGTGATGGCATTCACACTGGTACGCCTGTAAAGAGGCAGCTGCTGTGCCTGTCAACACTACTGGGAGCAGCTAGGAGCAAGTCCTCTGGGGTGGCCTCAAGCCCACATGCCATTCCACAGAATGCAGGAGGTCAATTATAGAAGGCAACATGGCAGTGGCCCAAACCTGGCTGCCAGCCCCAGGAACCCATCCCACAAGCTCCTGGTCCTCAGCCAGGAAGACTTCTGTAATAGGAACTCAAGGGAGCAGTATCCTTGTCCACCAAGGAGACCTTAAATCATTGTAGGAAAAGGAGAAAACATTTACATACACATGTTAAGGCCAAGTCACACCTTAGACCAGCTTTGACATCAGGAAACAGCTCTATTGAAGTGGCATGGCCACATTGCTATCTGGAAACCAAAATTTACAAGCTAAGGCAAGTTTTCAACTATACAGAAGAGATCCAGAAGGGTGTGTGTGTGTGCGTGTGTGTGTTGTAAAGAGGCAGAAAAAAGTTGTGTCACTTGCTGGTAAAGACCCATCAAAGCAAGGGCTAGTTAGATTATTCTTTGTCTAATGTCTGACCCACAGGACAATTCCATTCATTTGTCAAAGGAGTTTCTTTGAGGATTCCTTACTCTCTGGTGTCTACGTACACCACCTATGGCACAACCAAGCCAGGCCAAAAGGCACTACTTAGTCCTCTGCAAGCACCTGGTGGGCTAAGTCTCAAACAAGAACACCTTACTTTTGCTTCCCCTATCCGAGCATAAATGCTTGGGCCCTCTGACCCACCGTTCTCTGAGCTCATTTGACTTATCACTTTGTATTAAGGTCATAGTTCATTAACTGTGGCTTAATAATTCTCTCCAAGATGTGTTCATTATCATAGTAGGCTCAGGTGCCTTACACTATGGGAGTTGGGGTTGCAGTCATCTAGATGTAGTTGCCACTATCAAAGTTCTTTTTAGAGAAATAGCATTTATCAGTGTATTAAGCAACCGGACCCAGAGAAGTCAGGCAGGATAACCAGTTTCTCACCTCCAGGGGAACACCTCTCTCTGCGCTCCCTTAGTCTGATTCTGCATTTTCATTCATACAAGATCATATACCAATACCACCCCCAATCTAAACACATAAATAAAATTGTCCCAAATAGAGTATGAAGGCCAAGATCTGCTCCTAACAGGGAAACATGTTACAGTACAAGTTTTAAAGAAAGTGCCCTAAAAGAAGACTGCTTGATACGCTAAGTTTCCAGAGTTGCTTACTTCAATGAGCAGGAACTTCTCTGGATAGGAAACTATTTTACCAGTATTTCTAGGTATATGCATATAGATGCTCACACACTGGAGAGATTTCAAAAACAGCAGTTAGTATGAAATATTCTATAAAATTAGTGATAACTAACCTCAAAACAGCATGGATAACCGTAGCAAGCCTTAGCCACTCACTCCCATCTCCCAGCTGAGAGAGTCAGTGGGCTTTACTGCTCTTGGCTCCAGGATGTGAGCTAGCTTTAGTTAATGTTCCTTGTGTCTCCAGACTTGGGGACTGGCATTTGCTTGGAGCCTGCTTTCTGCATGACAATGACAGAAATGCTAGAAAGATAAAGGAGAAACCCCAATGCATCTTAAGAGTTTGTCTCCAATGTCTCTCTGCCCACCTTTTCTTAGCCAGGCGGGGCCATGTAAGGCCAGGTCCAGATCAGTGAGCCAGGATGAAGAAGGGAAAGGATTCAGCCACCACAATAACATAGAGAATTGAGAGTGCTCAGAGATATGTTTGGGAATAGGAAAACGGGGATACAAGTGTCAGGTAATGAGTTCAGGAAGATTGGGAGTGACTGTGACAGACATGGTGACCTCACCAAGGAGAGTGGCTTTTATCATGTAAGCAATGGCATGGTACTTAAGGGGAAGGAATGGCTTGGCTGTGTCTTCCTTTGCCCTGGCTGCTCCAAGGCACACAGGAGCATGTGGTGGCTGAATGGAAACCACTGTCTTCTGCCAGGGACAAGCAGAAGCCTTTGGGGACAGGTCTGGGTACTTGGCCAATGTCACTCTGGGTATGATGTGTCACATACAAACTTAGCTATGACTGGGCTCATAGATCAGCTGAGTGCTCTGGGTAGAAGCAACAGGATAAGGGCTGCATGCACAGAACTGGTCATAAAACTAAATGTTCAGTCAGAGAGGACCTTGGGATTCAATCCTAGTTAGTCCCACTTACCTCAAGGCTCAGTTTCCACACCGATAAAGCAGTTGTTATTCCCACACTTTACAGATTTAAAGCCAGAAGGAAGTGATATGGGAAAATTGGAATGACTAATGAATGTGTGTAACATTTGAGTTTGTTCTTTTTCTCCTTTGCAGTACTGAAGATTGGACCCAGAGTCTTCTAACACCACAGGTACTGAGCTAAAACCCGGAATGTTTTATTTCACTTTTCTTTTGAGTTATGGTCTTGATATTTCAGTTAGATGGGCCTTCAACTCCTCCTGTCTCAGCCTCCCAAGTAGCTTGTGTTACGAGCTCACATGATAGACCTAGCTAACCATTCCTCATATTGGTATATAAGATGCTTACATGGAGGCTTGCAATAGTTGAAGCCAAGGGAACAGCTACTCTTCCAGTGAACTAACACTGTACAGATGGCCCTCAGCTTGGGAAAATTACATTTGCAATCTTCAACTTTACTGTAAGACAGAAGCACATACTGAGGAGACTTTAAAAAAACCTTTTTCTTTTTTTTGAAACACTGTCTCATTATGTAGCTCTGGCTCACCTGTAAGTTACTATGTAGACAGGGCTGGTCAAGAACTCAGAAAGCTCATCCTGTCACCTAAAACTGCTATGGTTAAAGATGTGTACCACCATACCCAGCCAGTCTTTTAACTTTAAAATTTGTATCTTTCCCACTTTGGTCTTCTCTCCGGATGCCGGGCAGGGGCAACACAGTGCAACTTCCAGTTAGCCCTGTGGTCATCTCCGAAATGGCCCATACTCCATAGTGCTATGTTGTTAATCATGATGTCCTTCAGGTTAGATGTGAAACATTTTTAGCAAGATATTTTTGATGTACAGTATATGGCCTTATCAGGATTTTGTCTGACTATGGGTCTAGAAGCAACTCTGGTTTGGGAGGTCTCTGTACTTGCAGGATCACTGGTGAAAAAGAAACAAAGTATTGTCCCCTGGAGATGAGCGGACCCATGATACACCGTCAGCAAAGATGGAAGAATGCTAAGTGTTGAGACTCTTCATATTTAGCAAAGTTGAGACTGTACCAACAACTAAAATTGATTGCTATTTACAAGATGCCAAGGACTAGGAGAGAATGCATCTAGTAGACGATGACCATAGCGGAACTACCAAGCAGCTCCTGACACTGCCATGTCATTTCCACAGGCCAAAGTTGCAGGTGACTAGGAGTTCACTTATGTTGACTCCTTTGAAGTAAGATAAGATTTAGTATTCTTTCTCCTTCCACTCTCTGTTCTTGAGAAATAATGGCATATGGTGGGGGGTGGGAGGGAATGGGGTCTTAAACTGTGAATATGGTAGATCCACGAAAAGGAATTAACAAAGAAGAAGAAGGGTGTAACAAGAGCTCAGTTAGTGCTGTAAAAGTGTAAGCTATTGGAAGGTAGTCAGTTCAACTAAAAATAACCTCAGGAAAGGAGACACCCTGAAGTGGAGTTTGTTTGTGCCTTTTGCATCTGACGGCAGGAGAGCCACAGAACTGTAACTTAGCCAATTACAACTTGGAGACTTATTTGATTCTGTACCTACTAGTGGGGGATCAGGTTTCTCAAGTGGATTCATTCTTTGATAGACAGGCTGGAAGCTAACACTATGAAAACCAATAGCAGTCAGCAGATTTGGCTACCAGGTTTGTGCATCCTCAGGAAGCTGGATCACTCCCAGGAGTGGTAAGGGTAGATGGTCAGCTCACCATCTCAAGGATGCCTGCTTGCAGGAAGCTCTGACACATTGTGGACAGTTAAAATAATAAAATGCAAACTATTGGAATTATCTGAATAAGACTGGAAGAAGAGATTTCCTACTTGGATATTTCAATGACTTACTTAATGGAACGAATGAGACCAATGTACCCTAAAGAAGATCTATAGCAAATTTCCCCTCATACTATTAGCAACAATGGAAGGATACTAAACATTAAAGGCCTAGACCATACAAATTACCTTCTTAAATTACCTCCTTTTATAAGGCCCAACAATATAATCTTATCTAAGTTTAGATAAGAAGTTTTTTAGGGGTAGATACTGAAAGTATATATACCCCAGAACACATCTTATCAAATGCCCCAGGAGCCAGGACATATGGAAAGGCGAAAGATGGTGTGTAACACAGAATGGAAATCAGGGAGGAAATGTTAAAGGAAGTAGGGGTTTAAAGAGAGCAGAACACAGACAACTCTGTCAAGCTGGCATAGCCAGAAGACAGGAGGTGGGAGTTCGAGAACTTGAACATAGGAGTCCTGAGGGAGGCAGGTCTGAGGCAAATGTTTGGTTTTCCCTTTCCTTCTCCTCCTCTTCCTCTCCACTATGCTTCTTCTGTTACTTTCTTTCAGGATTTGTTCTTGTATCAAATGTGTCCTGATTATAACAAAGATATTGTTTATAACCTCCTTATGCCAAGGATCCTGTATGAAAGTCAATTTTGTTTATACTATTTATAGTCTGGAATAATTTATGGCAATATTACTAAAATAGATCAAGGAATTGTGTTTTGCTTTTCATACATACCTACATAAAAATAAGGCTTGGAAAAATTCTTCCTTGTTTTACAAATATTCTTTTACGGGAGATTTAATATCTGTCAAGTTCAACCATATATGGAAACATTTCCTAAATGAAAAAAGTGGGGGAAATGACATCTTCTGGTCAGCTTTTCCAAACATGTCTTCCTAACCATTGGCTAAGACAACGCCAAGCAGAGGCTTTGTGGACCGTTCTGGCTCAGGAAAGACCCACGTCCCTCTTCTCCCAGGAGGGCCAGGCTGGGTCAGACAGAAAGACCAGAATGGGGAAGGGGGGATGTTCTAGAAGGGATCCTTGAGCCAGAACACTGAGAGGGAAGGTAGTGCTTCTAACACAGGGTGGCAATGCCTGGACTTGAAACCTCAGTGATTCTGTATTATTAAACACAAATAGGATTTTAAAATAATGGCATGCATGCTAGATGAAAACTCTTGACAATTAATTTGGAACCCAAGAAAAGGGAAATCTTGTGATAAAGGAACAGAAGATCCTGGCCTCAGTCTGGCATCTCACATCTGGACATTCCCAAAGTGAAAATGACCCAGAGAAATGGAAGACAAATATCAAGGCTGTCTTATCTTTAAGTGTAGGCTAAGACACAACACTTAGTGTACCTCACAAGTTGATTACCACTATTCTTATTATTATTACTATTCTTATTATTAATTTTATTGTAGTCATTGATTTTTGTGAGAACGATGATACTGTGCACAAACATGTTCAGCTTGGAATTTCTGCTTCCAATACTACCCAAAAATTTGGGGCAAATATTCCCATAAACAACTATAAAAATTGTACAAAATATTTAGCATCCATCTCCTTGGAGGCATTAATAAACTAATAAGACAGAGAATTGTGGAGTAGCAACTGAGGAATGACAAGAACTGAAGGGATAAGTCAGAAATTACAGGATTAACCCATCTCTGAGGGGGCAGTCAAGAGGTTAGTTGGGAATTGGGGGGATTCTATAGGATTTCTGACAGGATTGAAAGACTACTTATAGTCTCATAGCCAATCCAGGCTATTTACATTGAGAGAACAGATTTGAGAGGATGGTTTTCAGATGGCATACAATCTAGAGCCAGGACATAAGTCAGGTGTAGAATTTTAAGTCTTTTAAGTTAAGGCAGATGACAGAGTTCTATTTTATTGACAAAGATGATGGACTGGATGTTAGTTCTATCTTGTACTTTATACATTGCAAAATGGTAATAGTTGTACTTAATTCTTATCTGAGATAAAAGAGGTTTTTTTAAGTGGACAGAAAGGGAGAAGTGTTGTGGATAGTTCTGGTGCTGCTTGTATTTTTATGTTAAATTCTGTTTCCCTAGGAGGGGTTGTCTAGAATGAGGAATGAGTCATGTACTCAGGGGACTTCTTGTGACCCATCCCCTAATGGAGTAAAGGAACCAATCACTGGATGAGTAAACTGAACTTCCGGGTTGAATAGGGTAAGAGAGTAGGCAGGAGAGAGATAGGGGCTTTTTGGACAGGGATAGCAAGAGGACAAAATGTAGCTACTAGTGTCTCCCAGATTGCTACGGGAAGATTTAGATGTAATATGGCTTAAAAGATTAGAATTCTAGTTGATGCGCCCAGCGATTGAGTTACCATTGATTCTGAACTAAGTTTGTGTGGCGTTTTTCTTCACACAGCGGCAGCTCGACTGGGTTCCAAAGAGAAAGGAGGCAAAGCGTGAATTTGCTAGAAGTGCACCACAAATGGCCGAGTTTTGAAGCATGGGGTTGGCATTGTATCAATCCACTATGCAGATCTTCGATGCCTTAGACAACCAAAGAGATGGGCCAGGCAATTGTCTTACTACTGATTGGCTATAATAAAGATTTGACAGCCAATAGCTGGGGCAGGATATAAGGGGGCAGAACTTCTGGGTAGGCAAAGGCATAGATGGGGTGCAAACAGAGGTAGGAGAATCAAAAGAGACAGGGAAGGGAAGAGAAAGAAGACTGGAGTAGATCAAGGAGGTAAAGAGCTAGCCACCTGGCTGGGACACAGGCTGGGAGATTGGGTTAAGCTAGAAGCTAGCAGAGAGACTGCTCCAGCAAAAGCCCAACAGCTTTAAACTATATAGAACTCTCATGCCTTATTTGAACTCTTCATATATCTGTGTCGGGGTGTGAGCACATAAGTGCAGGTGTTCAGAGATAAGACTTTGGCTTTCCCAGAGCTGCAGTTCCAGGCAGTTGTGACTTGTCCCATGTGTGTGGTGGGAACCAAACTCAGGTCCTCTGGAAAAGCATTGTATTCTCTTAATCCCTGAGTCATCCCTCCAGCCCCATCATATTGATTTGTAATATGGCAAAGCATGGAAAATAGTAATTGCTAATAAAAAGAAACCAGAGCTATAAAAAGAACACTGATTTCAACTTTATGTTAAACAACATTTTAACATAAAGACAAATAAGAGTTATGTCTAAAAGTCATGGTGTCTTATTTCTGGTCACCAATGTATGCAGGACATGGTAGGTTTCCCTGCACATCCTGGATGGGGCTTGGTACTGTCTGCACTTGGGCTAATTGGCTTTGCCACTGAGGTCAGTGGGTGCTAAGGAATCCCAACCCTGGCACTGTGACTTCAGGGATTCCAAATAGGCTATAAAACTATGAGCCAAGATCAGAAAGTATCTCATTAACAAGGTAATGTTGACACATGAAACTTTGAAAGAAAAGACAGCAAGTAGATGAATACAGTGTCCTTATAACAACACCAGGAAGGGAGGACTCGGGGAAAGGGGAGTATCAGTCATCAAAATCCATGACTCCCCACTAGCTGGCTCTTTTGTTGTCCAGTTAGTTAGATCCATGCATGAGGTGGAAGTTCTTGTTTTAGTGTGTCCTTGCTGCTCAGCTATATACAAGCTGTCATCACTTCCTAGTAGACTGCTTCGGTAGAAGGATACCTCAGGCCTTGTGGATACTTCTTGCCTGGTTAGAAACCCAGTGTAATGCTGAGCAGACACTTTCAGTGTGAGAAACCTCCTTCCCAGGTGTCTATTATCCGTGAATGTGAGCCATCATGGTGGTTTGGCTCCTATTGCCTATAGTGTCTGGCACAATGGTTTGGTAGGTTTAGTTCCTTTTGAGTTCTTGTGAATAGAATAGCTTCATTCTTGCCTTTGTATCTTTGTTGTTTTACCTCTAAAGTCTTCTTGGATTTTCCTACAACTGTAGGATGGTAGCAATGGCACCTGGCAGCACATTCTTCATGTTGGACCATGGGATTCCCCCCTAGTCTGAATACTCCTTATTTATAAGCATCCAGACCACTCTATTTTCAGTAACTCAGCTACCGACAGTGTTATCTTTATTGGGTTTTGATTTCAGTCCTTAAGGACCTGGGTGCCAGACACTGTAGAAAGTACTTCTAGGAGCATCTCATGTCCCCTTGTAATGGCCTGTAAAACTTGTCCTATTTCAACATCAGGTGAAGATCCAAGGGCAAATGGACTTACTCTAGATCTTCAGGCTATGCCAGGTGAAGCCGTAGAACACACAAATCAGGCCCCCCTCCTGCTCTCCAAACCAGTCCCTCTGGATAGCTCAGAAAGGACTTCTAGTGTGCCCTCAGCTACTATGTCTGCCCTCTGTTTCCATTTCAGACCTGTCAAGAGCACATAATTGACAGGAAAGGCAACTCCTGGGATGCAAGCCAGCCGCTCCTCTTGGTTCAGTGCCATTGGCCAGGCTGGCACACAGGAACACGTGCTCACATCTCCCTGTGCTGGAGCAGCTGTCAAGTACTTGGCCTTTGACATGACCTTTGGGGATCCTCACTAACTTGCTTCAGGCAGTGGTTTTCCATGAATTCATGTGATACTGATTTCCACACAAGAGTCCTTATTTTTCCATGTAAAACAAACACATTATACCCTAAACATTTGCAATGTAAGAGATGAATTGTTCATTTAGATGGTTTGAGTTTCATTGCTGATTTTTCTGTAAGTTTACCTGTATTTTGGATGTTTCTAGCTGGTATTTGAAAATCTCAAAATGGACAAATTGAGTGATTTACATTGTGATCTCTGTAGTCAAAATGGGCCATAAAAATATTGTTTAGATTATAGATTGTTTATGTCTGGTCTGGGGGAGAAGTGGGCAGTAGGGAGCCAGAATCAGAATACTGGGATTCATAATTACTTGGAAGTTTAGTTGCCATAAATTTCTCAGGAAAACAGCTTGGGTTGGGGCCTAGTATGTACACCCCTGTAATGTATAAGATTGGAGGTTGAAAGGGAACTTCAGAGGTATTGTGGTGGTTTGAATGGTTGAGAATGGCCCAAGTAGGCTCTTATATTTGAATATTTGGTCCCCAGTTAGTGGAACTCTTTGGGAAGAATTAGGAGGTGTGGCCTTGTTTGGAAGAGGTATGTCACTATGCGTAGGCTTTGAGGTTTCAAAAACCCATGCCATTCCTAGCTATCTTTGTCTGCCTTGTAGTTATTTCGAGATGTAAGCGTTCAGCTACTGTTCTGTCCTCATGCCTGTCTTGCCTGCACCATACTCCCTATCATGACAGTCATGGACTTTAGTGCTATGAAACTGTAATCCCCAATTAGCATATTCTTTTACAAGTTGCTTTGGTCATGGTATCTCTTTTTAGCAAAAGAAAAGTAACCAAGACAATAGTGTTTACAGGAGGTAAACACTTCTCATTGTTCCTCTAAACTGACCCTCATATGGTAGCAATTTCATATGGCTCAAGTGAATAGCACTGTGGGAAGTGAGAAAAAAGGTGGTGGTAGTGTCAGAGGACAGACTATACCACTCTACAGATGGAGGATGTCTTAGTCAGGGTTTCTATTCCTGCACAAATATTATGACCAAGAAGCAAGTTGGGGAGGAAAGGGTTTATTTAGCTTACTTCCACATTGCTGTTGATCACCAGAAGAAGTCAGGACTGGAACTCAAGCAAGTCAGGAAGCAGGAGCTGATGCAGAGGCCATGGAGAGATGTTTCTTACTGGCTTGCTTCCCCTGGCTTGCTCAGCCTGCTCTCTTATAGAACTCAAGACTTCCAGCTCAGGGATGGCACCACCCACAAGGGGTCCTACCCCCTTGATCACTAATTGAGAAAATGCCCCACAGCTGGATCTCATGGAGGCACTTCCCCAACTGAAGCTCCCTTCTCTGTGATAACTCCAGCCTGTGTCAAGTTGGCATACGATACCAACCAGTACAGGGGATGACTCTTCCATCCAGCAACTCTAAAACCAGGCAGGAGATTTGATTCAGCAGTGGTCAAAAACAGCTCAGAAATATTTAGAGGACTTAAGATATACCAGGAGAACTAAGATGCAAATGAATGGCAGAAGATTTATTTACTATTAAAACTAAAGTATAGATCGGAAGCCTCATGTGTCCCATGATCTAATAACCTGAGACTTTAGTAATGGTAGTATGGTCAAGAAAGAGAATCAGGCTAACAATGTAGATAAACAGTGTCTTTGAGACCAAGAATGCACATGAGGGATACATAACTGAAGTCATAGTGTTTATTTGGTGCATGAACTATATATTGAATGTCCTTAACTTCAGTAGCAGGTATGACTGTGTGTGCTGGATGTTGGGGTCAGGACAGTATAGATGGAAAGACTAATAAAAAGAGACACAGCATAAATGCAGGCTAGTGGGTACTAATAAACATCTCTTTGAACTTCTCCCATCTGTGATCAGAGGATAGATCACAGTGAAGGCCTTGGGATGTTTCATGTCCTGGTGCCCACCAGATCCTAGCTGACAGATATTGATCAAACCTGCCAGTTGGATGCTAACTCCTCATTCCTAGTAATTAAACTGGAAAGGACTTCAAACTGTGAGAACAAAGAGTGCAAACAGACAGCCTCAGACTGCTCAAAATATCTTCCCCAGGGTCCCTCAGTAGGTAGCCCTTTCCAAGAATGTGTTTATCAAAAGGCCAACTGGAAACTTTGCTTTCCTATGAACTCTGTTAACTTGCAACTTGAGATAGCCATAGATTGCCTCTCTTCAGAGAAGGATACTAACTATTTATAATTTCAGATGGGACTGTCACCTCTCCTCTGTGGCTAAAAGTTAGGACATATCCATTTGCCCCTCCAGGTCATGAGTGGCCTTGGATGTGCCCGCTACCCAGCTAATTGCAAATGTCTCCTTGTAGGTACAGTCTTGTTATTCAGACTGGGAAGCCACAGTCTATGGTGCTCCCAGAAGCAATTGCTCTGTCTCTACCCCTTGGGGTACTTTCAAGAACTGTCTACCTCCAGAGGAACTTACCTGACTTGTACTACAGTATACTGTCAAGACACAAGAGGACAGCAAGCATGACTTTGTATTGGAATTTTACATCTTCCTACTAAGGCTTCAATTAGAACCTTACATTTCCTTATACAAGGGAAAATATGGATCATACATCTATTGGAGTAGCAGGGTCTTGCTCTGTTCTTACCTGGGGGGTGGGGAGTCTCTTGCCACTTCAGGTATGTTTCCAATTCAGCTTAGTGAGCAATTGCCAAGCCTGAGTACATGAAATAGCAACAGAAAAAAAATCTAAAAATTGAAAAATCCAAAGCTATCCAAATTAGTGCAGGCTTGCCCTGTCCTTCTGGTACAGCCTAAAGTACAGTCACAAACATGTTGGTTGGTTTCCATGTGCACACTTCCTTCCTATAGCGAACCCTTAAATCCTCCAGAAGTCTCTTGTTTCTGTCCACAGTCCCTGTTGCAGAATGTTCCTCCTAGGCCCTGGATCTGAAGGGGCCTCACACACAGCTCATCACCTCTGAAGCACCATGAACAAAGCAGCCAGATGAGAATTCCCAACAGACAGCTGCTGATGGAGAGACCAAAAGTGTGGAGTTGTGAAAACAGGGCTTCCGATAACAGGCAGGTCAGAGGCAGTGCCTTTCTGAGGAGAGGTCAACCTACCTTTCACTAAAACTCCATCTGAAAATAGGAAGGGCATGTGGTGTCAGAGGAGGCTCTGTTAGGAGCTGGTGTTACCCTAATGTGTCCCAGAAGTCCTAACATATAAGAACAGTTTTTTTCCCAAATAATCACACTAAAAACCTTAGTTATCACTACCTCTTCTTTCTGAAGGATACTAAATTACTTCTCTACTGCTGTGACAAAATACAACGACTGTGACAACCTGTAGATGAAGGAGTGTATTTGGGCTTATGGTTTCATCAGTACTAGCATCCATGAAGAACAGAGCAAATGCATGGTGGTTGGAGCTGGAAACTGAGGTCTCATTGTCAACCTCAAGCAGGAAGCAGAGAGTGAATTAGCAATGGTTCAAGTCTTTATGCCCTCAAAGCTCACCTCCAGTGATGTTCTTTCTCTAGCAAACCACATCTTCTAGACCTATTCAGGGGGTGGTATTTGATTCAAATGACCACAGATCATTGTCTCACCTGAGGAGATGCCTTAGACTCCAGTCTGAGGACTGAACAGCATTGCAAGTCATGGGTTTGGAGTCAGCCAAACCTGGCCTTGAAGTCTAGCCCTATCACTTCCAACATAGACCAGATGAGCTTACTTGACTTCCCAGAGCCTGCTTCTATGTACGCAAAACAAGAACACTGCATTACTGAACTGGAGACTAGGGCAGGAAAGATGGCTTAGTTGGTAAAAATGCCTGTCACCAAGCCTGCTGACCAGAGTGCAATCCCTGGAATTCTCAAGGTGGAGAGGAGAACCAGCTCCTGCAAGTTGCCCTGTGATTCCTGGGAACTATGTATGCTCAGTAGCATACGTATGTGCATGCTTGAGTTTGCATGCACACACACAAAATGTTAAATCTTTTTTTGTGATTTGAAGATTGAATATAATATATGGGAAGAGGTCATGTCCTATGGTGCTGGAGCACAGTAAGCACTCCATGATGCCATCCTGTCACGGGCACAAGCTTCCTAGTCCTCTCTTGTCTCCAGGGATGACTTCTAATATTTCTACCCCACTTTCTACCTTGAGCTTCTTTTCCACAACAAAAAAACATTTTCTTCTAAGTCAGCCTCTGGAGGTCAAGATTAAAATGTCATACAAGGGTCTGTGTACATAATTCACAGATAATTTACCTAACATGCTTTAGGCCCTGGGTTTGATTCCTAGCATTGTAAAACAATAAATCAGCCAGGAATATTTTCATTCATTCATTCATTCATTCATTCATTCATTCATTCATTCATTCTGTCATTGAGCACCTAGCTCTGTAGTTCATGTTGATTTCTTGATGTGGTTCAGGCTGCCCAGAAATTTGAAGCTACTCTCCTACCTCGACCTCCCAAGTGTTATAGTTGCAAGAGTGAGCCACCCCAAACACAAGAGTAACCCCCTCCCTCTACAAGGTTCAGACCAGAAGTAGTTATTTTAAAGGATACTTAGAGTTGGGTCCTAAAATTATATTCCTCAAACTTCAGGAAGTGGAACCTTTAACTCTTAAAATACTTTTCAAATACCGTAAAGGACTTTAATATTTAATTAATCTTGAATTAAAATAACAAAAAATGTAACTTGACTTTCTTTTTAAAGGAAATTTGGGCTTATAAAGAATGAGTAAACGTTGCTAGGACTTTGAAGAAAAGAGGTATTCATACAAAGACCTCTGAAGACTTGAAGCTTACAGTTTAACCAATGATGAAGGATTTAAGAAAACTCTGTAACATAAAAGTAGCAAATGAAACCAATAGGGAAAATAGTTGTAAGAAACAGAAAACACTGAAATAGAAAGACATGTCAAAGTAACTAATTAGCATGCTGAAAAGGGGAGATAACTGCTCACTGAACAAGTAAAGAATTCATTCTTTAAGAAAGCATTCAAATACCAAACTAGAAGTTTTAAAAACAAAACTGTAATAGCAGCGATGGAAATTCCATTAAACATTTGAAAGATTAAAATAGAGAAAAACATTTCAGAATTTTATAAAATAGAACCATGTTGACTGAGGATTTCACCAAAATGGATGCAACCGTCTGATTTACCCACCACCATCTTTGTTTGTGACATCATGAAAATTGTAATAACCAAGTGACTTCACCACCATTTTATTCAGTGCAACCATGGAGCTTGAACCAAAATAGTGTCACCTGAAGAACTTTTAACCCCACAGAACCTCAGGGGATCACTTTTTATATTAGACTAACAAAATAACACCAGATTTCTAGAGTAGTTTTCGGGGGGGGGGGGTTGTTTGTTTGTTTTAGTTTTTAAATTGTAGTTTGATATAATTTCGACACATTGTTTTATATGACATAGTTACTGGTCTCTAGAAGGACCTTCAAAGGCTTCCTAGCCATGTACCTTCAACACTTGCCAGGTGTCCAAGGCAGCAGATACTTTGGAATTTAGACTCAAAGCTCATGTGAATTTGTGTTAGTTTAGAATGGAGTCTCTGGAATTCATAGGTCCCTAGGGAAGGCAGAAGACTGTACCAGGCTCTAACAATAGCTGGAGGCAAAGCCTGTGTGGGCTAGAGACTGGAGCTGCAAGCTGTGCTGGATCTCAGTGTCTTCTCTTTCTGCACCACATGCATTTCCAGGTCTGTTATTTTCTAGCTCAAATACTCAGGACTTCTTTTCTCCAAACTTGTCTATTTTTGTTTCTGCCCCACTGCACCCCGGGAACCCATACTTTTGTTTTTGCTTTCCTTTAAAATAATTAACTAATTAATTAATTCATTTCCATCCTAAACACTATTCCCCCTGTCCCTCCCTCACAGAGTCCCTCCCTCACCCCTTCTCTGCTGAGAGGGTGGGGTCTCCTAGGTATATCCCCCATCCTGGCACATCAAGTCTCTGCCAGATTAGCTGCAGCCTCTTCCACTGAGGCCAGTCAGGGCGGCCATGAAAACTGAGCTGCTTGTCTGCTACATATGTGCTGGAGGCCTTTCCAGGCCATGTATGTTCTTTGGTTGGTGGCTTAGATTCTGAGAGCCTTCAGGAATCCAGGTTTGTTGACTCTGTTGGTCTTCCTTTGGGGATTTCAATCCTTCCCCTAACTCTTTCATAAGTGTGCCTGACTGACTTCTGTCTAATATATAGCTGTGGGTATCTGCATCTGTTTCAGTTAGCTGCATATAAGCATAACAAAGTATCATTAATAATGTCAGGGATTAGTGCTGGTGTACCAGATGGGTTCCAAGTTAGACTGGTTATTGGTTGTCCTTTCCTTCAGTCTCTGCTCCATCCCTGCATTTCTTTTAGACAGGACAAATTTTGGGTCTAAAGGTTTGTGACTGGGTTGGTGTCCTTATTCCTCTGAGACTGGGGGTTCTACCTGGCTACAGAAGGTGGCCTCTTTAGGTTCCATGTCTCCACTGTTAGGTGTCTCAGCTAAAGTCACTCATGTTGACTTCTGGGAGCCTCTCCTATCCCAAGTCTCTGGGACTTTCTAGAGATTCACCTCCTCCCTCTGCCCAAGTCCCCCAACCCAAGCAGCTGCAGATTTCCATTCTCCTGGCTCTCTGGGCCTCTCTCCTGTCTACCTCATACCTGAACTTGCCTCCCTACCCCCCCTCCCCGAATTTCCTTCCTCCCTCTCCCTCCTATGGCTATTTTGTTTCCCCTTCTAAGTGTGATTCAAGCATCTTTTCTTGGGCCTTCCTTCTTGTTTAACTTCTTTGGGTTTGTAGGGTATATCATGGGCATTCTGTACTATATGGCTAATATCCACTTATCAGTGAGTACATATCATGCATATTCTTTAGAGTCTGGGTTACCTCACTCAGGATGATATTTTCTAGTTCTATCCATTTGACTGCAAAATTCATGATTTCCTTGTTTTTAATAGCTGAATAACATTCCATTGTATAAATGGATCACATTTTCTGTATCCATCCTTTGGTTGAGGGACATCTGGGCTCTTTCTAGTTTCTGCCTGTTATGAATAAATATGCTATAAACATAGTGGAGCATGTGCCCTTGTGGTATGGAGATCTTTTGAGTATGTGTCCAACAGCAATATAGCTGGGTCTTCAGGTAGAACTATTTCCAACTTTCTGAGAAACCGCCAGAATGATTTCCAGAATGGTTGTACCAGTTTGCAGTCCCACCAGCAATGAAGGAGTGTTCCTCTTTTTCCACATCCTTGCCAACATGTGCTGTCCCTTGGGTTTTTGATCTTAGCCATTTTGATTGGTGAAAGGTGGAATCTCAGGGTTGTTTTGGTTTGCATCTCCCTGATGACTAAGGATGTTGAACATTTCTTTAAGTGCTTCTTGACCATTTGAGATTCCTCTGTGGAGAGTTCTCTGTTTAGTTCTGTGCCCCGTTTTTTAAATTTGGTCATTTGGTTTGTTGGAATTTAACTTCTTGAATATTTTGAATATTAGCCCTCTGTCAGATGTAGGGTTACTGAAGATCTTTTCCCAACCTGTAGGCTACCATTTTGTCCTGTTGACAGTGTCCTTTGCCTTACAGAAGCTTTTTAGTTTCATTAGGTCCCATTTATCAATTGTTGATCTTAGGGCCTGAACAATTGGTGCTCTGTTTAGGGAATTATATTTTATACCAATGTGTTTAAGGTTCTTGGCCACTTTCTCTTCTATTAGGTTTAGTGTGTTGGGTTTTATGTTGAGGTACTTGATCCACATGGACTTGACTTTTATGCAGGGTGATAAATATGGGTCTATTTGCATTCTTCTACATGCATACATTCAGTTACACCAGCACCCTTTGTTGAAGATGCTTTCTCTTTTCCATTGTATGGTCTTGGCTTCTTTGTTAAAAACCAAGTGAGCATAGATGTGCAGATTTATTTCTGGGTCTTCAATTCTATTCCATTGATCAACATGTCTGTCTCTGTACCAATACCATGTGGTTTTTGTCACTATTGCTCTGTAGTACAGCTTGATATCAGAGATGGTGATTCAGCAGGAGGATTATTTTGGCTATCCTGAGTTTTCGGTTTTTCCATATACAGTTGAGAATTACTCTTTCAGGGTCTGTAAAAAATTGTGTTGGAATTTTGATGGGGATTGCATTGAATCTATAGATTGCTTTTGCTAAGGTTGCCTTTTTCCCTATGTTAATCCTCCTGATCCATGAGCATAGGAGATCTTTCCATCTTCTGATATCTTCTTCAATTTCTTCCTTCAGGAACTTGAAGAACTTGTCTTGTAGATCTTTTACTTGATTGGTTAGGGTTACCCCAAGATATTTTATATTATTTGTGGCTATTATGAAGAGTATTGTTTGCCTAATTTCTTTCTCTGCCCATTTATTATTTGTATAAAGGTTGTCTTCTATTTGTTTGAGTTAATTTTATACTCAACTACTTAGCTGAAGGTGTTTATCAGCTGTTGGAGTTCTCTGGAAGAATTTTGGGGATCACTTATCTGTGCTATCATATCATCTGCAAATACTGGTACCTTGGCTCCTTCCTTTCCAATTTGTATCTCCTTGATCTCTTTTTGTTGTCTTATTGTTCTAGTTAGAACTTCAAGTAGTATATTGAACAGATAGGAAGAGAGTGGGCAGTCTTGTCCCTGATTTTAATGGAATTGATTTAAGTTTCTCTCCATTTAATTTAATGTTGGCTATTGCCTTGCTGTACATTGCTTTTATTATGCTTAGGGATGTGCCTTGAATCTCTAATCTCTCCAAGGACATGAAGGGGTGTTGAATTTTTCAAAAGCTTTTTGAGCATCTAATGAGATGATCATGTGACTTTTGTCTCTCAGTTTGTTTATATAGTTATATACTGGATGATGGAGATGGATTTCTGCATATTGAACCATGCCTGCATCCCTGGAATGAAGCCTACTTGCTCATGGTGAATGATGTTCTTGGATTCGGTTTGCAAGAATTTTATTGAGTATTATATTGTTCTACAACTTAACCTCTTCTTAGAAGGAGCATACTTACTGATTTTTTTCAGGTTGTCTGCTTCCATTTGAAGATGCACCCAACTGATTATGAGTACAGATTTCCATGCCATGGGTCTAGACAGGAAGGGTCTCAGTTTAGACACTAATAAAGGCAGAAACTTGTATCTGTTTGACCTTCCTCAATCACAGGTGTCAACTGCCACTTTCCATGACCTTTTCAAATTTAAAGAAAGTGACTCTTCAAGATCAAATGTTCTGGCTCATGTTAATCCCTGTTCCCAAAGCATGACTCATATATATCCAGGATCTAAGGAAGACAGGTACTTTTAATCCAGTCAGTCATCAATGGGATTCAACAGCTACTGTTCAATGTATATCAATGGACTCAGTTTTATAAATGATCAATACCTTTTTTTGAATACTGTTGTTTATCTTTGATATAAATATAAAATAAAGATGTCTGGTAAAAATGGCTAATTGGATGCTTAGCCATGGAGATGATACAGGGGACCCTTTGTCTAACACTCTCTCAGTAATAACTTAATCATCACAGTTTTAACAGGGATTCCTTAGTTAATTCAACTAATTCTGGGTGTTGAAAACATCAATTTGATGATACATTGCTATATATCTGCTACATACATTTATTCAAACATGTTTTGAAGCATGGTTATGATAGATGACTCTGCACTATGTAAAGACTGTCTTGTGTTTTTTCTACACTTTACCTGGAAACTTGCAATGTCTCAGAGTCTTAACTGTGAGCAAGACTTTTCCCTGGGCTACATCAGATGGAGAGGACAATCTCAGCAGAGGTCTTGCCTCAGCATATGCACCCAATCAGCCCAAGTCAGCAGAAGCAGCAAGAAACTACAGTATACCACCAGAAGGTTTTTTGGTATATTTCTCTCTATGGAGTCTGACAAATGCAGCTCAACTATGCAGGCAATGCAAGGCAGACCAATACATTCATGTCCCTATTGTTAACAAAGAATCCTTCATTACATGTCCTTTCATGTGTTTGCTTTAGCAGAACATCCTCTGTCCTGTGTCTGATTCAGCGAAACATTCCTTCACGAGTCGGCCCTAGCCTTTCACAGCTGTATCCACTTTAACGAAACGTTCCTTAACTTGTTTGCCCCAGCAAGATACCATCCAACTGACTACCTTCCAAAGAACCCTTAAGTTTCCACTTCAGTGAAGTCTTTCCAGTGCTATTTCTTTTGAGTACTAACAGTTCTGCCAGCACCCTCTCACCCATGTCCAGTAAGTAAGCCCGATAAATCCATTGGTTCCTCAGGATGAACTTTGATAAAATCTAAGTATGGGTTGTTGTTGGTACCTTGTGAGGTGGGATAGGCATTGCTTAGACACCACCCACTTGGAGAAAATTTTCACCACAGGTAGCAAATTTATTTGTTATATCTCATGGTATTAAGAAAGGGAACCAGAAAGTAAAAGAAATGTTGGAAGGATGGAAAAAATGGAGAGAGTTTTAGGAAAGAAAAGTCTGTCTATAAAGATGAAGATGCTTGGACATTTTCAGAATGGAAAAGAAAAATAGAAAGTTCATGTAAGTTAAAAAGACTTAGTTATAGAGGGAGTTATTTAAGGTATGTATGTAAAAGGTGAGTCTTGGTGACAATGTATGTATTAATATTTCTAAGGTCAAAGTTCAGCATACTAATGTTTAAAATCAGTGAGACTATTGACCTACTTTTGATAACAATTGTAATCATTGGTTTAAAGAACAAAAATGTGTGTCTAATCAAGTTTAGTTAAAAATGTTTTAGCATTCCAAAGCTTTATCTGAATATTGCTCCATAATTAAAAGTTCCAAACCAATGAAACTGACATTCTGGGTGTTCAATACCCATATTTGGAGGCTATGCTAATGTGGACCGAGGGATTAAAGGGGAGAATATTTTCTTCCTTGCCTTCCAAAAACAGTGAGATCCCAGGGAACTGTGTTATATCCCTTGAAATGTCCTGTAATTATGAAATGTCACCTGTTCTCTTGTTCAGAAGGCCAGATAGCCCAACTCAGTGTACTGTAACCAGTGTCCATTCTACAGAGAGTAAGCATAGAGAAAAAAATTCTTTAATGCTTCGAGCTAAGCAATGGTCAGGAAAGACCTTTGACCCATTCTCACACAGATGCAACAGCTGGTAGAGGAAGCCTGGAGGAGCCAGAGGTTCCTGCCAAATCCCAAGTGACCCCTGAGGGCCAGATTCTCAGTGGACCTTGACAATTAAAAAGAAAAAATTTTGGCCACCTATATGGTCTTAAACACCCAGCAATTATGTATAACTAAATTATGGGTATTGAACCCTCCAAATATGGGTATTGAACACCCAGAATGTCAGTTTCATTAGTTTGGAACTTTTAATTATGGAGCAATATTCAGATAAAGCTTTGGAATGCTAAATCAGCTTGGTGTGCTGATTCTTGTTGTTTGTTTGTTTTTAACAGTCTGAGGAATCATACTCCCCAGTCATTAGACTTAAAAATACATGGATTGTTATTTAAAATATTTCTCACTAAAGATTTTCTTCTTTATGAGAAAGTTATTGTCCAGATATAATGCCTGAGATCTTGGCTCAATTCAACACGACAGTACCTATCTGCAGCCAAGAGGGGCAGGGCCACTATTATTTTAAACTAAAAGTCATGTAATGGAGTTAGGTCTCAAAGTCAGGACAAATGGCTAACTAAGGTGCTTACTAACATATCAAAGTGGACTCTGGCCACATGGTTCTCCCAGCATCCCTCAGTCCCTACCTGTTGAGGGGTCCTCCAATACCTGGCATACCTTGTCCTCTTACCCTTAACTCAGCAACCCAGATGCTAGGCTGAGCTTTCCCTTTCTCTAGCTGCTCTGGCTCTTATATAACTCAACCATTCTGGCTATGCCAGTCTCTTGGCCCAGGCCACCGCTCTTCAGTGGTGCTCCCCTCTTGTTCTCCCTCCACTCTCTCTCACATGGTCTGGGTAAGTCTATCTGTGTTCACTCTGGACTCTCCCAGATGTCTCTGTCTCTTCCCCTTTCTGTGTTCTCCCTTGTATCTACAATGAACCTCCTCTACCATATCTAGGAGCAGCCATGTCTTCCTTTTTATTTCTTTTCTTCATTCAGTGGTTAAATGTCTTCTCTCTGTCCCTCCCTGGAAACCATCTGAATGGAACCTCACCCTGTTTCTAAGCAGTCCAACAGCTTTCAACAGGCCTGAAAACAGACCTTGGTTTCATCATTGGCATTTGGGGTTAATATCTTTCGATTGAGCAGGGATAAGAACAGGAAGTAGAAATTGGCTAGATGGTTTAGAATTTAAAAGATCCCAAAGCAAAGTAACCAGTTTCTTTCTTGACTAAAAGCTAAAAATGGCCTTGGGATTCTTGGCAGCTTCATCCTTGCCAGAGGCCATATATGCCAAAGGTGTATGGGGGAGCTCTGATTTCTGGTCTTGTTTCTGAAAGACTGTAGGGTTACCTTCTAAAGGAGACCAATAGTTAGACTAGCAATGCTTATTAAGAGAAAACTCATACTCAAAATAGGCCTGGATGGAGACCTAATGTTCCAGTGGGGCCAGGTCACTGTCTTAGGCAAGGACCACCCGAGGACAGCAGGGTGCTAAAGAAATAGTTGGAATAATGAACTCCTTGTACTTGATAATTAGCTCAGGCTTATCAAGTCAGCTATTATTAAATGCCCCCACTCCCACCCCCTACTGCAGCTGCCCACACACACACAGCAATTTCTTACACAAGACATGACAAAGAGAACCAACATCTTAATGAGTTTGAAGAAAAAGAATGTTTAAAAATCAGAGGAGGGACTTGTAAGAAACACTAAATATGAGTTTATCCTATCCAATACAATAAAACATGAACTTTAAAGTTTTACTATCTTCCTAACCTTGTGTAACTTTCATGCAAATGTCCTAATTCTCTCCCCCCAGTAAAACCTTTGGTTACACAAAGGCTCTTGGATTCAAGGAACTTGAAGACTTGTCTGCTTTACTCTTTCCTTTATTTCCTGTGTGCTGATTCCTATCAGACTTACCAATCTGTGAGGTCAGACTCCAGCCAACAGGGCGATGACACGGCCACCACCTGCATTAGAGTAAAAACCAAGTGAACTTCCTGTCTAGAGTACTTCCTCTTTGTAACCCAGTCTTGATCAAGAGTTAAGTTTTGCCTCAAGACACTTCAGAATAAACAAGTACTTTTTTTTTTTTTTTAAGCAGAGAAAATGTTGGTGTGGGGTGGAGAGTAGTGGGACAATTAGTGGATCCATTTCAGATAGAAGTTCCACGAAGAGCAAACGGATCATGGAAGTGAGAAAATAATCAGTAACATAATATAAGAAAATTCCCAGGAAAGATAAGCAATATGTTTGGAGAAATATGTTTGGGGACAACAGAAACAACCAACAAACAGGCAAGAGTGATCATGATAAAGTTACAGAGGACCATGAGAGTCCCAAGTCCCTACAGAAAGTAAAACAGCAAAATCAACAGGTGACATTGGATGGGTGCAGAGTGGGATAGCACTGAGTACGCCAGCAGAAAGCCTCCACTAGAAACAGCAGGGAAGTAAATCCCAGGGGAAAATCTCCTTCTTAGCATTCTACACCCAATCAAGCAATGATGTCTGTGAGGGATTAATTCTAGGATCTCCTGTGGGTACTAAAATCCACAGATACTCCAGTCTCTGCTATAAAATAGTGGGGTGGTCCCATATTGCCTCCACACTTCCTCTCACATACTACAAATCCTCTCTACCCTACTTAACAGATCCATGCCCCAAGGCATCATTAGCTCCTTCCTGGTAAATGCTTGTATCAGCAGAAAGAACCTCACCTCAAGCAGAGGGGGAAGTTATCAGTTCATCCCTGAGGAGTCATGGGCTAATCCAGAAGGGATTTGGGCAAGAAGGCACTGGGGTTTGATCATCAAAGGATGACCAGGAAACAAGACCACAAGTAGTAGTCTCATTTTCAGAGCATCAAGATCATGGGAGAAATTGGTTTTCATAACATTGTCATAAAGTAAGTCTGGGAAATAGAAACTGCATGATGTTCCAGTTGGGGTATGTCAAGAACACTCCACTTAGCTTAGGGGTGACATCTTAAAGGAGCTTTAGATGAAGAAACAGAAACACATACTAAAAGAAAAAATTCATATGATTATAAGAGTATTTAGAGAAAATGAGAAGAGTGAATCTGGAGACTAGAAGGTGAAGATATGACACCATAACTTTTCGTAGCTATAGATCTGTTATGAAGACAAAGAATAGTTTGTAATGAGTATGTCCAAAGCCAGATTCATGTCTGAAGACCTCTGAATGGTTAGGGCTCTGCTTATGAGCTCCTCAATGGCACATCTGTCTAGATCATTGTGAATGCACCTTAGTGGAGCTACCACCGACTATGACCTACAGGGAGGTCATGGGTGTGTGCCACCTTCATGTCCCTAGCTGTCAGGAACCATGCCTGATATGTGGCAGGCACTTCAAGTCAGGGGTAGGTGGATTTGGGCTTAATATAGCTCTGGCTCAAAGAACATAAAGACATAGAAGTAACCTGGACCTTCTGCTGAGGTGCTGAGTGGCTGGCGACTAGAGCCACTAAGACGAACTGGATTTTCTTTATTGCATGAAAGCTTGTAGATAACTTGTAGATCTCTCCCAACCTCAGGAGCTCTCAATTGAGGCTAATTTCTACTCTATGGAAGTGAAAAATCTCACCCGTTTTGGAAAAATCTCCAACTATGTTTTAAAGTGTTCATATTTGTCAATAAAGTAATTGTTTTAAATAAGAAATTTATTCAGAAGATACAAACTCCAAACTGCTGGAATGGAGCTAGGGCCTGCCTGACAGCAGCAGCTCCCTTACTCCCGTCTCAGGTACACCGAGAGAGACTCACCATAAGAGCTCCCTTTGTCCATGTCCATAGTGAGTTTCAAACTTCTGGAACAGTACCAGTGACTTCTGAGATCAAAAAGGCTTTACAGATTTATAAAAGTATTTATATTCATTTAAATTTATAACATATTGAATATATAAATATTAAAAATATTTATAAATAGAAATAGTTAAAGGTACTACTGAAGCACAGCATGAATGACACACAAAATCTGAAGCAAGGCAAAAGCAACAGAAAGCTGACTCAAGCTGACTCCTTGAGTCTTGAAGTCTCCCCTGTTCCTACCTCCCAATCTACCCTATTTGGATCCATGGAACAGAATTATAGAGACTAAAGCAAGAAGTGCAACCTAAAGTCAGAAGGCAGCAGTTATTCCTGTTATAAAGATGGTACCAAGCAGTAGCATACTACCTTCACAGCAGGACACAATGGCCCACCTGAGCAAGATGCAAGTTTCTTTTACCATAAAAGGAGGAGAGTGGGGCTGTATTAAGAGCCCAGGAAAACACCAGCGGTGGTAACTGATGGGTTTTGAGTCGCGGCAGGAAGCGTCTGCAGACACCAAGCCCAGGCAGTTTCATGTGTAAGAGGTTTAATTGGAAGGGGGGTAAGGGGATAGCAGCGCAGGAAGAGAGAGGGGAGAGAGAGAAGAAGAGAGAGAAGAGAGAGAGAGAAAGATGGAGGAAAGTACCCATATATTTATATGTGTAGTGACGTAGTAATGTAGGTAAAGGTGGGAGCTGAACCCAATGAATTCTGGGAATATGGTCGCCGTTGCCCTGGTGACAGGTCTGTGGACCTGCCCACATATCTGTCGCAGGCAGGTTCTGGATGCTAACAATAACAAACATGCTCCAGGTTAGCAGCCATGTTGCCAAGCAGCTCTGAATGTCATCTACTGTCTGTATCCCTTGGTTCACTGTTTGTCTAGCTTCACCCTAAACACACACCGCCACCCACCCTCCCCCATAGCTTTTCTAAAGAACAGATGTCTAACTTAATGTGCTGTGATCTCCAAAGGTGACAGTCTGGGAACCTGGGTGGCCAGCTTTCATTGTCCCCTGGCTCAGCAATGTTCAGTGGTCCTGCTCTGAGGATATTGAGGAAGGTAGATAGAAGGAAGAGAGAGGGACATCAGAAAAAGAGGGGTGGACAGCCTAGAGGAGGTAGCGAGCCTGTGTTCAGTTCTTGTGGAGCTCAAACATCTGCCTCCTCTAAGTTGCCTATAAAATAAAAAAATATTTTTAATAGTTATGTATTCAATATGTTATAAATATAAATGAATATAAGAACCTTTATAAATCTGTAAAGTCTTTTAGATCTCAGAAGTAATTGATATAATTCCAGAAGTTTGAAACTCACTGTGGGTATGAACAAAGGGAGCTCTCATGGTGAGTTTGTCCCTCTCTCTTTCATGTGGGTCTCAAACATCTGCCTATTTCTATTACTTCTCTTGGCTGTGTCTCTCATGGAGCTTTAAGGACATCAGTGACCAGAAACCTGTTTTGAAAGACGTCATTTCAAGGACAGAGCTACAGGAGAGAGGATCACCAACGGCCTTCACAATTTGAAAAGCAGAAAAACTACCTCACTTCAAGTTCACAAACCTCAAGAGGAGATAGTGACAGAGTTGAAGAAGGTCCCTAGAAGCTGACAGGAGCTGTCCCTATGTTTCAGGGACACCCACTTTCCCAGGCTCCTGACTTTTTTTTTTCCTGTTAATTTTTAAGTCTTTCTGTCTAAGGAACTCCCTTTAGGGATTAAAATTATATATTTATTTAAAAAAAATGGAGGGGGAGAAACCCTTGCTTGTCACTGCCTAGCAGGGACAGGAAGGGTCAGAACTGAGGATATGTGAAGATCTGGGTGGCGTGGAGGCGGTTTGGTTAGTATGCCTAAGAGGCCAAGGATCCTGTCCCTCAGACATTCCTCCTGATTCCCAGCTCGTAGTGTCTCAGGTTACAGACAGCTCCAAGTCCAAAACTGAGGTTTCTGAGTCACCTGGATGTAGGAACTGAAAGCACTTATCAAAGTCCACCATGAAAGGTATGGAGCTCCTGAGATCAGTGCCGGAAATACCACTCAGGTGATACATGCCTTCCAAACACAGCATGGAGAATCTGCAAGAACCTTGTGACTGACAGGGCCAGGTCCACTAAGAGACCAGTCAGGAGGTGGGAAGGTCTGGGATTCTCTTGAGTCTCCTTCACGCACCTCATGTCAGTCCTTGCAATAAAATGAGAGACAATGACCTCTTGTCAGACCGCAGCTCCAGCAAGTACCTGACCCCAAAAGGCTTTGTGCTGCCTCATCCTCTCCAAAAACTAAGTGTCTCCAACTGGACACTTGGAAAGAAAACAGGCTTGGATAATTGTGGTTAGACAAACAATTTCAAGACCATTTGGCCTGAGTGTTTAGAAGGCTCAGGGGGCCTGAGGAATGCAGTGGATTTACAGGAAGAGGAACAAGAGCACACACATTCCTCCAGGATGCACAACCACCAAGCTCTTGTTTATTTTTTAAAACCAGTAATGTCTGGAGAAAGGTCACCCTTCGTGAGGCTGCAGAGCGAAGACATGCCCTGAAGTCATAGCCAGACAACACAAATGGGGGGTGGGAGGACATCTAATGTGGCTAACAAAAGCTAGCTCTAATTCTGAGGTGGGAACTCTGTTGGAATCTTCTGCGGGATTCCACAGGGATCCAGCCCTGAGGGAGTGTGGATGCACTCCCTTCAGCAGCTGGATGGTAGTAAAAGAGCAGGGGTTTGTGTCACCTCGAGGTCTATGTGTTGAAGGTGGGTCAGCCTGTGGGCTTTTGTGCTGTTGGACTCTTAAAGTAGCAGGAGGCTGGAGAGATGACTGAGGAGGTAAGGGCATTTCCTGTCAAGCTTGGTACCCTGCGTTCTATCCACAGAACCCACTTAGTGGAAGGAGAGAACCAAACACAAGTTGCCCTTTAACCTCCAAACATGTGCCATGGTATATGTGGGTGCACACTCTGGAAAACACATCCACACACACAGACACAGACACAGACACACACACACACACACACACACACACACGAAGACACACAGAGGCACACATATACACACACACATACACCCACACCCACTACACATACACACACACATCACTCATACACCACACACACACACACACCATATATACATACATACACCCACACCCACTACACATACACACACACCACTTACACACCACTTACACACCACACACACACACATACCATATATACACACATATACATATACATACACCCACACATACTACACACACATATATATATATATATCATATACACAGAGACCCACACACTACACACAGAGAGACACAAACACACCATACAAACATATACACAGAGATACACACACTACACACAGACACACACATATACACCCATACACACTACACAGACACATACACACACACATACAGAGAGACTCACACACACATGCATGTGCACACAAAGAAACATACACTCATAAACACAGGCACACACATACTTACACACCACACACACACACACACACACACACACACACTAAATAAATAAATGCTTAAAATGTTTTAAAAGTAAAAGCTGTAGGCTAACCAAACATGAACTAAACTGTTTGCCAGGAAAAAAAAAAGAACTTCCCATCTTTTTAAACTTGAACTCCCTCGGATAGTTTGTCACAGTGGCAGACAGCTGAGAAACACCATGAGCTGATGAAGTCTATTAGAGTAAGGAGTAGAGGGAGACTGGAATAAGCTGGCCAGTTCTCCCTCTCCTTACTCTAATAGCTTTCAGTCACCAGTGCTGAAATGCTCCAGGATAGCCAGATCTGTCATTTCATGAGAGACTTAAAGCTTTATTTTCATATGGAATCGTATAAGGCTGCCAACATGTTTTAAAGACACGGTATTACCCAGGGCCTCAAACAAAACTCTACTAGCTAGGTTTGGTCTATGGACCTCCTCTGTAACATGACACCTCACTCAGAGAAGTAATCTAGAATCTGTTTATAAAAGAAGATAGATGCCCAAAGTAGAAGAAATGAAACACACAACTCTGGCCTTTTCCGAGTGGAAACCATTGTGGGTCCAGCACTTCAGCTTCAAAAGGAAACTGAGACACAGGGGACTGGGTAGATGCTAGTCAGGGAAGGATGAGCTACTCAGTCCAGTGTCCAGGGAGCCACCTAGCCAGATCCCTTCATCTAAGACCTCAGAGGCTTCTGTGTCTCCAAATCCTCTGGGGTCTGAGTTGGCTGGTTTAGCCCTGAATGTTATCCCCATCAGAAGGGGAATGACACCCACTGCCTGAGGCAAAACCCACTGAGGAAAGAGCAGGCTGCACATCTATAAACAGGCACTCGTATGTACTTTCTACTAAAATGATTTTCTTTTTATCTCCCCAATTATTTTTAATACTTCAAACATTATATTTCAATGTTTAGTTTTCACCATAGGTTCATTATACCTATATCATGCTGTTACATAAGGGCATTTTTGTACAAGCATATACCATACATATATTGGACATACCCATAAACCAACTGGAAATTTTTGTTATGAGTGTTGCTATTTGAAGATGCTGAGGTGGGGTTCTTTCTCTTAGCACTATAAGCATGTATCACATTGTCTTTTGGTGAGATGTTTTCCATGAATATTAACTGTATAAGTCAATGTGTAGTGGGACATTTCCATATGTGTATTTTAGTTATGTCTACCACTCTAACCCTCTTGTCCACCCCCACCTCTACTCTTTTCCCCAAAGCTTCCCCTGTGACTTTTGTGTCTTCTTTTCAAGATTTCACATGAGAGAACACTAAACATTTGATTTTCTAAGACTAATTAATTTTGCTTAGCAAATGGCCTCTGTTTTCTTGTAAATGGCTTAATTTTCCCCTCTTCATTACTGAATAATACATTGTATATCTATACCACTTTTGGGGTTTTTTTTTTTTTTGAGAATGGCTTCAAATGCCTGATCCCAAACTCCTGATCCTTTTGCCTCAGCCTCTCAAATATTAGGATTACTCTCAGCCACTTGTTACTATAAAGTCCAGCCAACTCAGTTCTAGGGAAGAAGCTCTTGGGGCCAAACTCCAGTTCCAGGATGAAAACCACAAAGTCCACTTGAGCTAACATCCTATGGCACCTCCGCCCCCTTAGCAACAGCCAGTCAGGCTATAAGAGCAGGGTCAAGGTACATATAGATAAACTAAGACATCCTGCAGAAAATAGATAACCTAGCCATCCTGCATGTCAGGTGGTTTGGGCCCCATGTCTGGTTCCTGTAGATTACACCAGAAGTGTAATTTTTAAAATATTAACTTTCTGACCCATAGCTGGAAATTCTCCAAGATCGCTGTAACAACAATATATAACCTGCACCCCTAGACGTCAGGCTCTCCCTTCTGACCCACTGCGACAGTGACAGTGAGAGTCATATGAGTTCCTTACCCTTGAGCTCATAACAAAGACCCTTATGCGTTTGCATCGGAAATGGCTCCTCGGTGGTCTTTGGGGTCCTTGCGACTTGGACATAACATTCCATTTTATTTATTTGCTCTTTCACTCGTGGGCACCTAAGCTGCTTCTGTATGTTGCCTGGTGTGAATAGCATATGCTAAGCATATACATGCATGTGTCTGTGTGTGCTGTCTTAGGGATCCTTCAGGCACTCAGAACTGCTACAGCTGCAGCATATGGAAGCTGATCATAAGGAATTTCATGGTAGTGTCCAGAAGGCTGTACCAAATTCTATTCCCAGCAACTGTGTATAAGGCTTTCTTTGTTCCTACCTCTATGTTGGGGTTAAATTTCTGTTTTCTATTATTGCTGTTTTTAATATGTAGACTGGTCTTCCCATTGTTGCTTTGAAGACAATGAATCTATATTTTTTTCTATTTAAAATTTCCTTTATTGTTCACTTTAAACTACCTGACAATGATGTGGCAGAGATCAACAGTGCACAAAACTATCCACCAACACTCTGGTCAAGGGTGAATGTTGACAATGTTGACAAGTATGAATGGCCATAAAAATTGACCAGTGTATACACAAACCAGTAACTGCAGCTTCTTCATCTTCATGGATGTTTAAAGACTGCTCACCCATAGACACACACTCCCCTCTGTGATACACATAATAAATGGTTGCGGCTTCAGGTGGTTGCTATGCAGTGTCACTTCTGCAAAGCAGGCCCAGGGTGGCTCTGGCTTTCTCTACCTGTGTCTGTGTGCATATCCACCATTTTTCATTCCCTTGGCATTTGTACTCAAGGTTCCAGGACCACGCTGTTCATATATTTGCATTTTTCTTCCTAATTGGTTTGCCTTTTCATTCTATTTTCATCCAGTCATTCAGTTTTTGTTTGCATTTTTATTGTTTTAAAGCTATGTTCACAAAGCTCTGTCATATGCGAGTCAGGTGGTCTGGTGGCACACACCTTTAATATCAGCGCTCTGGAGGCAGTGTCAGGTGAATCTCTATGAGTATGAGGCCAGCCTGGTCTACACAGTTCACTTCAGGTGCTAAGACTACCTAGTGAGATCCCGTCACTGAGCAAATAATTGTATAACCACATAAACAAAGCTCTGTGATTCAAACTGGAAAATTCTTTCAAAATCAGTTGAAGGCACAGTTCAAGTTGTACCCCTTTTAAAGGCTTCAGTGGAGAGATGCTGTTTCACACCCATGTCTGGGGCTGCTATAGTTTGAGTATAGTTTCTAAGTATGCTGTTAACCTTGAACTCAAGTGTAGTGAGCTTAAGAGGTTGTAGGATTATAAAAGGTCAGAGTCTGAGGAGGGATTGGTTGGGTCACTGGGAATCCCTTTGGTAGGGATTGAAGTTGGTATCATGAGACTTTGGCTAAGTGTCAAGAGAGCAGTTACAGTGATATTGGCTCCTCCCATTCCCTTGGCTGTGTGTGTATGTGTGTGTGTGTGTTATTTGGGGTGAAACCTAAAGCCTCACACACCATTAGACAAACTTTGAACACTGAGCTTCTTTCTAACATTCCTCTTACTTTTTAGTTTGCGACAGAGTTTCACTGAGTTGACCAGGCTGCCCTTGAACTAACTCCCCGATCCAAGAAAAACTTGAATGTTCAATTATCCCGGATCAACCTCCCAAGTACCTGGGGCCACAGGCCTGTGCCATGGCTCCTGATTAGCTCCTTGATGGTCTATAAGGCTCCCCCTTTCTCTTTCACACTCTCCAGCCATTGTAAGTCACTTACTACCAGATCCTCACCAGAGTCCAACTGATGTAGACGCCACCATGCCTTTAAACTTCCAGAAATGTGAGCTGGAAGTTAAAAACAAGTCCTTTCTCAGGAAGGCTGCCTTGGGCATTTCGTGGTAGCAACAAAAAGTGAGCTGACAGAACAGCTATATTAAAACCAGGAAGCTCCAAGTGTGGGCACAGATACAGAGAAACGGGAGCCCTGTGCTTTGCTGGTGTGGAGGTAAAGTAGAGCTGACACTGTAAGGAACAATATGCTGCTCCTTGAAATCTAAATATAGAATTAGATGCTACTCAAGAATTCTACTTCGGTCAATGTGTCAAAAAGAACAGAAAGCGGAACTCTGGTTTCTTTCTCCTTTGTTCACAGCAGTATTGCTCAGAAAAGTCAATGGCAGAAACACTCAAGCTGGCATTTATGAGGATAGGCATAGTCCAGGAAGATGAAAGGGTTCTGAAGGTGGAGGAATGAGGGTGTGTGGCATTATGAAGCTCTAATGCCAAAGAACTACATTCTTAAAAACAGGAGAGGAAATTTCATGTTGTGTATTTTTTTTTCCTGTAAAAAATGCTCTTTACCACAGTAAAGAAAAGTAAGGAGAGCAGAGCCTTCTGTATGCTTGTCATTCTATTAAAAAATCACAAAGCAAGCTCAGGTTGATCCTCTCTTTCCATCGCCAAAAATTCCTTCCTGTTCTGAGGAAAACTGAAGGGTTTTTGCATGCATTTTTATGGTTCCTGAGGCTGAGGAATGTGGTTAATGGTTAATGGCAGTCGTCAGAGTCAAAGTTGCCAACGAGTTCCTAGAAGTTTTTTGTTTGTTTGTTTGTTTGTTTTGTTTTTTCAAGACAGGGTTTCTCTGTATAGCCCTGGCTGTCCTGAAACTCACTCTGTAGACCAGGCTGGCCTCGAACTCAGAAATCTACCTGCCTCTGCCTCCCAAGTGCTGGGATTAAAGGCATGCGCCACCACCGCCTGGCTAGAAGTATTTTTAAACACTCACAGCCCAACGACCTCTTCCTCAGGTGAACAGTCTCCAAGTGAAACGAATCAGAACTGGCATCCTCTTCTCCTGCCCCAGGCAACAATTTCTGAGCTTGCTATCCTCAATGACAGAATCTACCAGAACGTGTTTTATAAAAATTAAAATCTCAGAATCACAAAAATGAACTAGAAGTCTATCTTTATATCCCAGGGCTTTGGAAAAAGATTTTCTGCAACCAAATATTTTGCATATTTTTGGTAGTCTACCAGGAGTTGTTCTCACCTCGTTTCATTGACCGAAATGTGAGCATTAGACAGCCAAACCGGCAAACAGAGAACAGTGCTGTAAGGGGTTTCTTACACTAGCAGGGGGAGCTTCTAAACACTGATAATGGCCCCAGTTACTTGGCCCAAGGTACTCTTGATAGATTATTTCTTTTTCAGTTCTGTTCTAAAATCGGAACTTGAAAGAACTTCTAGTTTGACCTAAAGGCCAAGAACTTCTAGTTTAAGCCAAGCCTGAAGAAGAACAATGGGCTCCTTCAAAGAATAGTGGAGATTCTCTGAAAGAATGCCCAAGGCAGATAGTTTCCTAGAGAAGGCATAGACAATCTGAAAGTGCCAGAGTGAACTCATGGATAAAAACTTAAAGAATGGGACTTCCTGCCCCCTCGCTCCCCCCCCCCCCAGGAGCTATGTGTAAACTCAGATTCTCTTGATCTCACTAAAGTGACCTATGAAAGAGTAGCCAGCTGCCTTCCCAGGTAATAGGCAATTTACCAACATTCTCACTGTGCTGTTACATGTGAGAAGAGGTGGCCACCAAAGAGAGAGGCTCAGGTTGAGTTTCTGTTGCTGCAGTTTGTCTGATGGTGATAGTGGTGTCCTCTCATGCAAGGAGAATACATTCCAAGACACACAGTGGGTTCCTGAAACCAAATAGGGTAACTGAGAGCTTTGACTCTTGACTTTATTGGATTAGGAAACAAAACAACATGGTTCTGGCATAAAAGCAGATGTGCATACTAGGAGAATATACCAGAGGAGACAGAAATAAGCCCACACAATTACAGCCACCTAATTTTCGACAAAGCCACAAGACACTATAAGATGGAAGGACAGACACCCTCTTTTTTCAGACGCTGTGAGGAAAAATAGGTCCGTATCTCTCACCTTGCCCTACACCCAGTTCAAAATGGATCAAAAACCTTAATGTAGGATTTAAAATTTTGGAACTACTAAAAGTAAACATGTGTAAAGTACATCAAGATACAAAAATAGGCAAATATTTTCTAAATAGGATTTCAGTAGTGCAGGAAATAATCCTAAGAACTAACAATGGGATTAGATAAAACTGAAAAGCTTCTGCCCAGTAAATGAAATAGCCAGCAGAGAGACAGCCTACAGAGCGGGAGGAAACCACTGCTGATCACCAAAGTGGAAATGTCTGCTTTCTTGGGAGACTCAGGTTATAATGACGATTTGCAGGGGCGGACAGCTGAAAGAATGTTTTGCTGAAGCAGACGCAGGTGAAAGGATGCTTTACGATAGCAAATACATGAAAGGATGCGTGATGTTTAGAAAGAATATATATATGACCCCCTGCCCCCCGACAGTGGCGGTTCGAGCATCAGTTCACTTTGTTCAGCCTTGACAGTCTTCACTGATGACACACCTGACACTGTGTTGTTGAGCTTCGCTTGTGGTGACTTCATAGAGAAAAACTCACCAAAGAACTTCTCATGAGATTCCTGTAGCTTCTTGTCCCTTCACTGGACTCAGGCTGATTGGTACTCGAGCCCCCTGGCTTCTTCAGGATTGAACTGCCCTTGCTGATTCATGTGTGGTGTCAGCCAAGTGGAGTGGAGAGCAGCTGCTGAATCATGCTTGATGTTCGCTAGTGGACTAGACTGAGCACACTGAAAATTGAATTTGCCCCAACTCACTATTTCTAAACTGGTCCGCTCCTCCCATATCCTAATAACCTTTCTTTTCTACTACCTCTGGTGGGAGGTGGGCTAGAGGGGAGGTTGAACCCTTATTTAAGTAGGTTGTGAAAAATAGATTCCTACAGATCATACTTTAGATAAGTGACCAATACCTAGGATACATAAAGACTATAAAATTTAAATATACATAGAACTAATCACTCGATCAATAAATGGACTAATGAGCTAAATAGAGTTTTCAAAAAGATGAAATACACGTGGCCAATAGATGTTTGGGAAGAGTGTTCAACGTCTTTAACCATTTTCAAGATACTAACGCATTCCAGGCAGGATGGTAACAGTGAGGTAACAAATGGCAGAAAATGCTTGCAAGGATGTGGGGAAAGGTAAGCCCTATTCACTGGTTTCCTGTCTGAAATTAGAGTAATTACGCTGCAGTGAATGTAGAATCGATTCTTCTGAGTTCTTGGGCTTGTTGCCTCAGTGCTTTGATTGTAGCAGAAGAGTAGATACTCAGTCATTTATAACCCATTTGACCAACAGTTCTGGAGGCTGGGAAGCCCATGCCTCTGGCCCAGTATCTGTTCCACTTCTGCATAACCTTCTTGCCACTTCATCCCATGGCCAAAGTATAGAGGATAAAAGAAGAGACGTGATGAAGCCCTTTGATGAGGTGGATCCTCACGACACACTTCCCATTGGGCCCTGTTTCTCAATATTGTTGCTTTAGGAAAGTTTCTAAGAAGCACATGCTTCTGAGAGGACACACTCAAACTCCAGCATAGACAAAGGCAGCAGGATAATGGAAGCATGTCTAGTGCATACTCCACATACCAACGTGTTTCTTGCTTGTGGACTGTGTGCTATTCCATATGGACTGTGATAAACAGCTTTCTCAAGTCTCCTGGAGCCTCTGCTCTCAGTGCTCTTCCAACACTCAGCAGGAATAGAGAATGGAAGGCAAGTGGGTTATGTAGCCCCCTTCAGTCAATGTGGGTCCACTTGTCCACATGGACACATGAACAGATGTGGCCATGCTGATGGGACATTTTGCCTGAGAGGTTTTGAACATACCACCCTTTGCACACACTCTCATGACTTAGGACGCTACTGTTGCTTATGAAAGTGAACCCTGGCACCGGTCAGTTTCTGCATGTGATTGCCTTGATTATATCCCAGATAGCATGCGCAGGCCTCTAATTAAGTGATCAGCTGTTTGCTTTTTCCTCTGCATTGCACACTCCCTATTCAAAGAGTGTGCATACTCTCTGTTTCTGCTGAGTGAAGAGCACCTTCCTCCACAGTGTTTGGATGGAACTGTTTGTAGAAGAGGAGGGGACCAGAGGACCCCAAACCAAAAATAGAACAGTGAGTTGTCACAGATAATTTTTTTGTGTGTGTGTTGAATGTAGTCTGACATTGGGCTATCTGGAAGCCATCTGCTTCCTGAAGACTTGGAAAAATGTTAGGAACTATTTTTAAAATAGTTTAGCTAAAGTCTTATAAGTCCCACTCAGAAGAAAACCTTCCACAGAGTCTCCCTGGGAGACTATAAGGGTATAAGAGCACTGGAGAAAATACTAGATGACCTGGGATGTGTGGAAACCCAACAGGCAGAAGCTAGCCTTCCCGAATTCCAGAGAGTTGGGGGAGGGGGCTAGGAAGAGTTAGCAGCACTGAGCCTGTGTGTCCAGTGGAGATAGCACAAAGCACATGAAAGCTGCTTCTGTACCGGCCTCCTTCCGCACACCCTGTCCCCATCTAGTCTCTGTCAGTAGTCGTGAGATCTACAAAGTATCCTGGAGTGGTTAATCTAGACAGCTGTGGGAAGTGGTGCTGGCCAAAGGTTTCTGATACCCTTTATACTGCCGGTGAGGGAGTCTATAGGACTGCTCATGGGGACTTCCAGCTCAAGCCAAGCAGTCTAGATATCAACTTGGAAGCTACTGGGAGTGATTTGAAGGTTGCAAGCAGACAGCGGATGTTCTCAGAATCCAAATAGTTTCTTGTATAAAACACCACGCTCAAGTTGCTGAGAGGGCATGGAGAGAGACCACCATGCATGATTTGTCCCTAAGCAGGAACTACCACATGTTTTCCAAATGATAGCTTATTTGGAATGGTACAAAACAGCTGGCTGCATAAGGACATCTAACTGCTTGTGTGAGAACACTGGACTCACATGCTAGAACTCTCCCAAGCCTAGACCACCAACAAGCCTGCTTCAATTGTAGGCTGATGTAGGTTGCCAGTCCGTCAACAATACTAGCATCAGTGAGCTTTTATTCTAAACACCTTTGACATTTTATCTTTCCCAAGAAAATCCCAACCTTTCTCTTTGTTTTTCAGATATGCTGGTGGCCACCAAAGAACGAAGGAAAGAAGAAAGGAAGGGGGAAAGGAGGGATAGAGGGAAGGATGGAAGGAGGCAGGGAAGCAAGGAAAGAAGAGTGAATGAAGGAAAAGGGAAAGGAAGGAGGGAAGGAAGGAAGGAAGGAAGGAAGGAAGGAAGGAAGAAAGGAAGGAGGGAAGGAAGAATTGATGAACTGCCATGTGGATATGCAGCATCTATTATAGAACACTAATTATTGTATCTTATTCTGTGTCAGAAAAAAAGATGAAAACTTAGAAAAAAATTTCATCAAAATTAGACTAAAAATCTATTGGCAATGGGTAGATCTCTCATCAGCAATTCCTAAGTCAGCAATGCAATATCTGAAGACTTAGATGGAAATTCCATGAGCTGGCAGAGGAGGCTGGCTCTATAGGCAGAGAAAGGTGGAAGAAAGCAGAGACAAAGATAAAGTATTTGGCTGGTGTTCGTTCCTGTTCCCGTTGAGAGAAGCAACTTTAAAAACAAAAGGTGTACTTTAACTCATACTTTAAGACATGATACATCATGGCAGGAAAGTCTAGGCTGCAGGGGTCTGAGGGAACAGTTGCACTCCATCCACAACCAGGGTGAGAAAGGCGAATACATGCTCAGCTCACGTCTAAATGATATACAGCTCACGATCCTCTGCTCAAGGGGTGGTCCTGCCCACAATTAAGATGGGTCTCCTGGATAAGTTAATGTAGGTAAGATACGCACACATACGCACACACACACAACACATATACACATGTGCACACATACATCCACACACACCATACACACATATATGCACACACATCTACACACACATATGCATACACACACATGCACACATACGTACGCACACCGTACACACATATTCACATATACACACACCATACACACATATGCACACATATACACACACCATACACACACATATGCACACATATACACACATGCACACATGCACACATATACACACATCACACATACCTGCACACACAAGCACATGCACACATACACCTGCACATGCACATATAAATGAATGCACACATACATACATACACACACACATACACATACGCACATACACACAACACATATACACATGTACACACATACATCCACATACACCATACACACACATATGCACACACATCTATACACACATATGCATACACACACATGCACACATACATACACACACAGTATACACATATTCACATATACACACACCATACACACATATGCACATATACACACACCATACACACACATATGCACACATATACACACATGTACACATGCACACATATACACACATCACACATACCTACACACACAAGCACATGCACACATATATCTGCATATGTATATATATATGAATGCACACATACATACATACACACACACACACACACACACACACACACACACACACACACACATATATGCACACAGAGGCATGCCCAGAGGTCCATCCTCCAGGTTATCTAGAGTCTGCCAATTCTAGCCATCTTGGTGTCACAAAGTCATTTTCAATATATGATTAAAACTGAGGGGACCTCCTTACCATGGTGGGTTTAAGGACACCAGGTCCTTGTTGATTGATAGCTGTGAATCTGCTTTGTTGGGAAACTGGCCTCTCCTTTTAGTTTAACTTCATGGCACCTAGCACAGATAACTTCACTCTGGTTTGTAGTCTGGTCTGGTGGACCTAGTGCAGGAGCTCAGTGAGAAACAATGACTCCTGAAATTTTTATTTAATAGGAAGAAATAAACCTTACTATTAGCAATGGCTAATTCTGAATGGTGAGAACACTGGTGTTTTTCTGACATAAGTAGGCAAAATACTTGTAATAAGAAGAAAAATAATAATCTTAAGAGCTGGTACCAGAATTTCTCTTGGGTAAATAAGTAAATCCTAATACAGACAAATTTAGAAGACATCTCCTTAGCCTATAAGGGTACATGATGGCACAAGAATGAGTGCCCCCCCATTATAGTACAGGGGCCCTTTCTTCTGCCTTTTTCTACTTAGAGCATGATGGTCAGTCCTAATTACTGCCCTGCCATTAACTGCTCTCTACCAAAGTCTTGGATGGCACAACCTCTACTCTGGTCTTCAGTTTTATAAAAGAAACAGAATTATGAACATCACCAAAGGCTGAGTTCCTTGGAGAGAAATGTGTGCACATTCCTGTAGACTTGTGCTGCACAGCTGTGTGGCTGTAGTGGTTGGGGCAGAGGGGATAGGTTCTGTTCTGAGTTACAGAAGAGTCTAGCCCAGAACAACTGTGCAATCTGCTCCTGTCCAAGGACCTTCTAAGAAACATGGTGTTTGTGCCTCAAGGCAGAGCAGTGTAGGAGTTCCTGATGGCTTGCATGGTGTAGTCAGCCTGGAATGTGATAGGCTACAAAGTCAGGGCTGGCAGTCAGCCGTGGGCCATCTTAGGGTTCCATACTTTCCTGTCTCCATTTCTGTGTACTGTGAAAACCTGATTAAAATGAACTCATCCCTCAATCTGGAGCTTTTAAGGAGGGTCAAGATCTTTGAGACTTGTGCTACTGTCAGAGCCCAGTGCGTGCCTACATGTGGCACAGACCCGTGAGAACATCAGGGGTGGATAGAGGCATCCCGAGCAAGTGGGACAGAGTCACCTCGAGCAGCAGCATTCAGCATGGCTATGGTAGCTGAGCAGCCCTGAAGGTGAGTTGGCCCTGGAAAATCAGGCTAACAGCACAGGCCTGGGCTCAAGCAGGTGCTGGAGAAGGCTTCCAGAGAGCTTTGAAGTTCAACTGTGGTTCTTCTAAGTCTGGTTCTTTCCTCCCACTTCTGGTTTTTTTTTTTCCTCCCTCCTACATTTTTTCTTTTCAATTTAAGCAAAACAGACCTTGAGTTTCTTGCTTCTGGAATGTTACTGAAAACAGCCTACTCAGAAAAGCTGGCTTTCCATAAATATCCAGATTTATGAAGGATAGGACATGATAAGCAGGAAGCCACAGACATTCCTAACTTGGGCTTACTTGTTTGTTTGGCTTTTCTAGGGACGCGGTCATCCAATGCACACATTCTTCTCAGATATATCCATTAGTTCTGGAATCAAGACTGAAATTCCTGAAGCTGAAGGAGTTTACAGTCACTGACCCTCACAGCTCGTGAGCAGAGCCAAGCTGAAAGTTATTACCCATTAAATAACATTTGGGGCTCTCATTCCTTCTCTTGTTGTGCCTAACCATGTCAAAACAAGAAATTAAAGCAAGAAAAGTTACCTCTCTTAATACCCTTATTCTCCCATCCATGATGTGCTACCACAGCAGCAGACTGGTGAGCCTTCAAGTGCCTAGAAAGAAGAGCTGGCGGGGCTCTGCCCATCTATGCACGGAGCATAGTGGCCAGACATAATCTTGTAGTCAGTTATCTTTCCCATACTTGGTTCTAACCCTTTTGGAAATAACCCTTGACCTCATCAACTTAAATCCAATGACATCCTGGCTTGCCTTTTTTGGAGAGTGATTTAAAAAGAAAGAAGGGAAGAAAGGAAGGAGAGAGGAACAAAAGAAAAGAAGGGGAAAAGGAAGAAATAAGGAGATATAATGGTTTTGTTTTTCTCAAAACCTCCTACTCCTACTTTCCATGCACCTTACAAATGTGTGTGTGTGTGTGTGTGTGTGTGTGCAGGTGTATGCTTGCATGGTGTACACGAGGAAGTTAGAGGACAACTTTGGTTTTGGTTCTCACATTCTACGTCGTTGAAGATCAGAATCTGTCTCCTTCATAGCCATACACACCTCTCTAGCTGGCCCATGAGTTGCTGGGGATTCTCCTGGGATTCTCCTCAACCTCATAAAACAACACTGGCCCAGCTTTACATGGGTGCTGGGGATTGGAACTCAACCCAGATCTTCGCACTTTCACAGCCATCTCTTAGCCCCATCTTAGAGATTTTAACCAGTGCATCTCACAATAGAAGATTAATTTTTGCCTCCATAATTGAAGCTCTCTGCTTCAGTTTTGTCCCAACAAGAATACACATTTAGGGGGTCCTTTTCCTTGTCATCTTTTACTGACAGAAATAAGTGATTTGGAAAAAGGAGTAAGTAAATCTTGTGACTTTATAGAATATATATATATCAAAATTATTTTGAAAAATTTCACAGTAAATAAGGGTTGAGGAGACAAATATGTTTAATGTTAAGCAATTTATAGATGTATTGAATATTATTACGTGATATCCCCTTAACCTGTACAGCTCTGTGTTTTGTATCAATTCAAAATAAATTTCCTAAGTGATTCATATTTTTGTTCCTATAAAAATACATATGTAGATTTATTTTTCTCTCCAGTGAGTTTCTAGGACTGGAGCAGCCAGCCGGGAGGCACAGGCCCCACGAGTCCCAGGGGAACTGCAGGGCAGCAGGGACAGGATCCTCTCAGCTTCCGAGTGACAGAGGTGGATCAGCGTCCTTCTCTGCCCCTTCCTCGAAAGTGCAGGGCCTACCTCCAGGGAGCACCTTAAGCCAGAGACTCGGGTGAGAGCCTCCATTTTCTCTCCAGTGAGTTTCTAAGACCAGAGCAGCCAGCCAGGAGGCACAGGCCCCACGAGTTGCAGGGGACTTGCAGGGCGGCAGGGACAGGACAAGCTCTAGTCAGAGACACCAAGAACATCTAACAACAAAAATCAAGAGATGGCGAAAGGCAAACACAAGAATCCTACCAACAGAAACCAAGACTACTTGGCTTCATCAGAACCTAGTACTCCCACTGCAGCAAGTAGTCCTGGGTATCCCAAAAACACCGGAAAAGCAAGAATTGGATCTAAAATCATATCTCATAATGCTGATAGAGGAACTTAAGAAGGACATGAATAACTCCCTTAAAAAAATACAGGAGAATACAGGTAAAGAGGTACAATCCCTTAAAGAGGAAACAAAAAAAAATCCCAGAAAGAATTACAGGAGATCACAAGAAAACAAGTAGAAGCACTTAAAGAGCAAACTCAAAAATCCCTTAAGGAATTGCAGGAAAACACAAACAAACAGGTGAAGGAATTGAGTAAAACCATCCAGGACCTAAAAATGGATGTCAAAACAATAAAGAAATCACAAAAAGAGACAACTCTGGAATTAAAAATCTTAGGTAAGAAGTCAGGAAACATAGATGCAAGCATCACTAACAGAATACAAGAGATAGAAGAGAGAATCTCAGGGGCAAAATTTACACAATATCTTTCCACAAATCCAGCCCTACAAAGGATAATAGATGGAAAGCAACAACATAAGGAGCAAAACTACACCCTAGAAGAAGCAAGAAGGTAATCTTTCAACAAATCCACACAAACCTAATTCCACCTCTTACAACAAAAACAACAGGAAGTGAAAATTACTTTTCTTAATACATTAATTTGAAAATTAATATGACCAACATATCCTAATCGATTGAAATCCAATAATTTCTCTCTCTCTGAGGAATTTGAAATTTGTTGATTGTCATCCAATGATCTCTCTAATTTGGTAATTGGAGAAATAGGTCCAACACTGTAGAATCTATATACACTGTCAGCTTGTTTGTTTGTGACAGTGTCTTGCTGTGTACAACATAAGGGTCTTGAAATCCTGTTCCCCTATCTCAGCCTCTCTATTAGTAGTATTATTTATTTCATGTTTTTACACTATACTATGGTTTTCAGAACAGCTTATATATTTCAAAAGTATTTATATACCCAAAGAAACATAGACCATAAACTAGGGAGGTGGCTTGTAAGAGAACAGCAAAGTGAGACTGAATGCTTTGCTTGATGTCTGTAACTCTTGTATCAATTTGAAGAAGAGGACTTTATAAGTTACTCTTTCTCTGAGATGAATGCTTTTCCAAATTATCACAGCTAATGAACCAAATTCTTACCCTCACCTAATGTCTGTGCCACCCTCCAAGCAGAACCATTGTTCATTGAAACCATTGGTGAATGACTTTATGGATAGACCATCTTAATACACACACCATTTCTTAAATGAATGTAACCTGTTCTCTGTGGGCTGAGAATAAAGTCACTCACTCAAGCCAAATAGTTTTGACCATAGCAGGAAATCTGTATCCAAAAATCGAGCCTACAATTCATTTCTTGGTTCAGCAGAACCATCAACTCTCAGCTTTGCTACGATGGAGGTAAAATCCTTTGGTGATGTGAAGGTCATTGAAGTACAACCTTATTACAATGAAACCCAATATCTAAAAATTGTTCTTATTTTGGGCTTGTACCACAGTAAGAGCCAAGATTTTAAACTCTACTAAATACAAAACAAACAAAAAGACTTTATATATTTATGTTCATTTAAGAAAATACTAGTAGTGATGTATTGTTTTGAAGTATACAGTTAATATGTTTGGAGTAATTTAAAATTTATATTGAAAAAAATGTATTTTCACTATTGCTGTAGACGAGCACCTACATAACACTGTTAAATTGATTGTTGTTTTGTATCAAACAACTTTTATAATACTCATTTGTATTGTTATAATATTTTATAAATTTTAAAGAATATGACAAAAAAATACCCTATCAATATGTACTACATTTGTGAATATGTACATCCAAAAAAAATCAATAAACTTTCAAAAAAACCACCACCACCACCAACAACAACAACAAAAACAAAATAAATAAATATATATCCCACTATGGACATTTTCATGAGACAGTACAGAACATGCGCTTTGGTCTGAATGCATTCACCTCACTAAATTTGCATGTTGAAATCCTGACCACCCAGGAGACAATATTGAAACTGGAGCCTTTAAGATGTGCTTATATAATTGGGGTGAAGCCTCATCAGTAGGATCAGTGCCCTGATATAAGGGGCTTCTTGGCTATTTTTACTTCAGGAGGCCATGTATGGGAGGAATAAAAAAAAAAAAAATCTACAAACCAGATGCTCGGTCTGCTTGGGACTTGGTTTTAGACTTTCCAGTTTCAAGAAATGTAAGAAATAACCCTCCGTTGTGTACAAGCCATCAGTCTATGAGAGTTTGTTAGAGCTACCTCTATGTACAGAAGCAAGCACAGGTGGAGGGAAGAAGCCATGAGACCCATTCTCCAGGCCTGCGCAGGAAGGCTGTCACCTATTTCATCTGGTTGACTTTCCCTTGGAGGAGCTGATCCACCCCTTACCACGATGGGGATTTTGATGCGATCTTCTCCTGAGCTCCTTTGCTTTCAGGATGTTTTCTTGATCAGAAAAGGAGCACCAGTTCCACTTGCCTTTTTATCATTCTCCTAACCTCCCCATCCCAGCATTCCCACGGCCCTCAGCCCCCATTCTTTTCTTTGGCCTCACCTGTACCTCTTTAGACCTAAACGCTAAGCTTGTAGCCTGACAGTAAACGTCCAGCTGGAATATAAGGGACTGCCAACCTGTCTTTACCAGCTCCGGCGAGCATCAGCCGTTCAAGGCTCTGTTAGCATGCCTGTGAGGGGCCCATGATTGCCAGGCTCGCTTTGCACAGGCTTGCAGAGTTTTCCTAGTCACGTTGTGCTGCCTAGAAACCTCCAATAATCAGAGCAGTCGAGTACTTGGGGCCTCTTGTGTTGAGCAGGAAGGGTTCATTTCGAGGGGAGAGTAACAAATAAGGTGACATCTTGACTGTGTCAAATGTCCCCATTTAACTTTCAAAGATTTTGGCTTAGCCAAACTGAATCCCTCTCCCTTCCTGGACTTTTTCTAGCTTTCCTGTGACGGCCGAACTCCATGTGTACTTTAAGTGAAATATAATCCCTGTGTTTCTCCAGTGTTCATACTTGATACAGTCAACTGTTGCCTTCTTTGTGTCCAAGAACACTTTTATAAGATTTGTGTAAGCTTCTTTTAAAGGACTCTCTTCCTCCTAGGCCTCCAGACAGGATATTGTATTTTACTAAGGGTAAATAGATTTAGAGTCCAAAGTTTGAGTGTACTTTCATGCCAGACACCCAGCATAATTAAGGAGTCTCCTGAATTTGCCAAAATGTTTTCTATTTCTTCTTATTCAAAAGTATGAATTTTTGAAAATCCTAAGCAAGTTTATATTCACTATGTAAATAAATGTATGTGCTTCAATATATTAAATTATCAATATGCTATGAATTATTGATCTGCCTTCAATTTAGTGCCTTGAATTTTGATGCTAAGGGCTGTGTGGTCATCCAAACTACACATCTGCGTGGTGAGCTTGGCATTTAATTCAGAATGGGCCAACCTTGGAGTGTAACAGGAGCAAGCTTCCTGAGTTCGGCTTCTAAGCACCATTTCCTTCCAGCTTTCAGTCTGTCTTCTGTCAACATCTGCCCTTCATAGCTAACTAGTTACTCTGTTATGTGAATCGAGTAGGGATTCTTGTGCGTGTAAATGGGTCTTGTGTCTCTATGCATTTCTCATACTTTTTCTTGGTCCTTTTTTGTTTGTTTGATTGTTTTCTCATTCTTCCTAAAGGTTTAAAGATTCAGCAAGTTAATCTTGTTTTTCTTTCCTAAGTCTCCCTTGCTTCTGTATGTATCAGTTGATATATTCAATACTGTCCTGGTTTATTTATATTTTTTAGCCCCTTCAAAGTGATGGGGTGATTCACGTATCTTCTAGTTTCTGGTCATGGATTTCTCTAGCTTATGCTTAGCTGGGAAACTCTTCTCTCACCTTTGATTCAGAAGGATACCTTTGCTATGGTGATCAAGGTTAGCAGTTATTGATTTCCTTTCCTGATTTGAAATACATTCCTCCATGTCCTCGTGTCCCTTTTGTGCTGAGGGATCTATAGTTATTTTGATGGATTTGCCTTAGCCAGTGGCTGGGTGCTGTCTCTTGGAGAGTTCACTATTCTTCTGCACCTTTGTTACCTTAAATAACAAGATATGGAGAGGCTCTTTTCTGGGTATGTCTACACAGGGCTCTTAATGCTTCTGTACCTGGACATTCATGCCTTTCTGGAGTTGAGAACTTTGTACTATTATTTCACTGGCTAGGTTTTTTTCCTTTAATGTGTGCCTTAATCTTTTGTCTATACTGATTATTTGTAAATTTGGTCTTTCAGTTGTGTGATAGGATCTTTTACGTACTGTTCACTATTTTTTCCTCTATTTTCTTAAGTACCTGACATTCTTTCTTCTAATTTACCTGTTCCTTTGGTAAGTATGATGGTTAATGCTGATCTTCAACTTGACAAAATCTAGCATCCCCTGGGAGAAGGCCTTCTGGGTAGGCACATGGGGGGCTATCTGAATTATGTTAGTTGATGTGAAGATGTGTCTTAACTGTAGGTAGGAACATCCCTTGGGAAGGACATCTTCTAAAGTACAGAAAGATAGCCTGTCACTAGGATATAAGTTCCTGCTCCCTTCCAGCTATCAACACTTGTGACCAGTAGCTTCCAGAGGACTTGACTTCACCATCATGACAGACTGTAACCTGGAGCTATGGGCTAATGGTAATTCTTTCTTCCTTGCGTGTTTCTGTCAGAGGATTTCATCACAGCGACAGGAAAAGAAATGGAGGCAACAAGGCCCTCCACTGAGCTTTTGATTTGACTTGGTGGAGGACAGTTCTTTTCCAAGCTCTGCTTTGATATTTTTCAGAATCTTCATATTTTGTTGAAATACCTTTCTTAATTCATTCATCGGTTTGTCTGAATTCATTGATCATTTTAAAAAACAAACTTTTAAATTCTTTGTTCAGAATTGATACTTTGGATTGAATCAGTTGATATATCCATCCATATCAATTTTTTTGGATTAATTTACTGAAGAGTTATGAACTTTGGGAGGAATCATGTTGCTTTTTTTCCATGTTTCTGGTGTGTCTTGTCAAGATTTGCACATCACTGGGGTAGAAACTGCTGCCACTTTTATGTAAGAGTCTCCTTCCTATGGGAATTGGATCTTCCCAGTTCTGCTGGAGAAAACAGAACAAATCATGAGATAGCAATAGCACACAAACAAAACACATCTGTTTTGACACACATCTTATATGTTGAAAAAGTGAACTTCCATCTGTAGCAATAGAAAAGAAACAGACAAAATAATACAGAATAAAGTCAGTCACTGAATATTAATAATGGGGAAAATGAAATAGAACAAAGGATAATGGGGAGAGTGAAAATATTAAAAAGCAAGGTTTTTATATGAAGAAAAGAAAAAAGGCAAGACATTACAAGATTCAACTGAAGAAAAATAAAACATGTAAGCAAAACTGGGAGAGAGAGAGTGAGAGAGAGAAAGAAAGAAAGAACAAATTTAAAAATTCTCACAGTTGAGGTTCTTGGATGGTAAAAGCGTCTTCCTGGGCTCTCAAATAATAGAATCTACCAGATCTATAGGTGCTGGGCCGCAGCTGAAGCCACTGTAATTCCTTCAAGCTCTCACCAAGCAGGTTGGTGCTGAAGTGTAGGGAGAGCCCTACCCCTCATTACCCACCAGTATGGTTAAATGTATTTTTTCTGCGGCAGGGCTATATTCACTTCAGAGCAGTCCTAGAATTCCAGTGGAAGTAGAGGTTGGGGGAGGGAGGCACCTGCAGCTGCCACTAGCCCTGGAAAGCTTCAATGGCATATGAACTAGACCAATGCCTACTTGCTGCTAGCCTTGAAGAGCTTCAAGAGCACATAAACTTGTTTCAGAAACTCAGTCTATGCTCCCAGGGGTTTTGCCAATGTCTATGTTCTGAGATGTCTCCAAATGTCTCAGAGTATATGGATCCATTGAGTCCTACACTGGAGGGAATGGGGTCTGGTGTGAGCACTGTGCCTTGTTCATGGCAATCTCAGAGTTGCCTCTGTAATACAGTATATTAGCTGGCCTGGGTCGTACCACAGACCAGGAGGCCACCAACCTACATGTCCTCCCAGCTCCTGTTCCGACTCTTTACATTTCTAGTCAAATCTTTGAGATCCTGCCACTCCATAACTGCCCCTAGTGGCCCCAATCTATGGCAGGATCACCCCCAAGAGACTCTGAATTGCGATTATTTCATGTCTTCTGATCCCCAGAATATTTCTGTCCTTTAATAAGACTCTGGATTCTTCTGGCTATAGCACTCTACCCTATGGTGAATTATGTAATGTTTATTCTCTAAAACTAAGCCACCATGCAGGAGGAGTTTCTCTCCAGCCACATCCTAGTTCTGGGCTTAAAGCTTCTAACAGACTTGCTTGTTCCTTCTGAGCCTGGGGCTGCCCGGCTGTTGTCACCAGGGCTGGCTGCTCTCCAGGGTTACCTGAGCTTCAGCATGAAATTACCCTCCACACCACCTGGGAACTGGTTTTGAGATGAAGGATGCCTCCCAGTCTGTTCTGAGTTGTCCTTTTGCTTTCCTGTGCTTTTTGCTTATCCCATCTCCTCTTAGATTGCAGAGTTTTCCTCTCTTCCTCTTCTCAGAGTGTTGTTTCTCCCCCTTGCCTTCATATTCCTCACCCTTGGAGCTATTAAAGGGGCGTTTATCCGGCACCATAGTATCCTGGCACTCTTGTTATTTAATTCCCGTGTGTCCCAGCACAACGTTTCCCTGTGTGGTTTTAATTTCTCACATCTTCACAAATCTCAAAGTTGTAAGAGGGTTCTGTTAGCCTCAGCATCTGACAAGTGCGGTGATCTCTAGCTTACAAATCCAGGAAATCTACTACGTGATTTGCTTGTTAGTTTACCAGAGACAGTTTCTACTCCCTCCTGCCCCTAAATTCCCTTCATAGTGCTAAAAGGATGGGAACCAACCCTTCCGTCCTGCTGTAATTATAGAAGCTCTCCATCAGCACTTGGCCAGGCACTTGCTAGGGGCTGGGTTACCAGTTATGTGCCAGGAGTAACTCTGACACGATCACAGAAAATAAACATTAGTTATCACAGCAACAGCTGTTTAGCTATGCCTCCAAGACGCCATTCCCACTTGGGCCACATGCTTTCAACAGAGCACATACGCTGCTGTCTGAAGAATTAACCCCTCTGAGGCAGGAACATGGCTACTGGGTGACTGTTTCTTAGGAATTGTGCCTAAAGGAGTCAAGGGTTTCCAGACTGGACTGTACTTATGCAAGGGTGGCTAAAGAAAAAACGGAAGGATTAAAAATCAAATAAGGAATCAGGAATGGGTCACGACACATAATTTCATCTGGAAACGTCTTATTGTAGCAGAAGCAGTAGTTTGTTATTGTTTGTTTTTGCAGTACCAAGGATGAAACCTAGGGCCTTTCACATGCCAGGCAAGTGCTCTGCTGCTGAATTATAACCCCAGGCCAGAAGCAACGATTTTTATGCTGACAAGAAGCCAGCGAGAGCAATGCGTACCTAGGGTATGGGCAATACAACAGCACATTTCTTTTCACGATGGGAGAGTCAATTCAAGTTCCTTTGTTGAGGAATGAATGAACTGATGAGTGGCACTCTCAAAGTTCATCGCTGTTAGATACAAGTCAGGATGAACTGATGCATCCCCAGAAGGTCATCGTGAAGGATCAAAGGCCAAGGATTCTAATCCAAGGCCAAGGATTCTGATCTCTAGTGATGAAAAGATTGTTACAAACATCATTGTTACAAATGGCTTGGCAGTGAAGAGCTCTTGTGATGCCTCTGTAGAAGATTCCATTTCCAGCATCCACATCGTGTCTCACAACCATCTGCAACTCTGGTTCCAAAGGATCCTGATGCTGGATGCTGACCTCAGTAGACACCAGGGACATATGTGTACCCATACATACACGCAGGCATAGCATTCCTACATATAAAATGTGTAAAGACTGCCCTTGTGGGTCCTTCGTGGATAGAAAGTCAGGAATGCACCGGCACCATCGGAATGATTCTTCTCATCAGGAGCTGTTCCCTGCCTGCAGATGTGACAGTGCCATCATACCACACTCCCCAACTGCCTTGTCTCGTGTCTGGTCTTCTCCACCGGCTGGTTCCCTTTCTTCCCGAGTGGAAGTCATAGCCTAACCTTCACTTCTGATAGTATCTACCTCTTGCTTCCACTTTCTTACTAAACTACCTTCTTTATTTCCAAGCTCCCTTAAGATCTTGTCTTTCCTCTCATGGATGTTCCTCTTTCTAGTTTTAGAAAACACACAAGGTTATACATAAATATAGGCATATATATATATATATATATATATGTAATATACATGTGTATAATTTTAAATCTATGTTCTGCATAAGAGACAAGACACACAGCAGTTTGTCTTTCCAAGTCTGCCTTATTTTGTTTCACAGTGATTTCCAGTTGCACTCATTTTCCTGAAAATTCCACAATTTCACTTTTTATTACAACCGCATAAATCCCATTGTGTATATATATATTGCATGGTTTCACTACCTACCTCAATACTTTATGTTCCTGAACAAAAGACAAACACACAGCCTTTATATTTTGATATGCCTTAATCAGCACAATAGCTGGGCTACTGCCTAACCTCTGCTACTGATAGTATCTACCTCTTGCTGATAATCCCAAGTTACAGTGTACTAATTTCTGTGTTCTATCTTAGCTTCTCTGGACCCAGAGGCCTGCCCATTTGGGCTGCTCCTTTACACAGCAGCCATGCCTCTCTGTCTTGCACTATTCTCAGGCATGGCATCTCTCCTCCACTTCTCCCAACATAGTGGCTCTTCCTCCTCCTCCTCCTCCTCCTCCTCCTCCTCCTCCTCCTCCTCTTCCTCCTCCTCCTCCTCTTCTTCCTCCTTCTCCTCCTCCTCCTCCTCAGGAGAAAAAAAAAAGCCAAACACAGCAGGGGGTTGGGGGAGGGAGGAATACTGAATGAGAAAAGTCAAATTCATCAACAGAACACAGAATGGCGGCTGCCAGGGGCTGATGGGAAGGTGAGGGAAAAGTTTGTGTTTAATGAGGACAGAGTCACTGTTTGGAATGGTGAAATGTTTGGGAAATGGATGGTGTAGGTTCGTACATAATAATCTAAACCTACTTGTTATACATTGAATTCTATCTTTGAAAAGGTTAAAGCACTCACAGTTTTTTTACCACAATATAAAACTTTACCTTGTGGTTTCCTCCTGAAGTCGGAGCATTTAGAACATTTGAAAGCAGCTTTGACAGGTACCTTCTGAGTCATCAGACTTGCTTTAGTGACCCCCTCTAACACATTCTTGTCTTGCAATCGCTTGGGTCTTTTAGTATAAGATAGTGCTGCCTTTAGTAAGGTTGTGGATCAGTGAGCACAGACTGAGTGAGGGGAACATGTCCCTGTCAGGGAAGTCAGCGCAGGGTCCTTCAGCTGCTGACACGGAATATCATAGAATGAGAAATCTACAAACAACAGAGGTTGACTTGACTTGTTGTTTTGGAGGCTGGGCAAGCCAAGGTCATGGGTTCACAAGTGCTCAATCATACATGTAAGAAGGCAATGCATGGGTAGGGGACATCTGAGAGAGATCAAAAAGGCTAAACAAGCTTTTCTGAAAAACCCACTCTCATTATCAGGCCACTAATCCATTCACGAGGAAAGGTTGCCCATGACTTAGTCACCTCTTAAAAACCCATTTCTCAATGGTGTTATACTGAAAATTAAGATTTGGAAATATAGTCAATCTAGGTAATTGTAGTAGTCTTTAAACCAAGGAGCAAAGGTAAGGTCATCACTTAGAGAAATAAATAAGGAACAGCACAGCAGCCTGTCGTGGGCACTGTTGAAACTATTGCCCTTTGGGACTTAGGGACAAAGACTTATTACTTGAAGTAGGACACATTCAACTTGAAGTATTTCTGATAGATGTTCTGGGCTCCTGAGGACCTGCCGTCACTCTCCTCCTGCTTTTTAATTGATACTGGTTCCTTCCGTTGGCTACATATAACCCAATGCCAGGCAGCAAAGGAGCTCTCTAATACCTCTTCAGTGGGTTAGCTCTTCCTCAATGATGATTTTTAAATGATTCTAAAATTATAGTCTGTTGACCTGATTATGCTCATTAGTTACAAAGACAGCTGAGATCCAAGAGTATCTAACTGGCCTTCCTCTTCCTCTTCTTCTTTCTCCTTTTCTGAATCTTCCTCTTTCTCTCTCTTTATTCCTCCCTCCTTCATCCCTGAATCTCTCCTTCTCCCTGCCCCTACCTCTTTCTGCAGATGGAAGCAAGGGCCCTGGGCAGGCATTCATAACTAGACCACCCTCATCCCAGGTCCTAGGAGTTGTTCTTGTGCAAACTCTGGCTAGTTTACACAGCAAAACATTCAACTAATTCTCAACTCCCTCTTTGTTCCTCATTGGGCTATAACTTGTCACCATTTGATCTTTTATTATTTGACAAAAAAACAAAAAACAAAACAAAACAAAATAAAAACATAGATTCACACAGGCCAAGAACTTATAGCTGGTGAAGTCATAACCTAGGGGAGAGCTTATTAGCATTATTCTGCTAAACGGACATAGAATAAACTCCACCCTGTGTACTTATCTTAGTACTCACAAATTAATGAATCTTTCAAACTTCATCTGAAGAGCTTCTTTTTGAAGAAGATGACACTAACATAGAAATCTACAACCTTTCAATGGGCAGAGAACAAGAGACTATGGGGTACTCAGCCTTGGATAGGACATAAATTACATCCTCTCCCCCATAGGGATCAGGGATTTTCATGGAATGGGAAGTGGAACAATTTTAAGAGGTAGAGATTGTGGAGGACTGTATCAAAAGAATGTTTTCCAGACACGACAGGGCCATTGTATACATGAACTCACAGTGGCTTTGACTGTATACACAGGCCTGCACTAGATCAAGCCAGCCAAAATCACAGGGCACGTCGGTGGAAGGGACTTACAAAGTACCATCCCTAGCTGAGGAAGAGACAATAGATGGCTGCTAAAGTCAGTTTTCTTCAGGAAGTGGCCCCTGAAAGTTACCCATGCTCTAGTAGATGGTCACACATCCATATGCACACAGGCAGTTGCACTAAGTGGATTCAATGGGTTTTTAAAAGAGCACATGAAGTCTGCAAGAGAAAATGGTGGGCATGATAGAGGGAACCTTGGAAAGGAGGGAATGGGGGGTGATTTATTAAAGCACATGATATGCATGAATGACATTTTCAGACAGTAAAATTAATAAAATTAATTAAAAGAAAAGAAAATTTGATTACCTTTAGAGCATCAGGAATTTTGGGCAATTTATTCCTGAACTGTTGCCAGACACATAAATTGGTGTGGATGACGTCTTTAAATGCAGATTGGATGGGAATGTTGGGAACAGAAAATGAGGGTACACAGCATCTGTAATGTTGGGGTAATACTAACTTTGAATATCTACTGTGCTGCTGCTACTGATGTTGTGTGTATGTGTGTGCGTGCACTTTAGGGTGACAAAAAGCAAAATAACATACTGAGTTCAGAAATGCAGGAGCTGAGAACAACTGAGCACACTATAAACATTTGTTTGCATGCTGGAAATATACTGTAGGGGTGGAAATAGAGAGATCCCTTTCTTGCCCACCATTCCATAACAAAAGACAACTTACCAAGTAAGGAGGCTTGGTTGTTTAGTTTCCTTTTTTACCTTGTGTTTTGTCTTAGACAGGATATCACTCTATAGCTAAGGCTGACCACAAGCTCTTGGCCCAACTTCCCCAGTGAGAGAACTACAGGTCTATATGCCACAATACCCAGAACTGTATTGAATATTAAATGCTCAAGCTGATGACTCTGGTGGGAAGTGATGGGACCTCTATTTAGGAGATGAAACCTGTGGAAGAAGTTAGACCATTGAAGTTCTTATCTTGAGTGGCACGGCAATTAGACCCTGTATCCATCTTCTCTCTTTCTGTCTCTCAGGAAGCAAACATCTCTGCTGTGCCCCATCCATGCTCTCCCTGTGGTGTTCCGTCTTATCAGAAATATCCAAAATTATGGGACCTAGTGACCATGGACTGAAACCTCTGAAACAATAAACAAAACTGAACTTTTATTCTCTTTAGTGGTTTCTCTCATGCATTTGTCACCAAGACAGAAACCCCCCAAAAGAATACAACAACAACAACAACAACAAAACCAAACTTGTTTGATTACAGTCTCATATGGCAGGGAAGCCTCCAGGTGAAAGACAGGGTGAACAATCCCTTTTTATGCTTAAGTTTGCAAAGTGAAAACTGCCATGTAAAATGTGATTGTACAAAAGAGTCTAAGCTGATGGAATAGACCTGGGGAAAGGGGCTGGCAGGTCCTGTCTGTCTAGATTTTTGGCATCTCTGTGCAGCATTTCTTTCTCCTAGACGTGGGCCAGAACTCTTTCTGTAATTGGTAGGGGCGTCATGGGATCGATTATTATGCTATAGATCAGAGAATTCTTTTTATAGACAGCTCTTATGTGGACAAGCAGCTAAGGAGATTCTGGATTCTATGACCCATGTTGGGGAAGAGTCTCTCTGTGTCTTGCCTTGAGGAAGTATCTTAGTCACCATTCTATTGCTGTGACGAGACATAATGACCTAGGCAATTCTTATCAAAAGAAGTATTTAATCATGGGCTTGCTTACAGTTTCAGAGGCTAGTCCATTATTATCAGGGCAGCACATAGGCAGACATGGTGCTGGAGAAAAGCTGCACCCCGATCCTTAGGCTTCAGCTTTTGAAGCCTCAAAGCCCACCCCAGTGGCACACTTCTTCCCAAGAGGCCACACCTCCTCATTCTTTCAAATAATGCCACTCCCTGGGGAATAAGTATTCAAATATATGAGCATATGGGTGCCATTCTTACTCAAACCACTACAGAAAGAACGAAGGGTAACAGACGGGGAGGACAAGAGAGGATGAGGAAAGGGTTAGCATCGGAAGCCTTCACAGAGGGCTTAGGAATCACTTAGGTACCACCCTCTAAGTGCCCCCAAGTGTGTGACGATTTAGTACACCAGAGACGACTCCCAGTCTGAGGTCCTTGCTTGAGAAGGTAATTTGGCTCTCCTGCGCATCCAAGCGAGTTCTGGCCAAGCCACACTTAAAAAGAAAGAGGTGCCTGGATTCTGTCACATCAGGAAAAGCTAGTGCTGTTTTTCAGGCTGAGACTTTCCAGAGAAGCAGGGCTGTGTTTACACTGCAGACATTTCTGCCGCTACCTTCCCAGTCATTGTTCTGGGAAGTGCAGAAGGACTGTTTACACAGAGCTTTCAGTAAGAACAGACAGAATGGTTCAGTAGTCGTTTCGGCAGCCAGTTGGAAGGAAGCTGACTTCTTCTCCCGGTTTCTGCAGAGAGACATCTGGTGGGGTGAAACATTTCCTAAGCCACTCACTCAGCTCTGCACCCAGACTCACCTTGGGTCCACATCTGCAAACTTCCTAGTTGAGAACCAACCGTGAAGCTTTCTTTACCTTTGTTGGTCTCTGCTTACAAAACATGGTACATTCCTAGGCCTCTCCTTCTTAGCCAGCCTTGCCTCCAGGCTTCTTGGCCCAGCACCCTGTTCCTCTTCCCCTTTAGCTTGTCCTCGGGTGCCCTGGATTGCCTCTCTTCTTGAGTCACTAAGTATGAATCCAACCTCTGTCCCCAAGATACACACGCACCATCTGGCTAGGTAAAAGAGCAAGAATGATAAGGAAATCTTTCCTCATTCATCACCAGGGTCACATCTGCCTCTTCCATAACAAAGAACAGGTTAGCCAGAGAGAAGCTTGGCAGATTCGTGACTATAAGATACTACTGGCCCTTCTGAAGCCAAGACCCAAAGGCTAGGGGAAAATAGTCCATTTATGCTTAAGTTTGTGAAGCAGAGAGCACTGTGTTGAGATGGGATTGGATGGGAGTTTGAGCTAAGGGAAAGAGATGGGGCAGAAACCCAGCCAGGCATGTCTTCTCAGAGCAGAACTCCTCCAGATAGCTTTCTTCCTTCAGCCTGCATACATGGAGCAGGACTCCTCTGTAACGAGGGCAGCATTTGAGGGAAGAGAGACCGAAGATAATGGCCTGCCTGTGCTTCAAGGCTTTTTGTGGGGAAGAGGAGGTCTGATTCTTATGACCTGCATTAGAGAAGAAGAAGTTTGGTTTCTGTGATTTACTTTAGGGAGGAGTATGAGGTGGGAAACAGAAAGCCAGAAGGGCCGAGAACCCTGGAGTCTAAGGAATTCAGGTCTCCTTTCATTCAAAACACTCAGCAAAACACAAAGCCCAAATGGCTGTGGTGTTCTGAGCCCTAGCAAAAAACACCCAAGTCATTAGGCTGGGAGCCAGGAGCATTGTTAACACCACATCCAGCCCTTGGGGATGGTGAAGAGGAAGGGCACTCACAGTAACAGACAAGCAAAGAGAGGAAAGGAAGGGGAGAAATGTGAATCTACTGACCCTTAGAGCTGGCAAGATGAACAGACTCCTGGTGGGCAGTGCACAGGGGCCCCAGCTACTAGCTGGGCAGATTCTAGGAGCTATTACTTCCAGATCACAGAAGGAACTCAACCACTACCTGCCCACCCCAGAGCAAGGAGCAATAGTGACAGACTCAAAGCTGGCCATGGCAGTCAATGGTCAGTGCGACCTTGGAGAATCAGGGGTGCTCAGGGCCATGTCGAGAGAGCCCTGAGTGATGACTACTGTAATGGTGCTGACAGCTCCTAGATGGGTCTTGTGCTGGAGCTGTATGACCCAGCATGGATCAGCTCAGCCTGTCTGAGAAACACCCTAGACAGTTAGCTGATGGACTGAGAAAATGTCATGATCTCATGGCAAACTATCCAAGTGTCCAGACATGGGGGCTGGGAGTCTCCGGAAGACTCTGCCATGGAGGGCCATCCCTACACAGGCTGCTATCCAGGTTACACTTTCCTTCCTGACTCTACTATCTCTCTAGGCTTGTTTCTACACAAATGAGGCTAAAAATCAAGATATAGTCATTCGCACAACATAATACAGCACCATGCTAAAACTAAGCAGTTCATCTGACCAAAGAGGATACCATGCTTGAGAACATGGTATGGAATTCCCCAAACAGCCAGCATTAACCAGCCTAGTAATGACTCCACCTGCCTTCATCCTCACACTAAAGAGCAACCTGAAATGATCTGATGTAAACAAACCAGCTATTTTTCTACGGTTTTGTCTTTGTGTCTACACAAAGGACTGAAACTTTCAGAACAACTCCTTCTGATCAACCCACCAAGACATTTGTTCTACTACTCTGTAGAATGTGCAATGCAACACATAAACAAAGCCAGTTGAAATCTTTATTGGGTGGACACAATGGCCCAGGCTCGTAAAGCTTGGGACTCAACTGAGGTCCATAGATAGGTCCTCCCTTCCTTCCTTCTTTCTTACTCCCTTTCTCTCTCTTTCTCTCTTTCTTCCTTTCTTTCTTTCTCTTCTCTTTCCTTCTCTCTCCTCTTTCTTTCTTTAATTTTCTTTCTTTCTTTTTTAAGAGATGATGATGATCTTTCTTTGAACACTGTAACAGTCTTGTCCATCCTTACTATGCTTTTTGCAAGTTGAATCACTGCTTACTCTAGACCTTTCTGCCTTCAACATTGGTCTCTGAGTTTGGGAAACCTCAATCTAGAAGTGTCTTTTATGTTGTTGTAGAAGAGGAGCAAGTGCCACATTCAAGACCAGTTCTCACTGACATGGCTGGGTCTGATTACAACCCAGAATGCTAGGCCCCAGCTGCCTCAGAGTTGTTCACTCCCACAGTGGCTGTTCCAGTGGGTGGGGTGTGAATGTCAGAGAGGCTGCCTACTCATCACCTCCCATCTACCCCTACAGCTGTGTGCTGAGCCTGCTTGAAGGATGTCAAACAAGGATGCTGCTCACAGAGACAAAAATATGCTACATCAAACCTCAGGAAAAGAGATCTTTTTGTTAGAAGAATTTACACCTATCAAGAAACCTCCATCAATAATCTAATCTTCCAACTGCTTTTCTGTCTTGAAGATTACAAAAGAGGGGGAAGGAGGGAGGAGAAGAGAGAGGGAGGGAGAGAGAGAGGGAGAGAGAGGTGGAGGGAGAGGGAGAAAGAGGGAGAGAGAGAGAGAGAGAGAGAGAGAG